>NW_021621078.1:1457284-1485932 GCF_004785775.1 Grammomys surdaster | reverse complement strand
GAGAGAGAGAGAGAGAGAGAGAGAGAGAGGAGGAGGAGGAGGAAGAGGAGAAGGAGGAGGAGGAGGAGGAGGAGGAGGAGGAGGAGGAAGAAGGGAAGATGAAGTTGGGTGAGTAGAGAGGTAAGAAAGACCAGGGGGTGGGAAATGATCAAAATAAATGTTTTTAATATCCTGAGTTCCATTCCCAACACCCAAGTCCAATGTTTTAAATCCCAAGTATACACAAGTGGCATTTTAGTTTAATGTGTGTTTTCTAGAACACCTCTGTGAAAATGGATGATGCTTTCAAAAGGCCATGCATGATGTGAGCTTATGGCTCAATCTCAGAGGCCTGGTGCCATACATCATATCGGGCAGCAGAAATCTTGACCTTGGGCAGAGCAGAGAGCAGTGTTATAACAGGACTTGAACAGGACTTCAAACATGTACACCAGAACCCCTTCCTGCTCTCCACTCTAGGCATGTTCACTTTTTCCTTTTGAACTTCATCCTCCTAATCTCTTTGATGAAAGATATGTAAAAGAGATTGTACTGTTTTCATTTGGGAATGCTATCTTTTAGCTACAGGCTGCCTGTCTAGTTTCTATCTATAGTCAATGAAAACCTAGGAACCCGTCTGCTATGGTTTATGTTAAGATGAAATTGTGGGACACATAAACTAGCCCCAAAACCCCAAGATCACTTTAAGTGTCTGGTGATCAAAATAGTTATTTGCAGTCGATACTGTGACAAAGAGATGGTGCTGTATAGCTCTTTCTGCTGAACTGAGACTTTCCCTCCTGGAGGGAGAAAGGAGGATCATCATACTTGGAAACTGAGAAAACTGAGTTCAAGGTCTGTCATGGAAGTTACAAGATGTGACCATTATACTCTGTATGTTATAACTCTTATGTTTAATGCTGGAGAGGGGAAACTCTGAGGGAAGCTGCCTGCAACATGGGCAGGGGGCTCAGGGATATAAACTTTCTGAGTCATCACCCATTCTAGGGTGGGCTTTTTGGTGATGGGAGCTGCCTTTGAGTCACTCATGATGTCAGTAGTCCCAGTAAACTCAATGATTCACCAAGCTAGACTAGGGTGCAATCATTTTGTTGGTCTATCCTCAACAACCTACCTGGGATAAATAGATTTATACCTTACTTGGAAAATAATTATACAACAGAGACCCTTTGGGATGATCTATCTCCAATAGGCAGGACTTCTTCACCTTAGTTGCTTTTTGGCCAAGTAAGAGTATATTGGCTATTATCCTTGTCTGATCCAATGCCTTAGATATATCCAAAGATTGGTCTGAATGTGAGCCACTCACAGTCTGGAGCAGACAATGTCCCACCCAACCTTCCTTTCTGAGTCGGATACTCTAGTCACAGAGGTTCTGCAGTTCGCAATTGTGTCTGTCTGCTGAGAATTGCTCTCTGGAGTCTCAACAGGAGTCAGTTCACCAGGCAATGCTATATAGAGACTGTAGATATGGGGGCAGAAAAGCCTAGTCCTGTTGTCTCAAAGTGCGGCAAACTCTGCAGTGCTATTTATGCATATTCAAAGTCCCGATATCGAGCTGATACAAGACCCTAGCTTTGCTAAGTGTATCATCAAGCTGTATCTTGCTTTGCCTCACTCAGACCATTACGTGGTTTGTCTGAGACCAGACCCCATGGAAGCCACTCACATAAGAGTTTCCACCTCAAGGTCTACTTCAGTTTATTGTCCTATCCCACTGCATCCCCACACCTAAGAAAAATTAAGATGGAGGGTACGTGAGCTAATTTGCAAAGTTTTCTATTGTCTCACTCCAGCAGTCAGTAGACAGAGACCCCACATGCTTATTGAGCCCTCTCTGGGTGTTAGGCACTGTCCTGAGCATGAAGACTAGCATGTAAAACCAAGAAACTCTTGACCTCGTGGAACTTTCACCCCAGTGGGAGTGGGCACAGATATGACTTGACAGGGGTGTGTAAACTACAGCCATAGGTCAGGAGAAGGGTAGAACAGAATGAAAAGGAAAAGCTTGCAAAGAGTTCTCGTGGGACAGAAGGTAAACTAAAAAGTCAAAGCCCTAAGAAGGCAGAGAAGAAATATGAGGTCTTTGAGCCTTTTACTGTGACCACCTGTCCCTGAGAGTGTCTTCTGAATTGAGTCTAGTCTCCTCTTCCCATTCCATTCTTCTCCAGTTTCTTCAGAGTCAAGAGAAAAGGTTGCATCCTGTGTGGATCATGGACACCTAGAGATTCGTGCAAGAGCCTACAGGGATTCATAATCCCATTTCACTCAAATTACAGCACACATCTGTCTTGATTTGCAAAGTGAACCATACCCTTCACAAGAGTCCAGAAGGCATCTCTCTATGAGCCACAAAAGTCAAGCATGGCTGCTTAGATTGCACGGCCTGTATATGCAAAAATCTTGAGAGGTCGACTGAGAGATGCTTTCGATAAGATCCAAACATCCACTACAGATGCAGCAATTGTGTGCGCACGCACAGCTGTGATGTTAGTGAACAGCTGGCTGAGAAATGAATTTTCCTCTTTTCAATGACTTTGAATCATGCAGGAACTGCATTCAAGAGCTGGACGCCTGTTCACTGCTGGGCACTTGATTGTCTTTCTGTTTCCTGGGTAGCATGACCATGTTTTTTTCTGAGTTCTTTGTAAAGACCAGCTCATCATGAGTTTTCTGTGGTTTTTGTAAAGGGCCTCAGAAACTGCCACTTGAAGAAGTTTTGAAGATGCTGCAGAATTCATTGGCTAAGGGGTAGGGCACCACTCAGAACTAGCAAGCTGGGTTCATAGTCAGCTTTGACCTCTGTCATAGAGAAACGGTGACAGTGACCATGGTGGCTCCCAACTTGGTTGCTTTGACAAGCAGAAGACTGGCCTTGTAAAGTGACAAGCCGCATTCAGACACTTGGTATTGGCTCTTCTTTAATCTGCAGATAGGGCTGGATAGCACATGGGAAAGGGTCAACGCAGTAAGGCAGAATGAACCCAGGAAGTTTGGGCTTAAGCTCTCTCTGGACCTCATCACATCTGTGTCTACAATCTCCATTATTCTCAGAATTGCCTGCCTCCTCAATAAACCTCCTGGCTTCACACATAATGGCCTCTGTTCTCATGCCCCAGATTGAGGAGATTTCAAGGCCTCTCTAGATGCTATAGACACCTGTGTTTCCATTTTTGGTCCACCCCCACCCCCACCCCCACCCCCACCCCTGAACTGTGGGTTGAGTCTAGAACTTCCCACATCTTAGTATCTTATTGTCCTGCTGTGCCAGGATACTAAAAGGTGAGAAGCCCTACACTTGTCAATATCTGTTCCCATTCTCACTCTCACACAAACAAGTCCCAGTGCCTTGTGCCTGGGCTCTGCCCCATTGGAAAGGTCCCACTTCACTTTGGATGCCTGGCACCTTGCTGAATCTTAGGTGCTTTTGCCCAAATAGTTTGTAAAACTTCTTCCCTGTGCCTCTGGATTCTGAGTTCTAATTTTCTATCCATGTGTGCACAATAGTGGCTCCATCATCTTCAGACATAGAACACTGGGATTCGCTTAGAGTCCAGTGGTAGACTGGTCCTCACTGCTGTGCTCCCAGCCAGTCCTCTCTCAGATCAGCTGCTACAGTGAACACATCAGTGGTGCTGGGAGCGGATGAGTCAGAAGAAGCCTGAAATGAGAGAAACTCAGAGATGTCCAGCATCACCTGTACTGAGTCAAAATGAAATTTGAGGCACTGACAATATTCTCTTCTCCTGAGCACCCTGAACTTTACAAAGTTCACTGGACTTGGCATCTATCCCACTTGTTTCCATATCAACCTTGTGCTGCAGACCTCACTGTGCTGATTAAGAGATTAAAAAGATCAGATCTGGAGAAATTAAGTACCTTGCTGGAGGCCACACCTTTCTTTTAGAAAAGGTAAAACTGAAAGCCAGTAAGATGGCTCAGAGGGTAAAGGCAATCTGCTACCAAGTCGGATGATTTCAGTTTAATCCAAGAAATCCACATGGTGGCAGGAGCGCATCAACTCCTCAACTCCGGCAGGTTGTTCTCTGACCTAAACACACACACAAGTACACGCACACACACCCATGCACATGCACGCACCCATGAGCTAAAATGTGATAAACATCAAACCAAGTGATAACTAAAAACCAGGTCTTTTTGACCTATAGTCAGTTCTCTTCTAGCTATGCCACAGCTGGAACTTCAGAGAGTCATGGGGTCCAGAGAAAATGCAAAGAGGTTAACCAGACTTAGGACCCAACAGAGGAGGGCCAAGGATGGAAGCCCAGGCTGTTTCAAGACACAGCACAAGATCAGAACTCACAGGGAAGGTATTGGCATTTAGTCTAGGCTCCATCCCACAGTTACCTGGCAACAGTCAGGTGTGCCTGACTCACTATAAAAGGGGATGCTTGCCCCCCTCCTCTCTGTCTTGCTCACCTGCTCTTACTCTGTCCTCTTGTTCCTGCTCCCCCTCTCTCCCCATGTGTATGTGCATCTGTGTGTGTCTGTGTGTCCTTTCCTTCCACAGCTACCAGGAGGTAAGATCTTCCAGAGAGGAGACTCTGAAACTCTGAAACTAACCAACCAGTTCCAAAGTTAAAATCTTTATTTTCCAAGAGAGACAGAGTGGACAAGTTCTTTAGCATCCTCAGGCCTTCATTTCTTTACCTGCAAAAATAAATCAGAATAAGTACACCTACCTTGCAGGGTAGTTGTAAATATTATATTAAATAAGACTGTACTGTTATCAGTAACACTTGAGGACTAAGGGAAAGGCCTAACTATGCGGTCCTACAAGTCCAGGGAGCTCCTGCTGAAGTGGTGCACAGGTCTGGCTTGAGTTGTGTCCCATCTTCTTTGAGATCAATTTATGTTCCAGGCCCCCTTGTACTGCAAGCTAAGCCATTGCCCCCCTTCCTGCTGTTTATGTCTTCCCTCTGGCTCCGGATTCGGTAAGGCTCCCTGCTCAGCAGTTGCTTAGCCAAGCTGGGCCAATTAAACTGCATTCCTCTAATTGTTTTGGTGGCTTTTCTCTGAACTCCCTCCAACTTGTCTACAAATAGGTTCTAAATTTAGACCCAAGCATCAAATCTTGGAGCTCTGAGTTTCTCCCTACTTTAGCCAGCCGTGAGTCTGTTAGAATGGTTGTGTTTTTTTATTTAGGGCTGGGGGGAGTATCTCCTCATCCCTCTCCTCTCCTGTCTTCATCCAGTCATCAACCCAGAGGCATGAAATGACCTAGTGACATGATTTATTTTGTTTGAGGACTGCAGGTCTGGATTCAGTTAGGAAGTGTTTTTTTTTTTCTTACTTAATTTTTCAGGGACTAGATGGTAGAGAATTAAAGAGGGGATTTGTTTATATGCACGGGTGCCTTTCAGTTTCTGGAAACTGCACAGAGAAAACAGTAACTCTGAAATAACACAGGAGGGGAGGCGAGCAGGTGGGGACGTGAGTATAGAGCTTTGCTTTCCATTCTTTTTTATGTTCCACTCCCTCCTCCCCAAGCACCTGCCCTTCCTTCCTAATTTGCATTCATTCAGCCATGAGCCTCCATCATTGTTGTGTGTGATATAAGAATTTCAAAGTTCCACCCCCTGCAGTGTCTTCATCAGACAATTAGTACACTCCTAGACCCCCAGGGGGCATGTGTTAAAGAGCTGTACAGGAGTTCTCCCCCCCCCAGGTTGATTGTTTCCTCCCTCTTCCACTGCATCCCCTTCCCTCCTCCTCTTCTTCCTCCTGCATATCAATATAGAATACATGGCCACGAGTCATCTTCTGTGTGAGCAGATGGGTTAATGCTCTTGGAAGACTTCATAGAAGTAGATCATCCTCCTGGAGTGCACAATTTGCTCTAGGGCCAACCCATTTGACAGACAAGGAAATAGAGTTGAAAGGAACATAAGCAAAGTCTATAGAAGCTCAGAGACGAGCTCTGGTAACTTCCAACCTTAGTCTTGGACACAGCTGGAATCCTGCAGCCAGCTGCAGATAAAGTAATTCTGGCTGAACTGAAACTTGAAACACCAGATAGACACCGCTCTGGGTTCAATGTCAAGATTGGCAGACAGATTCTACTCTTTCCCATCAACCCAGTAAACAGGTTTGGTCCTTTGGAAACCACTTGAGACATGCTCCGTAATGTCCCCAAGAACATCTCACGAGTCTTTGAAGGATGCTCATGGGGTAGCTCAGGGCAAGAAGCATAGTGGGTGGCTTAAAGAAATACCTTCACAGGTGGTCAGAGAGGTTTTGTCATTTACTGCATGGTCTTAGACACTTTCTCAGAAGCTCCAAGCCACACTAGATCATGTATTTTAACCTCGAACAGGTGCCTGGGACTAAACCTGAGCATGAGGGACAATTCTCATGCCCTGAACAGAGCATGTGTCCCTCCTCTGTGGAGTGGTCCCTCCCTTCTATAGACAAGGCTTTGTCTTTTCCATGAGAACCAGGTGGGACAACCTATGTCTATTCTATGTGAATAGACATGATAACTTTGTTGCTATGATTCTAGCAATCATGGAGCTAAATGGTCTTGCCTCTGGCTAGAACCAGAATCAGAAGCAATAGTTGTGTTGCTTCCTGCCTCATGTTGTGGGAGAGAAAAACCTAGGTGCAGAGAGAAAAGGGGACAGAAGTTCCAGAAGACCACACAGAGAGTAACAGGAACAAGCTTTTCAGAGCCTAGCCTCCTGGTTCTGTCTAGTCACAAGGCACTTGTTACCTTTGTTTTGCTTTTCTTGATTTATCTCTTCCCCCTCTTCTTCCGTAAAACCCAAAATATACTAAGTAATCTACAAACTCTCCTTATCAACAGCTTTTCCTCTCTTCGGATGTTTTTATTCTATGTCCTTCTGGCTTTGGGATTCTATGGTACAGCTTAAAACACCTCTAACTAATGAAGCTACACTGAGCGGTTAAGATGGAGAAGCCATGGTGATCCGTGGGCCTGTTGTCCACCAGGACCATTTTTATTTCAACAGATGCCTTCACAAACTACAAGAAAAGAGAAATGATTATTAGTAGGATTTCACAGTCTGGGTCTGCCTGTGTGGGGTTTTATCCTGATTGCATATTGATCTGTGTTGTTGCTGTGGTAGGGTTATCTCTTGATGAACCATTCTTACAGTGTTTCCTCAAGTAAGACTTAACCTTGTAAGCTCTCAGGTTCCACTCTCACTTCCGAGTTCTGTGAACATGGCTGACAAAAAAATGTGTGTGTGTGTGCGTGTGTATGTTACCTCCAGGTTTCTGAACTGAGGAGCCAGCTCAGGATTCAGTCAGTGCCTTTAGCAGTCAGACCTGGAAGGTCCTCAATAGAAGTGACACTTCTTTAAGGTGCATCTCTCAGGCAAGGACAGTGTATGAATTTGCAGTAGGCTAGTGACCAAAGAGGATTTCAAAGGAAAGGACCCAGGGTCATGAAACAGACATAGTTTCCCATGTGATATACACTCGTTTCCTCTTTTTCTTTGAAGCAGGCTTACAGACTTCACACCTCTTATCTCTTTCTGTATGCCTAGATTGCTTCTACTGGTCCTGAAATCTCAGGACTAGATGAATACCAATGCTGGACTATGGGAGATCTCAGGTCCTCCAGGATAAGGAAGGAGAAAATGTCAGAATACAGAGAACTTAATGTCAGTGATTTTGTGTATTGTTCAACCCAATCCCTCCCCAGTACTTTGTCTGGAAGGCTAAGACATACCTATTAGGGTGTAAAAGGCTGTTTCTAGGGAAATCATTTGCATTTTGCTTAAAATACACCATGAACTGTACCTGTGTACCTCTGTGTGTTTGTGTGTGTGTGTGTGTGTGTGTGTGTGTGTAGGTGTGTGTGTGTGTGTGTTTACACCTTACAGGCATAGAATATTAGAGCTGATAGACCCACAATAATAACTTATCTTACTTGTGTAGCTTCATAGAAGTAGAAAAAAGTCAAAACAGCATCCTTATCTTTTGAATGGGAGCCTTGATATCTGACCTGCTTACTGAAGGGGTCAGTGAGACAATGAATAAACTCACTTTTGAGGCATTTAAAATATTTGAAAACATGAGTAAAAAAAAGTCAGTGTGAATGGAATTAAGCCCATAACTAGGGGAGGCTATACTTATAAGAGACAGGTCTGTGTGGGGTATAGGGAACAAAATGGTAGCAAGGAATGAAAGGAAGGGTCATTCTGGAGTTATCATCCATCCCCCCTCCTCCAAGCATGCATGGTCCACGGCTATCTGGGAAGAGCACAAAAGGGACTGATGAGAGGTCACAGCTGAGAAGTGGGGTTATCCTATCTCAGAGCAGGTATGAGGGTGACTTATGCACAGTATTCCCCAGATTAACAGTCCCTGTGGTTCTTCAAGCCACAAGGTCTAGAGCTCATGGTCTGAGCACAAGCACTCACATCTCTGGATGACAGCAAGTAGGTGTTGAGTAGCATGTGGCTAAGAGAACAGAACACATGTGCCCGAGGCCGCACAGTTGGGTATGTGCAGCACAAGAAGGAACCTAGGCCCACGTGGCTGCAAACCAAGTACTTTTCCTAGAATCACAAGTAAGCCACAAGACGAAGAAGAAATAGGTATTTTGCCCCTGGGAGGCCCACAGTCCATGCAGAAAGCTTGCCTATGCTCTGGAGGTGTTTTCTTGATGGTTTCCTTTCTCTTCTCCACTATAGTTCCAGCAAAGACAGCTCAGACTCGTCCTTCCTATTTTCTGCTATTTTATGGGGATGCTGAGATCTTTCTGCTATCTGTTCTCTTTCCCTTCTCTCCTGGTGAGGTCCTCCTTTGAGCTCTGGTCAGCATGTACTCAGGCTTAGCTTTCTTTTTTGTTACATCTGCATCCCACTTTTCCCACCTTGATGCCATCTGATCTCTGCATGAGGATCTCAGAAATTCATAACCAAGTTAGATCATAGCTTGCTTCAGAGAGTTGTCCCAACGGCACTCAAGACACTCTGTGACCTTTACCTTCTGCCCGGAGACCTCTTTCTGTCTCACCTCTTCCCACTTCCCATTTGTCATTGCTCACAGCATGGTGACTTCTGTACCTTTGCAAGTGCTGGTCCCTCTGCCTGGGCGTGGGGTCCCTTTGACATTCTGCAATCACCCTAAGCAGCAATGGCTAACCCTGGATTTGGGAAACATCTGTTAAATGCTGCTCACCTACCACTGCCTTATGTTTCCCCTCAATGCTTTCTTCCCAGAGCCCACTCTTGAATCCTTGAAGTGCTCAGAAAGGAAAGCCAGAGTCTTAGCTTTGCAGAGAGGGATACTAAGGACACAAGGTATGAACACAGTATGTAGAAATCCCATGCCAGCCTTCTTCCTGTCTCTGCATTTCCACACTTCTAAATGCCCTCCCTCCCCCATGTGCCCTGTTGTTCTCTGCCCTCCCAGTAGGAATGAAGTTACACTTGCCCATCAGTCTCTCTGGCTGGTTGTCATGACAACAGGGACACCATATATCCACAGGGGGCCCAGTCAGTGTGCACCTGGAGCTAGGGAGGAGGCAGCATTAGCAGTGGGTGGCTGTGGAGATGTCTGGAGTGTTTGTATGAGGTTTTCCATGAATCTAGGTGCAGAAGGGAGTTGTCAGCCACTCTCCTCTCCTCCCCCCCCAGGATAATGAGCCTGACCCTGCCTCCAGGGCACCTCTGATTGAGCAGAGCATGGAAAGTGTTTGATCCTAACACAAAGGCAGAATCAGGTGCAGGGAAGTCTGCACAGTGGACAGCTAGTGGCAGCCTCGAGAGTGGGACTGTCTGGAGGTCACCTCAGCCACTATTTTTTTCTCCTCTGCCTGAAAACTGGTTAATCTGATCAGATGAGGGGACTCTAGGAAAAAAGACAAGAAAAAGGAAAGAAAAGAAGTATAGAGAAGGGTGAGCAGATGAGGGGCCAGGCATATGTCTAAACTGAAAGGAGGACATTAGTTCTCTGCGGGATTGTGCCAGATAAGAAAACCTGGAATTGGATTCTAGATCCTGTCTTGTCCTTTCCACATGGGCTCCACATTAAAGTACAAAGCTAACTGCTATACAAGATGAACTCAGTCATTTAACCCAGTAGAAATTATTACCTCAGATTACACAAGCTCCATCTGGCATTATTAGAGATGGAAGAGGGGCTAGAAGACCATTTGTTCAGGAATCCAGTCTGCTAAAAGACCCACTGACAGCCTACAGATTTGAGGAGGAATGAAGGTCGTAAGGGACTTGTTTTTGTTTTTGTTTTTTTGTAGCCAGATGTGAAAGTGGTTAAATCTCTCAGCCAAAATTTGGTCACATGACTCTACCTGGTTACAGGAGCTTCTAGGAAATGTAGCACTGTGGCCAGGAAGAGGAACCCTGTTGAATCACTAGCTTCCAGCTGTCTGGAGGGGAGCCCTGACTCTGTAGGCTGAAGGCTGTGTCTGAGGAAGTGGCCAAAGACAGAAATGGCCATAGCTACAGAGGGAACCTGGTGGCAAATCAGGCAGAGCAAGATGACCTGATTCCAAAACCTCTAGTTGTTCTTCTCATGAAGTGTTTCTCCCATAGGAGCTTTCTGTAGAGAGGAGGTGCTAGGACTTGTCCCCACACAGGCTTAGTCCCTATCTAGTAGCACTCTTGAGAGATGATGGTAAGTAGGAGACAGTGCCTACTTAATTGGGGAAGTCAGTCACTGGGCACGAGCCTGGAAAGATATGCTTTGTCCCATCTCACCTATTTGTCTTCTCCCCTTTCCTCCCCTTCCCTTCCTCCCCTCCCCTCCTCTCTTCCTCTCTTCTCTCTTCTTCTCCCATCCCTTTCCCTCCCCTCCCCTCTCCTCCCCCTCCTCCTCTCTTCCCCTTTCCTCCCCTTTCCTCCCCTCCCCTTTCCTCCCCTTTCCTCCCCTCCCCTCTCCTCCTCTCTTCCCCTCCCCTCCCCTCTCCTCCTCTCTTCCCCGCTCCTCCCCTCCCTTCCTCTCCCCTCCTCTCCTCTTCTCTCTTCCTTCTCCTTTCCTCTCTTCCCCTACCCTCCTCTCTCTTCTCTTTTCTTCTCTCCCCTCCCCTGCCCTCCTCTCCTTCCATCTTATTCCTCCTTTCCACTTCTTTTCTTGTCATCTTCTCTCCTGCCATCCTCTCTCCTTTCTTCCCTTCCTAACCCTTCTCCTTCCCTCTCCTTCATCTCCTCTCTTTTCCCCCTTTACTTTGCTGCCTTGAGATAGTCAACTCTGTCCCACCACTCTCCTGTTGTATATTTCTATCTCCTTACGGGTCCAGAGACAATAGAATCAACTGACTATGAACAGAAGCCTCTGAAATCATGAGCCCAAACCTGTCCTCCTTCAATCTGTTTCTCTTCAGCGTTTACCACAGTGATGGCAGTTCTAGCAAAGACAGTGGGATCGGGTAGGGAAGCAGGGACATAGAGGTGGAAAGCAGGGCATGCCACCCTCAGCCTGGCAGTGGGCTCCTTGCTTAGCTGCTTAGGAGTTGTGATAGCATTACCCTGTTCTCGCTACTCTTTAGCTCTTCAAACCAGACATCTTCTTGTCCTTTTTCGACCTCATAAAGCAGCCATGTCAATATGTGACACTCTGTTGTGATAAATTAGGATGTAATAGAAATGATGTCACACCAGAATCCAGGCACCTTCAGACTGAAAGCCAAGTCTGGATGATCGAGTGTTGGATGGTCTCCTGGTAAACAGCTGCAGAGGGGACGATGGCAGGCAAAGTAGTCTGAGAAACTCAGGAGAATGGGACCAAACAGCCTACTGGAGGGGAAAGCTGAAAGTGCCTCAGGGTGGGATATGCCCTGCACCCTCCCACCATGCAGCCTACTTGGTGCCTTTACTAAAGTCCAACCCAAGGCCTTTGGAGTCAGGCTTTTTATAGGATGCTTCAGTATGAGAAAGTTCTCTCTAAACCCTGTCCATGCCATAGATGTGATAATGAGGCTTGAAGCGGGAATGAGGATTTTTTCCAAAGCCAGGAAACTAGTTGGAAGCAGAGCCCAGCCTAAAACCCTTGTCTCACAATCTTAGGGGTAGTAACTGTTCTTGACTCCAACACACACACATACACACACACACACACACACACACACACACACACACAGGGAGAGAGAGAGAGAGAGAGAGAGAGAGAGAGAGAGAGAGAGAACTGAGAATGTAAATGGATTCAGAACCCACAGCAGAAACCCAACGCCGACAGCTGGAGACTAATTTGGCAGCATGTTCTTATAATTGATCTTGCTGCTTGTACAGATCTAATCCATATTTATCACCTCACTCTAGACAATGGCTACCTTCTGTATCTGATGGTATGGCTGCGTGAGCCCTAGCTACAGCCTGCATGTGAAGAAGTGCATCTCTGCCAAGGAGACATCCTGGGAGAGACAGCTCTACACATCTCTGGGGTTGGCTGGCACTTGTTGAGGAACCCTGGCCCGAGGTCTACCTCCAGAACAAGGAAAGGGAAGAAGCCAGGGTTTCTGGTCTGATTTCTAGAAAATTGAAATTACAGAGAACTTTGAAAGACAGCAGCTTTTATTGCTTGCAGAGTGTTCGGCAACCAAATGGATAGCAGCATAGCAATACAAGCTTAATGAGAAAAACATTGGGGACTGCTTTAATGAGCTGAAGAGGGGATCCCACCTAATCAACATGTCTTGTGCAGCTAAGCTGGTATTATCCCAAGCACTGGAAACCAATGTTTATAACTAACCATAATAATTCAGAGATGGATGACCACAATGTACATTACTGCTTTCCATAAGGGACTCTAGACTTACACTTAATGACACTGAAGTAACAAAGTCCAGGCCAAGATCAACACTAATCATGAAAATCTTCCATTCCCCACCAGGCCTAGAACCCAGAATTCCCTGTCTCAGGTCTCTCTTTATGCCCAGATAGCGTCCCTGGCAACTTAAGATGTATCCACATTCACCCCTCCATCCTTTCCCAGGATGCTCTTCTCTCTCCATAGGGTTCTGAACTCCGCTGTTCACTCCCCTGTGAGTAAGTGGCTAGCAGGAAGGTATTACATTAACAGCCATGAGATTGTCATTGATTTCCAGCTCCTTGGCTCTGCTGTGATCCATATTTTTATTAAACAATTTTGTGTGCATGCAAGAAGGAACATTTAGGGAAAACCATGAAAGACTGTTAGGCACTGTTATTAGTCTTCTCAGCTCCTACCAATGAGCTGTTCCAGGGCAGAAATATTTGCCATCAGGCAGGGGACCCAAGGGCCAGATTGGGAGAAGGAGCTGACTTGGCCAGCAGAATAAAAGGAAGAATAAAAACCAGCTCTCCAGTCACTCCAGGAGGACAGTAGGAGCAGTAGTTTCCAATTTATTTCACTTCTATTGAATACTTTAGAATCCAGCTCAAACATCTGGCAAGCTGGTTCCAACCTTCTCTTCGAATTGCTAAGGCTTAGAACTGAGGGTGGGAGGCTATTGAGAAAGCACCCAACATTCTACATTTTTATATGTGTCCTTCCAGTCAGACATTTTGGATAGATGCTTTGATAGATGCAGAGAGATATTTGCCCAGCAACAGACAGGCAAATCTCCTCTCTCTTAAAGATGCCCCCCAGGAACTGCCAACCAATGACTGGCCCAACTTGAGACCCATCCCATGTGAGACAGCCAACCCCTAACACTGTTAATGATACTCTGCTATGCTTTCAGACAGAAACCTAGCACAATTGTCTCCTGAGAGGCTTCATCCAGCAGCAGATGGAGGCAGATGCAGAGACCCACACCCAGACATCAGGCAGAACCCAGAGAGTCTTATGGAAGAGTGAGGAATAGACGTGAGCAAATCAGAGGGTCAAGCACTCCACAAGAAGATTCACCAAGTCAGATAATCTGGGAATCTGGGACCATGGGAGCTCACAGATCCTGGGCCACCAACCTGGGAGCATACAAGTGCTGGACCTAGATCCCCTACACATTTGCAGCAAATGTGCAGCTTGTCTTCATTTGGGTCCCCTAACAAGTGGAGCATGGGTCATCTCAGTCTCTGTTCCCTGCCACTGGATCCCCTTCCCTATAAGGGCTGCCTGGATGGGCCTCAGCGGGAGAGGATGTGTCTAGACTTGTTGGAACTAGATGTCCCCGGGTTGGGGGGATGGTACCCAAGGTGGCTCCCCTTCTTGGAGGAGAAGGGCTGGGGGCCAATGGGAAGAGGGATTTGTTAAGAGTGGGACTGGGAAGAGAGGAGGGAGGGGCTGTGATCATATAAAAAATGAATAAATAAAAAAGTCCCCTCAGTCCCGAACTTGAAACAGCTTCTATGTTTCTGCTTCACACAGAGGTATGGAACAATCCTTACTACTTTTCTCACTGGCTGTGAAGGTTTCAGGCAAGGGTGGTATCTGAGGTTCCCATTATCCCCAGTATATATCATGATGCCAGGCACAGGTCAGGCACGTGGAATATGAAATATGTATGAACAAATGAATGAGTGAGCAAGTAAGTGTATGAGCAAAGGTATGTGTTTGTTGCACTAAACTAACTATGGAGGAAATACTCCAAAGGAGGGATGAAAGTTCTGATGGACTCCCTGTCTTCCTCACACTCCATCCAGTCCCCCCAGTGCCTTCACAGTGCCTCCTGGACTTGTTCAGAGAGTCTTGATTTCCATTCCCCACTTTACAGAATCCTGGATGGCATAGAGCAGCAAAGATGCCCCAGCAGAGCAGCAGAGTTCTTCCATGGGTGAGCAAGGAGGCCTGTTCTGAATCCTGCTGGCTTCCTAGTTGTGCTTTTGGGGAAATGGCTGAGCATCCTGCAGCAAAGCAAGATTCTGCTAGCAGGGGAAGTGTTAATTAGTATCACAGGGCCCAAGACTGCAGAGTAGCCTGAGCATGTTTCAGGCAGCAGACCAATAGTGTCAAGTGACAAAGTGGAACAAAGATGCTGCGGGTGAGGATGGATTTGTAATGACAGTGTGCTTTCTGCCCAAGTGCATCCTGGGAGGCTGAATACATCAGAAGGAAGCAGAACCCCTCCCTGTGGGCACAAGGCAGGAAAGGGAAAGAATAATAGGGGCCATCGCTGGAGTGGGCTTGGAGCTGGCTTCTTATCCTACCACCGGCCCCAGTCTGTCCTCCCCACCTGTCCTCTCCACACACCCTCTACTGCCAAGCCAGGTCTCTTCACACCACAACCCCAGTAAAGTACTCTGCAAAGAACTCTGGGCACACCAGACAAGAAGCTCTTACTCTATATTTGGGGATGTGAGCTGTAGTTCCCCTTTCTTGTCTTCTGTTCTGTGGGGGATAATAGCTGGGAGAATGGTGCCTGCATCTATCTCCCTATGGGGGAAGCAATGGGCACATGAGTTTGTCATTTGTCCCTTCCTGGGAACTTTTGACCCATTTAAGTTCCAAGTAGCTTTAATGCACAAAATGACATTCTGGACTGTAGCAAAAAGGGTTTGGGTCTATCTATCATTGAACTCTGAGCAGAACTCTGGCTGAAATGAACTCAGTTGACTTGCGACTTAGCTGGATACAGAAGCTAGGACACTAGCAAGGGAGGAGTGTTCCAAGGGGGAATGATGGAAGAGAGGCCAAAAGACATTGATGGAGGGATTGACCTGGTTTCAAAAGAGAGACTTCTGGAGGTCCAGGGTTGTACCTTTTATCTGAAATGTTCTACCAGTAGGCTGTCAAGAGAGAAGTCATAAGGCTTTCTCTGAGACTTCCAGTGGTAGAAGTCTCAGAAGGTAGAAGTTATGTGAAATTTAGAATCAAAGCAAGGAAAGAAAGTTTCTAGAACCCTAGAAGACTGGCCTGGCAAGCTCATCCTGGGTCCCTCTGACCAGATGACCTCGTAAGCATACAGTTTCCTCATGTGCTTCTTTTGATTTTATGTCATCCTCCCCACAAGCAGAGAAAGACTCATATCATTGTTCCATATTTAGGGTAGGATTTAGAGAGGTCAGGTGGGGTCCCAAGTCTCAGCTGTTCATGGTGTAAGTATGAATTTGAAGTTGAGTCTCCTTTCCCAGATTTATTCTTGGGGTAAATATGGATTTGAAATGAAGTTTCCTTCTTCCTAGTGCAGTGCTACACACACACACACACACACACACACACACACACACACCAGAGCCCTACATTCTGGGCTCAATCATAAGTCTTGGGAATATTGGAAGAGATTCTTGTATTTTGTACATTTCTCGACCACAAGTCTTAGCCATGCCCAAGTCAACATCTGTGGATTGTAGTTGAATGAACTCAATCCAGTTGTATGACTTCCCTCAGCCTCCATGCATAGTTAGTGGGATAAGATTGCCTTCCGGTCAGGACTGGTGGTGCATGGACAGGGGCTGTCTCTGAGATCCAGCACCAATGCTCACCCAATGCTGGAGTCCTAAGACTCTGACTCTGACACCTAGGAACAAACAAGGATATTTTTGTTCTAAGATTCCCCAGTGAGAAAGGGAACTTTTGTATTCTTGCCTCTAGGAGTTGGGTGGGTTTATACAGCTCACTGACATTATAAACTTACTGTTACTGTACTAGCTGGTTTTGTGTGTCAACTTGACACGAGCTGAAGTTATCACACAGAAAGGAGCTTCCCTTGAGGAAATGCCTCCTTGAGATTCAGCTGTAAGGCATTTTCTCAATTAGTGATCAAGAGTGGGAAGGGTCCATTTTGGGTGGTGCCATCCCTGGGCTGGTAGTCCTGGGTTTTATAGGAAAGCAAGCTGAGCAAGCCAGGGGAAACAAACCAGTAAGTAACATGCCTCCACAGCTCCTGCTTCCTGACCTGCTTGAGTTCCAGTCCTGACTTCCTTTGGTGATGAACAGCAATGTGGAAGTATAAGTTGAATAAATCTTTTCCTCCCCTAGTTGCTTCTTGGTCATGACGTTTGTACAGGAATAGAAACCCTGACTAAGACAGTTACCCATATGACAATATCATGAGTCCTCTCCCATAGGCCTAGATGTTACCCCCAAATTTCAGTTCCTTACACGTCTACTGATCATTGGAAACAACCCAAAGACGAAGAATATATCATTTACTTTAGTTCACTGCAGCAATCCTGCAAAAGGTGTCTCAAATTCATGAGGAGGTCACAGGGTAAGGGGTTGCAGAGAGTGGAGCCTACTGGGCATATCCTTTACGGATCTTGTCATTCCACAAAGCAAGGTCACGGCTCTCTCTGCCTTTCTCCATCTCCTTGGGTACTCTTTCAGATCACCCACCATCACTTTTCCTGCTGAACTACCACTTTGGGATTTATAAACCTCTCCTTTCTGGTTCACCCCGATCCATTTTACTCACAGCTACCAAATTTATCTTTTTACAAGGCAAAACTGGATCATGTCAATCCTCTGTTTAAAAGGCATCCAACGACTCCCTGGCTTCCCAACACACTTGGGATAAACCTCAAATCCCTGCTGCCCCTCTAATCTCCAGAGTTCCACTGCTGTCTCCACCCCACCCCCTTCCTCTGAGCCCCATCACTCTGGCCTCCCTCCATTCCTAAGCTCTCCCAGGGATAAAGGTCTTTCACATCGCTAGCCCTCCCATCTGGGATTCTTTTCACCTCAAACTCCCCTCTGATTTTTTCTTGACTACTCATCAGGTTGAATGCCCCGCCCCCAGATCTTCCCGCACTCACATTCTAAATCCGACTTCTGCCAAAATCCCCTCCTGTGGCATCATTGTTTTAGTCTCCTAGCTTTATCGTAGCTGGCAATCAGAGATCACTCATGTTTGGCTTCTGCTGTCCGTTCTGCAATATAAGCTTCACACAGCAGGGCGGGCTGCTCATCCTTCCAGCTCTAGAGAAGCCCATCCCCCAGTATCTGCAGGTCGTGTAATATAAAGGAGAAAACGAAACGCAAGGGGAAGATGGGGAAGGACAGAGAGACAGCAGGAGGGAAAAAGAACTGGAAGGGGGCTCATAGGACCAGACTTCGGGCTAAGCAGGTTTCCTCCTCCTCTCACTGAGCTCCACTTAACCACTGGCGCCCTCGTCTGATTGATGGAGTTGGTGCACCTGACGAAGCATAAGTCTCAACTTCCACACATCTCCATGTGTGCTTCAGATGGAGAGAAGGCCAGAGTTCGTCCTCTTCTCCTACTTTACTTGGTATCTTTGGCTTCTTTCCCTAGTGGTGTCTGTCTGTCTGTCTGTCTGTCTGTCTGTCTGTCTGTCTGTCTATCCATCCATCCATCTATCTATCATCTTTCCTTAATAGAATACCATCTCTCAGGTTGGACCCACTCAGAGCTGGGTGGTGGCTGTTTACTTGAGTCAAAGTATTTGGCTTGGGTCCCTGAACACTGGGCTCAGGTCAGTGTTCCATGACCTTGGGCATAGCTCCTTCCCTTTCTGAACTCCAGATTCCTGGGTGACTTTCAAGACTCCCAGGACCTAGATTTTGTGTGTTCCAAGCTTCCTTTTTGATGGGCTAAAAACTTTCTCATTACCAGATGAATGCATAGATGAATGAGGAGCCAGAGGAAAGAAAACTGCCAGCATGAAAGATGAGCCCTGAAGAAACTCTACAGGGAGGGTTTTAGCAGAAACTGTTCAGACCTCAACAAGTGTGTCTAAAAGTCTAAGGACATGGCATCCAACACTTGGAAAGAAGGGTCAAGGTATACTAGCGCTTAAAGCCAGGCTGTGATGCAGAAGGGGAGCGACCCTAGCCAAGTGTCAGGAACACACTTCATCACAGAAAGACTTTTGCTCAAGAAAGGGTGTCCAGAAAACAGATCACTTTCATAGGAGAGAACTGACCCAGTGAGACCGTCCATTGGAAAGAGATGTAGGAGAGGAAGGCCATGACGCTGGACAGCCTAATGCCAAGGAGGCACAATGTATGTACCCATGTCTTTATTTTTAGTTAAAAGGGGGTGGGTGATGATAAATGCGTAATGACATAATGTCAATGTCATGAAGGCATTGTATGCACCTGTATAACATGTCTGTTTAACTGTTACTACTCCAAGAGCAAAAAAATAGAACTGTTTTTAATTTTAACCTTTGTAAAGTAAAAAGTGTTACAGTGACCATTTATTACTGACGAAAGAAGAATACATTTTAAGTTTGGTGCAGTTCCAGTGTGCAGGGTCTATGAAATCTACAGGAGTCCTCAGCGATGCCCCACCAGACACAACCAGCAGAAAACCAGAAACTTAAAGCATTGTCAGCGTTTATTCATGCGTTTGCTTGCTTGTTTGTTTTGCTTATCTTTTTGCAAAAGCCTTTTAATGGTCCTTCAACAAGAGCTTTGTGGATGATGTCTCCTCATCCTACAAGCTGGACATGCCTGCTCAGCACTCACATTTCCTCACTTCTCAACCGCTGACTCCATCAGGGTGACCACCAAGCCTGGCAGACCTAGTCAGAACAAGTACCTATTAAAAATCCTTGCTACTAGAGGGTGGGAAAATGACTGAGAAGTTAAGAGCACATGCTGTTCTTATAGAGGACCCAGGCTGCATGATCTCCTGTGGCTACAGCTTCAGGTGATCTGACTCCCTCTTCTGGCCTCCAAGGACACTATACTTTGTGGTGCACAGACCTACAAACATACACATATATTCCTACACATACAACAAATACATCATCTTTTAAAGAAATTAAACGATTGAAATCCTCGCTACTGTATTTTCTGTACCATTGCCATAGTTAGGTCTATGTAGACAAGCAAACATGACTGGACCATAATTGTCCATTGAGTACAGCAATGTGCCACAGGGATTTGTAGCCTGGTAGCAACAGGTGGTGTCACAGAGCCTAGGTGTATATGAGAGTTGCCACCTGGCTTTGCACAGTGAGGATGACACTGGATGCAGCATTGCTCGAGATGTGGGCCCATTGTAAATCAACATGAAGCTGCACATTCGTGCTTTCTGGTATGCTGACTGAAGTCTGGCTAACCTGAGACAGGTTAGGCTGGACCAAGCCAGAGTCCAGGCCAAGGGAGAATCAAGCTCATTCTATGTATCCTTATTCTTTAGCCTTGAGTGAAGGGACAATGTCCATCTGAAACAATACTTCCTTGTAGCATGTCACACAGCCTTGAGGGTGAAGTCAACTTGTTCAAGAGCCGGGTAATACCTCAGGAAGTGGCCAGTAACAAAGTCATATGGTCAGCTCTGTGGAGTGGAAATGGTTATTCTCTTAGGCTCTAGTTTAAAGTAGTACAGAATCACAAAGAGTGCACTGGCATGTCTACACACACACACACACACACACACACACACACACACACACACACACAGAGATTTAATAATGGAGGAGGCCCAGTATAGTTCCAATTCCAGATCTCCAGGAGAACTGATGACTCAGCTCCATGCTCATGCAGATCTGGAGGTAGGCGAGGCTGACATCCCCACCTGAAGACAATCAGGCGGAGGGAAGGAGTCTTCGTATCTCAGCTATTATCCCCCTCCTGCTTTCTGAGAATGAGATGAGGCCTGGCTATAGCAAGGAGGCGGTCTGCTTTACCCAGTCTACTTATTCAAGTGTAATCACATCCAGACATTGCTTCTACCAGGGAAACACCCAGACAGTATTTCATTGCATACCTATCCACCAGATGACCCTTCAAGTCAACACAGGAAATTTATCATGATATAAGGGTTATCTATGCTGCTCTAGTCCGAAGAATGGGAAGACAACTCCAACTGTGGGTGAGCACTGTGCAAGGCATATGAGAGACGGAAGAGGGGTGAGAAGGCATGTTGGGGGTCATAGCCAGGCACTGGGAAAGAGCCCAGCCAAGATTTCCTTTCATGCCAGACAACATTAAACACCAGAAGGCAGACCACAAGGGGGCAGGTGGGGTGAAATTCAGCCTCAATCCCAGGTCACCCTCTTGAGGAGAGGAACACGATCAAGTGATATATGTTTTGAGCAAGATAGAAATGTCTGTACTAGGCAGCCACTGAGCTTTGGCGCTTATATGTCACCAGAGCACATACAAATGAATGCATTCACATATAGACAACTCTGGATAAGTTAATCTTCCCTTCTGTTCCTAATCTGATCTCACTCATCTGACTCACAGCCACACAGATGAAAGGAGCCATGAGTAGGACACAGGAGAAGCACGTGCAGACAGGAAGTGTGCCTGGCTTCAAGGAGGGAGAGTGGACACCAGAGAGCCTTGAGGAGTAACACTGATACTTTTAGAAACGCATATGATAGGAACTGCGGTGTGTGAAGGAGCAGATTGTTTTAGCTTAGAGAGGCAGAAAAGCAACAACAATAAAGAACTGGACTGCAATTTCCTAGATAACCCCTGCTTTTACTTTAAAAAAAACGACAGTAGCATGTAATAGTGCAGTTGAACAAAATAGACACAGATGAAAATAAAATTCTCTCTCCTCGTTTCCCTAGTCCCTCTGCTCGAACCTGGCTTTTAAATGGTATGGGAATGGTTCCTTCCATTTTCTTTTGGAGAAAAAGTATGTTTACATCCAGATGTGCCTCTCCATGCAGAGCCTTCCTCTTTAAGATTCCGTTACATATTTGGCTTCTTCTCATTTAGTACAACAACCTCAAGATCTTCCCACGCCAGCACTTGCACATCTCTCTCGACTCCTTAATGTCTTCAGAGTATTCCACCCATATGGTGGCTCTGTAATTTATTTAGTGTGGCCCTGTTGAAGGACACTCTGCTTTCAAGATTTCGTTTCCTCCGTTATAACAAATGTTGTAATGGCTGTACTGGAGAGCCTTGTTCTTACATTTATTCGGCAGGTTCCTAGCTATGAGATCATTAGGCTTAATGGAATGTACATCGTTGATGTTGATAAGGTTGTCAAATCGTCATCACACCCTTCCCTAGCAGTGAAGGAGGATGTTTTGCCTCCAATCCACACTATTTTTTTAGTCAGTTTTGCAGTTGAAAAATGCCACGCAATTTCTTTCAGGATTAGGTTTTTAAAAGTGAGAGTCCTGATCATGGTCCACTAAAAGTCTGTTTCTGAGGTGATTTTGCCAGCAGGCTGTGAAATAAATGAGACAGAAAACAATAAAATGTGCCAGGCTTCTTCCACCATCCAGCTTCGCTTTGCTGCTACAGCATTCCTGAATGTATGGCCAAAATCCCTTACGCAACCCCTACATCACCTTCCTCTGTGTTCTTAGACCAAACCAACCTCAGTACAGCTGAATCTACGAATTCCTTCACGGAGCAGTTCAAACACAAGCCAAATGTTTGCTTGCTGCAAATGCCACAGAAATGGATTCCCACGTTAGATGCGAGAGAGGATGGCATTCTGTTCTAGATTTATTTGCTCTGGAAAATCAATGTACCATATTTCCCCCAATTAAACCAAAACAAATACCCTCAAAATGAATTTGAAAAATACAGACAAGCATAAGGAAGAAAGTCCAAATGCAGCCAATCCTCTCCCATGATGTTTGAATGCTGGTACCTAGTTTCCAAGACCCTTAACTCATACCTTACCATGTACATACACTGTTATCAAAGCACTAGGTTGTCTTCCAGAAGTGGCTAATAGTGTGGATTCTTGAGCCAGACATCTTGGCTTTACCAAGATTCTTGAGCCAGACATGCCCAACTTTACCATTTGTTTTCCTGGCCTTATCGACAAATCATTCTTATTCTCCAGGCTTCAGTTTTACTTTCTGTAAAGTGGGCATACTGATGACATATACTGCACCTGGTCCTAGTGTGTTTCATGTGTATTACCTGGGAATTGAGCCGGTTAGTGGTAAGAGGCACTTTCACTATTATGAAGGACTTCTTACCTTACATAGATGTATCATAAGTATCTAAAACTCCTTCTGTGGACATTTAAAGACTCCCCCAAACACAATTTTTCTAAGAAATATTACAGCAGCCAATCTTGTATATAAAACTATGTGGCATCTCACGTCTGATAGTATTAACTTCAAAGCGTTCGATATGCATTTTTTTCATAAAGATTGTGACAATTTGGGGCTGTGACATGGTCTATTTGGCAAAGTCCTTGCCACATAAGCATAAATCTGAATTCACATCCCCATTCTACCTAGCCAAACCAGTGAGATCTGGGTCCAGTGAGAGACCTTTCTTCAAAAAGTTAGGTGGAAGCCAACATGGGTTCCCTGCAAGAGCAGAACTTGCTCTAACCACCGAGCAATTGCTCCAGGAATCTTGGTGAATTCGTTTATTACCAGGCTTCAAACTCTGTTCTGAGTCCAGCTAGTAAACCACACATACCTAGACATCAAAACGTAATTAAAAACTAGAAAAATAGAATCAAAGATTTTTTGTAGAGTAGGAAGCAATAGGGGAAGATGCGCATACACCGCTGGCCACAGGGATAAGCACACACGTGAACATATCCACAGGAGCACAGGCATAGCGCGAACGTGCGCGTACACATACACACACACACACACACACACACACACACACACACATACACACACACACATTTTGTGAGAATTTGCATTTGCACCTGCAATGTACATGAATTCTTATCTCCCTGTTTTTTCCTTACACCTGGGTATCATCATTTTAAAAAATCTATTAACCCAGCCCAAGAACATATGACTCTGTAGACATTTTGCAGAGAAAAATTCATTCTAGGAGACAAATGGCAAATTGTGAATCTTGAGTTAAGGACAAGCAAGGATATGTCCATGATAAATCTTGAAAAATGGGGAAGCTTTGGAGTTTTGACTTCAAAGGGATCCAGAATCTTATATGGGGTTTCTTCAGCTAAAAAGCTAAAATCATTTGATTCTATCATTGGAAAGAACTCAAACACCCCCAGTTTCACCTACTTCTAGGAAAGCAGAAACATGAGTAAGGCAAACAAGCATAGTCAGACCAATTAGCAGAAAGAAGCACATCTAAAAACAAAAAAAATCAACCGAAAAATTCCCGTAAGCTTTTACCTTTTAGATGTTTAGATACTAAGGAGAATGCCTTTAAAATAAAAGCATTGTGTAATATCTACACTTGGAGCACTAACTCAGGAGGATTGTAAGCTTGAGGCCAGCCTGGGCTGCATAGCAAGACTTTCTCTCAAAAACTAATAATAACAAAATTTAAAAATAAACTAATCAATTGAATAAAGTATAATGGCATGAAACCAAGCTGTGACCAGTTTATCTTGCTGAATCAACACAGCTGGAACTTGCCACTCGGGAAAATAATTCTGGGAGTTCCCATCCTCCCACGGGCAGGGTTCTAACAGTTTAGAGTCACAGACCCCACTTTCTAAAATTCCTTCAGCTCTGACATTCCACCCGTCTGTACCACCTGGGTTTACAAAAGGGATTAGTAATGTAAGCCGCAACACATTTTAAACCATGGCCTTTGACCAGTACATGTAATTGGAGGGACTTCTCAAAGTGACAAAATGCATTAGCAGGCCTTGGCCCCACAGAGACTCTGTTACCAGCGGCTGTCACAGTGACTACAGTAGCACTCACTTCTGCCCCAGAATCTGTGCTCTGCAGACATCTGGTCACATGATTTCTCATCTCAGGCCAGTCTGCTCTGGATTGGAAAGGTGTAGCCTTTTTCTTTCTTCTTTCTTTCTTTAAAAATTCTTTATTAATTCACTTTACATCCCAATTGCTATCCACCTTCCCGACCATCCCTCCCACAATCCTTTCCCCATCCTTCCGCCCCTTCTCACCTGAGAGGATGGAAGCCCACCCTGGGCATCCCACTACCCTGGCACATCAAGTCTCTGTGGGGCTAGGTACATCCTCTCCCACTGAGGCCAGACAAGGCAACCCAGCTAGAAGAACATATCCCACATACAGGCAACAGCTTTTGGGATAGCCCCTGCTCCAGTTGTTTGGAACCCACATGAACACCAAGTTGCACATCTGCTACATATGTGCATAGGGCAGAGAGATTAACCAGGGTATGCTCTTTGGTTGGTGGCTCAGTCTCTGAAAGTCCCAAGGGTCCAGGTCAGTCGACACTGTTGGTTTTCCTACGGAGTCCCTATCCCCTTATGGGACCTTAATCCTTCCCCCAATTCTTCATTAAGAGTCCTAAAACTCTGGGCTGGATAGTTGGCTCAGTGGTTAAGAGCACTGACTGTTCTTCCAGAGGTCCTGAGTTCAATTCCCAGCAACTATATGGTAGCTCACGGCCATCTGTAATAAGATCTGCTGCCCTCTTCTTGTGTGTCTAAAGACAGCTACAATGTACTCACATAAATAAAATAAATAAATCTTTAAAAAAAAAAAAGAGTCCCAAAACTCCATTCACTGTCTGGCTTTGGATTTTTGCATCTATCTGAATCAGCTGGTGGGTGGGTGTCTCAGAGGACAACAGGCTCCTGCCTACAAGAATAACAGAGTATCATTAATGGTGTCAGAGACTGGTGCTTGCTCATGGGATAGGTATTTAGTTGGGCTGGTCACTGCTTGGCCATCCCCCTAGTCTCTGTTGTCCCCTGCTCCTGCATTCCTTGTTGACAGGATAATTTGAGGTTAAAAAGTTTCGTGGGTGGATTGGTGTCCCTATCACTGCACTGAGGTTCCTGCCTGTCTACAAGAGATTGTCTCTTCAGGTTCCATATCCCCAGTGCTGGGAGGCACAGCTAATGTCACTCCCATTGATTACTGGGTGTCTCCTCTATCTCAAGACTCTGGCACACCTTCAAGACATCTCCCACCTCCCCACCCCATCAGTGACAGATTGGAAATCAATTTGATGGTTTCTCAGAAAACTGGGAATAGTTCTGCCTCAAGACCCAGCTATACTACTCCCGGGTATATACACAAAAGACACTCCACCATCCCACAAGGACACTTGATCAACTATGTTCACAGCAGCTTTATTTGTGATTGCCAGGAACTGGAAACAACTTAAATGTTCCTCAACTGACGAATGAATAAAAAAAATGTGGTACGTTTACACAATGGAATCTTACCCAGCTATTAAAAACAAAACCATCGTGAATTTTGCAGGCGAATGGATGGAACTTGAAAATATCATCCTGAGTGAGGTAACCCAGACCCAAAAGGACATGCATGGTATGTACTCACTTATAAGTGGATTTTAGCCATAAAAAAACCAAGATACCCATGCTATACTCCACAGACTCAAAGAAGCTAAACAAGAAGGTAGGTCCAAGTGACGATGCTTGAATCTCATTTAGAAGGGGGAAAAAATAGTCCTAGGAGGCAAATGGATGGAGGGAACTGTGAGGGAGAGGAGATAGGAAGGAGAATGGGGTGGGGGTTCAGAATTAGGTGCGGGGAGGGACAGGAATGATGGCCAACTGGCCATGAGAATGAAAGGAAATATTTTTCTTTATTCAAACAAGAATGGATTTAGGGTAGCAATAGCAGGTACTGATCAAATCTGAAAGAACCATGGTCTCCGTATAGGCTTGTTTCTAAGCTTAGGTACTGGTGCCAGAGTCTCTTGGCTCTACTGTGACTTCAGCCAGCCATTTGAACTTCCTGTATCTCAGTTTCCTTCTCTGTGGAATGGGAATGATACCATCACAGTACCTAGCTCACACTGTTGCCATGGGGATGAGATGAGTTGATCTTTGTGAAGGGTATCTGACCTATTGCAAGCTTATGTAAACATTTGGCAAATGAATAAATTAGAAACTTTGAGGGGATTGGTTTGGTGCAGTGTGAAAAGAGCACAGGAATCTGGTCTAGCTCTAGCACACTTCAGTGATGTTTCCAAAGGCGAGCAGGATAATCTATAACCAATGAATCACCTATCAGTCAATTATGACATGATCTTACAGGTAGTTTTAGAGATATAAAGGACATGGTGCAGCATAACCCACTGTGATTGTTAACTTTACCTGACAATATAGTCAGAGGTCCTCTGTGGCTTACCTTGCTGGGGACTCTGTCTTACTGACAGGAAAGTTGAGTCCCAGAGAAATAAAGTATCTTGTCTAAGGAAACCTCACCGGATAGACAATATGAACACACTGGCCTTCTGGTCCCCAACTTTAGGATCTCTAGGATGAGAACTTTTAGAAGGGAGCACCCTGGCAGTGGGGAGGAACTGGGAGGCTGGAGAATTCTGCTTGGTCTTAGGCACAAAGCATCTTTCAAAACTTTGGGGAGCCGCCCACCATTTGAGCTCATGTCCCTGACCTTCACTAGACCAGGACCTAAAGGTTAAGGACTACCCTTTCAAAGAGTGCAGGATGGAGTTGGAATTTTTTCATCCTGGGTTTCCATTTGGAGAGGTGGATGCCAAACCAATGTTATTAATGCTCTCTCTCTTAGCTCTTTCTAGGGCCACTAGAGTTGAGGGATTCTCGGGACGGCAGCTTAAAGGGAAATGTTGAAATTCTGAGGGACTTGAGGAAAGGAAGGAAGGAGAGCCCAGGGGAGGTTGAAGGAGACAATTCCTCATCATGAGGCAGTCATGGCAGAAGGAAGCGGAAGCAGCTAGTCGCATGCAGCCGCAGTTCAGAAGAGGGAGCAAAGGATGGGTTAATGAATACAGAAGCCAATACACTGGAAGATGCTTCTTTCCAGGGTCCTTAGAGGGGGTTCTACCCTCTTCTGTGTACCAGCCTTTCCAATTTTGGTTTGGCTGGTACCTGCTACTGCTTTTCCAAATCTTTCACCACTTGGAAGGAGAAGGACAGACCTCCTCATCCTAGAGTTAATTCATCTCCCATGTGTAGAGATCAGTTCACTTTCCCCATTTTGTTCAGTCCAGGGCCCAGACAATGAAGTGTTGCTGCCCACATTCAGGGTAGGTCTTCTCACTTCAGTTAACCCTAGTAAGAAAACTCCCTCACAGTCATGTCTGCAGGCCAGCCTAATCTAGACAAATCCTCACTGAGACTTCCTTCCCAGGTGATTCCACATGGTGTCAAATTGACAATTAAAAATAACTATCACAAGGAGTTGGTCCTGGATCACTGAGGCCATGCTAGTCTCTCCTGGATAGGGACAAAGAAGAACTCTCTGGAGTTCTTCGTTCTAGGATGTGATTATTAATCTTCTTTGTCAACATGACAGGATTTAAAAGAGCCTAAGAGCTACCTCTGAGCACATCTGTGAAGGCATTTCCAGAGAGATTTAAGAAGGGACTCACCTTGAACATGAACAGCACTTTCCCATGGCCTGGGGTCCCAGCCCACACACCAGCAATTCTCTGTGACTGCAGACACTATGTCATCAGCTGCCTCGAGCTCCTGCCAGCACAGTTAGAGCCACTTCCATCATCACCTCTTCCTCGTGTCATGATGAGATGTATCATTTGAAACATTGAACCAAAGCAAACCCTCCTTCCTCATTTCTTTTGTTAAGCATTTGTCACAGCAATAAAAAAAAAATACAGATCATTGATACTGGCAAGTGAAATTATCGCCGTGATTGACCTGTGTAGAACTTTGGAACTACTCTGAAGGAAGATTGTGGACGTTTATAGCTGTGGTAAGAGAATATCTAGAATGTAATATGCAGAGCTTAATGAGCCATCATTTCTACTCTGGAAAAGAATCTGGCTGTGTTCCTTCACATCCTGAACACCTGACTGAAGCTGAATGCAAAAGTAATGGATGACGTCATTGAGCGATGCAAATTTCATAACATCCAGGCTGTGGCACGGTTGCTACTTACTGCTTTACTGCTTTGGGTCAGAGAGAGGGGGGCGAGGGGGAGGGGGAGGGGGAGGGGGAGGGAGAGGGAGAGGGAGAGGG
>NW_021621078.1:1435624-1457184 GCF_004785775.1 Grammomys surdaster | reverse complement strand
AGAGAGGATAAATATGAAATCTATAGAATTAGAATTAGGCCAGGAAATAGAGTGACCACATTAAAGTTTCAGACAAGGCAGAGGCAGGGAGCAGCTGTACGATTAGTGAAATGAAGGAGAAAACTCTCCTTCTACACTGAGACAACAGGAAAGACACCTTGAGGGCTAGAGTCCCTCCCAGCCTTGCCCCAAAACTGCAGTTTGAAAAAAAGAAAGAAAGAAAGAAAGAAAGAAAGAAAGAAAGAAAGAAAGAAAGGAAGAAAGAGAGAAAGAAAGAAAGAAAATCCATTTGAAATAAGAGTAGAACGACAATGGTACTGAATGGGATTTAGGTTCAAAATCAATCACCTGGTGAAGTTTTTTCTCAAGTTTAGTGTTAAGGTATGAAGAGGCCACTGTCATATCCCAGTATCTCAAGCTGGCAGCAGAGCTCGGCAGCAGCATCCACATGGTGCTGGTCATTTTTCCTATTTATTTATTTATTTATTTGTTTGTTTGTTTGTTTGTTTGTTTATTCACTTTATGTCTCCATCTCAGCCCCTGACTCTCCTCCCAGTCCCTCCCTCACACAGCCCCTCCATCCATACTCCCTCCTCTTCTCCTCTAAGAAGGGAGAGAACCTGGATACCACCTCATCCTGGTACATCAGGTCACTAAAGAACTAGGTATATCCTGTCCCACTGAAGCCAGACAAGGCAACCCAGTTAGGGAAACAGGATCCACAGGCAAGCAACAAAGTCAGGGACAGCCCCTGCTCCAGTTGTTAGGATAACTTCATGAAGACCAAGGTGCACATCTGCTACATGTGTGCTGGCGCTGGTCTTTTTTTTTTAACAACTCTTTTTTTCTTTTTCTTTTTCTTTTTCTTTTCTTTTCTTTCTTCCTCCCTCCCTCCCTCCCACTCTCTCTCTCTTTCTTTCTTTCTTTCTTTCTTTCTTTATTTATTTATTTCTTTATTTCTTTATTTCTTTTTTGTTTTTTCAAGACAGGGTTTCTCTGTGTAGCCCTGGCTGTCCTGGAACTCACTCTGTAGACCTGGCTGGCCTCGAGCTCAGAAATATGCCTGCCTCTGCCTCCCAAGTGCTGGGATTAAAGGTGTACGCCACCACTGCCCAGTGGGCACTGGTCTTATAGGGATAAAAATTGCAAGATTTATGAGTCATCAATGCTTAAACCAAGGTTTCAGCAAAACACTAAGCAAGGTCAAGGCAATATGTGTCAGAGTTGGATTCCTTGCAAGAAGTCACTGAGGAGCCTCTGGGCAAAGCTGTGAATGTGAGCCTTGTTTTCGAGTCTTACAAGGCCTCATAAAAGATTGCTTCAAGTCTCCAAGAAGACTTTGGGCTTTTGAACAAAGTTAGAACTGCAAGATTTGTGAGACTTGTACAGATGAGCTAAACATATTTTGTTTTATGAGAAATCCATGAGTTTTTACGGGTCAGGAGTAGAATGCAATGATTTTAAAATTATGAGCTTGGGTGGTATGTTGACAAAGGGTATAGTTACGGTAATTAATACTGATTATTAACTTAGTGGGGCTTAGAATTACCTAGGAGAAACAGCTCTTGGCCTGTCTGTGAGGGCATTTCCAGAGAGGCTTAGCTGAGGAGGGAAGACCCACCTTGAATGTAAATGTATCCTCTCATAGGCTGGGTTCTGACTTCATTGAAAGGAGAGTGATCTGAACATCAGCACTCACGTCTCTGTTTCCCCACTGTGTATTAAGTGTGACCACCTACCCCAGGATTCAATGACAGCTCTGTCACCACCACAAGTGCTCCACCATGACTGAATGTATCCTTTCAAACTCTGAGCCAGAATAAATGTTTCCTTTCTTAAGTAGCTTCTGTCAGGTGTTTCATCACAGCAATAGAAAAAAAAACTCACTAATACAAGGTGTAACTGGACAGAGGTGGCTAACCATGCTTTAAAACCTCTCTGGATACGTTCAAAAGTGATGTTTGTCAGGGACTTCAAGGACAGTGAGCGACCAGAGGGAGAGAGAAATGGGAAAGGGGCTGAAGACTGAACTACAAATCAGGTATGTTAGAAAGTATCAACCTTCTGTGGACAAGCACTGGTGCCTTTACTGGGGGCCTTTAGCTACTCATTATGTACAAAACAGTAGTCTCTTGTTTTCCAATCTGAAGCTGCTGCTGAGAATTCAAGCTATCTGACTGAGAAACAATGTGGCCTTGGACCAGACATTTACCTTCCTGGGCTCTGGTCTTTTTGTCTCTAAAAATACATAGATTATCAGCACTGGATTATCATATAAGGTTGGTTATTGAAAAAATGAGGAGGAAGAGTAAGAAGAGGAGGAAGAGGAAAAAGAGGAAGAAGAGGAGGAAGAGAAGAGGTAAAGAAAGCACATATGAAATTGGATGATATCTCTATGGCCATCCCAGCCTGGATGTGCTTGATCTCTTCTGACACAGCAGTCTCTACACTGCAGAAAACAAGACAATGATGACGAAAATGATGAGGAATAAGCAGTCACTGTTAAAAACATCTCTATCCAGTCACAGCTGTCAGATCTTGAGTAGGAGAAAACACCCAGAAAGCAAGTTGTACATTAGTGAGCATGTGCCCTGTGCCAAGTGTCACTGTGGTGAGGGCTCCCGACAGCCCTGTAATATACAGCCTCTTGTGGCTGCGACCTTGCCTTGGCTCCCCGCCTGGAGTTAGCTCAGGGCTCTATGGACCCTCTTTGCTATTCACCAGCTGATCTATCTTAGTGTAGAGTGAATCTTTCTCTGTCCTTTGTTCACCATATACTTTCTATTGAGGGGAGAGGATTCTTCCTGGTTGCCTCATGAGGTCTCCATTATAGCCAGGACAACCCATCTGTGTCTGCAAGACAGAGGTGAAAGCAGGCCAGGCTTTCTTGTTTCATTTTATCAACCAAGCTGATGAATGTTTAATCTTTTCATCTCTGCTGTGATCTGGCTACTAACTGAATATTGCCTATTAAAACTCAGTATCATGCCCATTTTCTAAAAGGGATTCCCAAAATACAGGAGTTAGAAGCCTGGAAACTATATTTCCAAGATTCCCTTACCAGAAGGAGCCAGAGAGGTTATGCCAGGAAAGGGCTCCTTAGCATCTCTGAGATGGGATTGTGAGCCACTGGGTTGGGTGGGGGGTTTTGGGGAACTCATGACCTCCCTCCTATAGGCACTGAGTACATACCAATGAAACACAACAAGACCACCTTGACCTCTTTCCTCAGCCTTTGGCTGTGCCATGCAAAGGTTCCCTATGTTAGATATGTCCCTACTTGAATCACCCATAGTAGCTTCTGTGTCCTGTCCATAAACATATCATGTGTTCCCTATAAAGCTGTAGGAGAAAGCACTCTGAACTTAGGATTTAAAGCATGCTGGGGAAACTGTTTAGTTTGTCATCCCAAAAAGAGGATAGAAAAGATTTGTTTTGATTACTTCTCCAGATTTTTGTGAGAGTAAAGGATACAAAAGCACATCCTAACCCTCTCAGATTTCTACAGGAAGCTGGGAAGCACTATTTTTATCCCCTTTAAAGAGTTTCTTTTGGAGAGAATGTATCCTCATGTTCCCCATAAGAGAGACTGGCAATCACCACGTCAGCCCCACAGCTGGTTCTAGACAAACCAGCAAGTCCCTCATCCCTAGGAATTCATGTTGTCACCCTATCCAGATCTCACTGCTGCATCTGCCTCAGTGGGCAGCAATTCACAAACACTTATTTAGTTTTTGTTTTTCACCAATTATCACAGGGATCTATTTCATTAGTGAAGAGCACAGCATAGTACAAGTTGATCTGGAATGAAGCACAAAGGCCAAACCTGGGAGCATCAGGTGCTTAGAAGTGAAGATGGTGTTATTGAAATCAGTGTCGTTGTGCTTTAGCCCCAAGTTATTTGTATGAGCAGTGTACTTGATATGTTTACTGTGTGTACACATGTTTGTGAGTGTGGATGTGAGTACATACCTGCCACAGCGAGTGCACGGAGCTCAGGAAACAACTGTGGGTACTATTCTTCACTTTGCACCTCCTTTGAGACAGGGTCTCTCTTTGGTTGTCTCTGAGTGTGCCAGATAGCTGACCCATGACCTTCCATGGGTTCTCCTCGCTCTCCTGCCATCATCTCATACAAGCACTGGGCTTACAGACACACACTACTGTCCTCGCCTTCATTTAGGTTCTGGAGATTTGAGCTTCGATTCTCTCACTTGCAGGACAAAAGCTTTACCCACAGACCCATCTCCCCAGATGGTATTTACCTCCTTTATGTCCTCATATCTGAATGTTGCCACAAGTGCTGTGGAAGCTGTAAGCCTTGATTTCTTTACCCTCTGTGACTCCCAACTGACTCTGCAGTCAAGCATAATGCAGTGGTCTTCCAGGACTGCCCATAGTGCTCTCTCCATACACTTCCTCCTGCTTTGTAAGCTCACCCTGGCCAATGATTTACTTTATCAATAAGCTCCATCTGTGCTGAGCGATTTGTGTTTCCTCAAAGATACCAACTCTGTCATGAGCTTGGTCTTCATAAGCGCTGTTTCTGCAGCATAGATATTGTTCCCTAATGTCTGTTTTGAGGACCACTAACAATCCTTTAAGCCCTGATCCAAAGTGTGAGTTTTACTTTGAGCCTTACTCCTCCTCTTTCTCCTCCTCCTCGTCCTGTATGTGACCTCATCCCATCTTCCTTGCCCTTTTTCTACCCAGTTAGTTGCTCACTGTCTTCCACTCATGGCCACAATGGTGTTTGTACAGTCATCACCTCGGTATGGCAGGGTCCTAACCCCTGGAGTAGAGAAACATGCGAATGGCAGGATGGTGGGAGGGGTGGTAATGAACAAAAACTGGAGATAAATAAAGAAGAAGGCAGATGCAGAATAAAGAAAACCCTCAGTTTCTCAGTGACGCAGGGAGAATAATAAAAGCAAAGTAGGGAAGACTCTAACTCACTGGGAAATTTGAAATAACCAGGTACTGAAATGTATATGTGTTGAAAAATTTCCCAAAGACATTGAACATCTTTCCCCATGATAGACATTAAAATGATTTAAAAAGCAGGCCACAGTTGATCATGAGAGTCTGCATCTGTCAGTTATCACCACAGTACTGCTGAGTATCAAACACCCTCCACCTTACCACAAACTTCACAAAATACAAAGAAGTATTTTCCTCACAGACATATTATCCACTTGGCTAATTTGGGCCAGACTTGCTGCTGTAGACAAAGTATTAAATGTGTCAATTTTCAGCAGCAATAGGACAGATAGTCAGCATTCCAGGATATATCTCCAGTTATGGATTGCTCATTGTCTATCTGTCCAAGTGTCCACGGGTGAGTCAATCTTTTAGAGAGTGTAGCTGATGCCTCTGTGAATGTGAGTGAATATGTGTGCATTAGATGGATGGCTAATGGCTTGAATTATTCAGGGTATATATCCAAAAGTGGACTGCTGGACCTATGGTCATGCTGTGTTTCATTATTGAGGAGATACTGCACCAGTTTTTCACAGTGGCCACACCATTACCGTTTTACATCCCCACAGCAATGCACAAGTGTTTCAACTTCTCTATAACTTCACCAACCATTGGTACCATTTTTTTTTTGTTGTTGTTGTTGTTGTGTTTGTAAGTTTCAATGATGGCCATCCTGATGAGAAGTGAGTGTGTCTTGCATTTCCAAGAGACTGGTACCTGTTTGTCATGAGCTGTGGGCCCTTTGCTAGTTATTTTGGAAGCAATGCCTATTCAAGCCCTTTGTCCAGTTTTAAATGAAGTTTGTAGTTTGTTTATTATTGGTGTGTTGTAAGCATTTTAAAATGTATTTTTATGCTGACCTCTTATCAGATAATTAGTGAATATTCTCGCCTGTTCTGTTTGTTACCTCTCCACTTTCTAGATGCTCAAGTGAACAACATCAACAATAAGTCACGGCCAAGCCATCTGTTTCCCACTCCTCAATGAGCCCCAACACAAGCTTCACAGCACAGAGGACCAATGATGAGTGATATATATGTTCCCAGCCCTCTTCCCTTAGAGGACTCTGGTCTTTGGTATCTCTGGGTACCCTGTGACTGACTCTTAAACACTGTGGCCATTATCTTCCATTTGTCAAGGTTAGACCCTGGCCACACTGTCAGGTGAAACAATGACACAAAAACAAGTATGTCAGGATATTATTTGAAATGCAGTTTTATATCCTTAAGACTTAGGCATGAGTCTTGCACTGGACTCTAGATATAGTTTAACTATATCTTGAGATGTTTTCTTAAAATTAAAAGAAAATCTGTTTTCTTTTATTTATTTATTTATTTATTTATTTATTTATTTATTTATTTATTTGTGCGTTGGTGTATGTATGGTATGTGGGGGGCACAGTACCTGTGTAGAGGTCAGAGTTCAACTCTAGGTGTCTGTCATCACCCTCCATCTTGTTGGAGACAGTTTCTTCTTTGTTGTTCAGCTTCCTGTTCCAGGAAACTGGCCATCGAGCTCACGGGAATTTTCATCTGCCTCTCATTTGCCACAGATGTGCTTGGATTATGAATATACACTACTATGTTGGCTTTTCTTTTTCTTCTAAATATGGTTTATGGGGTTTTCATGCTTACAAGACAAGAACATCTCCCACTAAGCCATCTCCCATGCCTTATGTATTTTGAAATATCAATGAGTGTATAAGGCCATTAGGGTTAATAGGACACTTAAAATTATGGAGGTATAACATAGACATGGCCTCCTACAACTTGGGGATGACGCTTATGATCACACAATGTTCAGAGCAGAACTTGACACTCCTTCACCAAGAAGAACAGAGACTCATTTGGATATTTCTTTGGAGATATCTCACCAAATGCTGAAATACAATATACAACCTAACAGATGCCTTTCTCTATCACAGTAAGAAGCCACTGAAACCTAGTGCAATTGACAGCACAGTACGGCAAACTCTAAAAAGCAGAATGAAGTGACTGAGCAAAATACAAAGCACAAGAAGCTTGTCACATACAAGAATGAAAAAGCAGCTCAAGCAAACTTCTTATGAACACCTCCATTTCTAACATTCAGTTTCAATTATGATTTCAACAACAATGAGAGTTTCACCTTAATAATATTTTCAATCACTTTAGCTTGTACTTGGTGATCATTTTAATGTAAATTCAATTTCAAAATATGAAGAACCACTTTTCTTAAACTCCAAAAGGGGGAAAAAACCAACAACCCTCTGATGTATTTGAAAAGTTATAGCCTCAATAACAGATCACTTTTTAATGAAAAAGAACAATATTTTCAGTGTAAAACATGTATCTGTGACCTCTGCTGCACTGACTGTGCTGATAGTAATTACAAAGAATGTATAAATAAGGTTGGGAAGAGACACCCATGAATTCACTGCTTCATTTGTAGGTGAGAGGTGGCCCTGAGAGATGGAGACAGGCCTAAAGGCTGTCAGGGTCTCAGTGTGCTAATACTCATGAAAGCAACAGCTCAGGCTGGGAAGATGGCTTACCAATTAAAAGTGCTTGATGATCTTCCAAAGGACCCAAACTCTGTTCCCAACACCCATATTGAGTGGCTCCTATGCTTTCTTCCAGAGCCTTAAAGACCATGGTTTCAGCTGTAGGTATTTCATTTTGTATTAGATAGAAAGGCTACTTTACAACAGAAGACCTATTTAAACAAATTCAGACTAGGAGGCCCAGGTAAGCCACAGGTAACACCTCTGAAATTGTGTCTTTGGTCAATTTTTACACTTTTGTTTATTCTGTAAGTCAAACCCATGCCCATTCCACAAGCTCTATGATCTTTCATGGCCTCTCTCATATATATATATATATATATATCTATATATATATATATATATATATATATATATATGGAGAGGAGAGAAGCATCTGTTTATTTGTTCTCTACATGTAATGGTGGTATGAACTATAAATGATAGAACACAGGGCTATGAGAATCTAGACCTTGTCCATTTAATTTCCCACTCTAGCCCTAAAGCCTCCAATGGCACCTGTAGTACAGCTACGGAATAAATACTTGCTAGATGAATAAACAAGGAGGTCACTGAAAATGGCTAGGGAAGAGCCCTCTTTGCAGAATTGAATGGGCAGAATGAAGGGCAGCAGAGATGTAAGACCTACTGTGCAGGAATCAGGCAACAGTGCTGGACAAATGTCCCAAAAGTATGGGCTGGTTCATTGCTAAGTCCTGCTTGACTGTGTGTAAGGCATGGCATGACATGATTCCTGACTTTGGAGAAAAGCCAGCAGGGTGTGGCCTCCATGAGTGTTGATGTGGGCATGAGGCTTGTTTGTATAATAATGTTGATATTTTCACATTCCTCCTTCATGGAATGTCCTCTCTGCCAAGGTTAATGACTCCATGATAATCTGAGACAGCACAATTCTGGGAGGTGGGGTGTGTCTATGTCTCAGCAAAATGGTAGAATGTTGTGACCTGCAGGACAACCCTTAAGGCTGTGGGAAAAAATGCTGAAAACATAAGTTCAGAAATACATAATTTCTCAACTATGCAAAATATAAGGATGCAACATGAATTATATAAGGTACTTCACCAATTTAAAGGACCAGAGGCATCTGCACTACGTGCCAGCTTGTCAGAAAGATACTAAGGAAGGAGATAAAGAAATTTAGCGAGTGGTGATTGCAAGACAAGATACCACCCATCTAAAGTTTTTTGTTTATGCTCACAAAAGAAAGCAGATTCCTGAGTTCAAGGTTAGCCTGGGACAGAAGGAATTTATGTCCAGGCCCAGGTAATGAATGGTAATTTCAGGACAGGGTCCTATCCAGCTATCTTACTGCCTGTGCTTCTGCTTGCTGTCTCTTTCTAAGAATCAAGGCATTAGGGTCATGAGATGATGACTCGTAGGATAATCAAAAGTGAACCTGGGGTAATGACTGAATTGATAAGTAAATGAAAGACTGGACTTTTGATCTGCAAAAGATGAGCTATCCAAAGAGTTTTTTAGAATAGAAAAAAAAGAGTAGAACAATCTGGAAAGCTGTCTTGAGCAGAATATAGGAAGTCAGCTTGGACCCAGGATTTGACTTTGAGTCCTTTGTTTTGCTGCTGCCAGGCACCCCTTCCTCAGAACCCCTTCCCAAGCCAAGGCCAGTACTTGGCAGCTCATGATAATAGATGTGTCATCCTTTTCACAACCCTCCAAGGTAGATAGGGTTGACCCCACAGTTTAGATGGAGACACAGAAGATTATCCAGCTAACCCAGCTGACATCTGATGTGCAAAGCTGAGTGAGTAAGACCTGGCAAAGCTGCACCTTAGGACCAGAGCACTTGTCCCTGTCCCTGTAGTCTGAACAGCACAGACATACAGGTCCTGGAAAGCTCTGCTTCCAAACTGCTGGGGTTCAAACTTTTAATTATTTTCTACTAATCTTCTACTAATTAGATCTTCTACTGAAAGATTTCTTCTAAATCTTTTAGATTTATCTTCTAAATCTTGTACTAAAAATCTTTTAATTAGCTGTGTGGCTTTGAAAGAGAAATTTAATCTGCTTAATTGGGGTGATAATAGTACTTACCTCAGGGTTATTGCAAGCATTAAATGAGATGATACACATTAAGCACCCAGAACAGAGCATAGACTGCCAAGTGTCTCAATAAATGTTGGCTGTCAGCATCATGCTCACTAATTGCATTGCTTAAAATTCTATTATTCCAGAAGTATGGCTCTTCTCCCATCTTCCTTCTTTCTTTCCATTCATCCTTCCTTCTTTCCTTCATTCCCCCTTCCCTCCTGTATGTGCTTCCCATGCTCCTACTAGGTGCTTAACACAGCACTAGGCATCTAAGATTCAATGATTGTTAGAAAATGACTTTTGATGAAGGTGGCTTGTGTGTGTGTGTGTGTGTGTGTGTGTGTGTGTGTGTGTGTGTATGTGTGATGGGAGCATGGAGGAGAGAGTTGGAAGATTTACTGACATTCTTGGAATCACCCAACATCTGAGCTGGGTCTTAAAGGACAGAGTGGAATTCTTTACATGGGTCAGTGAGGACAAAGGAAAGAAAGCCCAGAGAACCTTCTGTCAAGATCAGATTTTAGGACTGAGTCAGCAATGGAACTAATTACAGTTAAAGAAAAAGCAAATGTTTGTATATGCGTATGCAACACACATGTATAAGAGAAAGACAGAAACAGACATACACAGAGATTGACAGAGAGGAAGAGAGGAAGAAAAAGAGACTGGGAGCTCTGTATAAAATGTGGCTATGTTGAATAGTGGGTTTCATGCAGGAGGACCTCCTGTGGTGGGTAAGTGAGCTTTCAGGAGACGGCTAACCATTTCACATAGCTGTGAAATGCACCTCAGAGAGGCACAGCCCTGGGGGTTCATGTCTGGATTGCTTCTTGCTGCTGCTGTTTCTTCTCATGTTTGTCATTGCTATATGCCTCCTGTATATAGCATGGTGTGGCTAGGCATGGAAAAGATGGCTTCTTGAGAGACAGACCACTCTACTGGACAATTTTCCTGAAAGTCAATATGAAGATGAACTTTCATAAAATAATATTATTTGAATGAATTAATGATTTTATAGTATTCCTGATTTGACTTAAATAATTTAGGAAGTAAGGGTAGTTGATGGAAAGCTTAAGGAGATGGTTTAAATTTTCTCCCAGAGAGACATAATAAAGTTAGAATTTGGAATAGAATGTACCCCTTCCCTTGTAGAGTAGTGAGGACTCCAATAGATTCTACAGGGAGTAGAGTGAGCTTCCATGTGTTACAAGTATGTTATTATACTTGGAAGAGAAAAATAGGCTTGGGACAAGTTAATGTTCAAAGAAAACCCTGATTCTAGATTGAGTCCACATTCCTAGATCTTGTGATCTAGTGATGTTGCCATAGGTTTTAGTGTGCACCATAAAAAGACAAAATTATGAATAAAGAGTAAATAATCCTGAATATAGGAGTAGAGACTAGATGATTTCCTAGTTTAGCTAAACAAGACTTCAAAACTAAGATGTAAAATAGAGGATTATCTGATTCTTGGTAAATGCAAATTATTGTCAGCTAAGCATGGGAAAAAACTTGCTACTATAGACTGGCTTGCTTAAACTTTGTTAATCAGTGACAAGAGAATTATTGATTTGGGGTTACAATGAAGCTGTGGGGAAAAAAGATAGATGGAAAATGTTTAGTTAGGTCTGGGTTTGAAAAGAAGACTGCATCATCAATAATCCTGTTGTAATCTCCTTTTGTGTAATGTTTTTAATTGGTCCTTGAAGAGTATGTCCTAGTGACGATTGTTTTTAAGGAGTATGTAACTTGTAGCTGTGAGGTAATCTTTTTTTTTAACTTAGAGAAATTTTGTCTTATGTGGTATAAAAAGGCTAAGAGAAAAAATAAAAGTTGGAACTTTGCTTTATCCACCAAACATATGTATACATGTATGTATATATGGAAAGTTGTTTGGAGCTTTTCTTTATCTACCAAATGTGTTATGTGTATGTATGTATGTATGTATGTATGTATGTATGTATGTATGTGTGTGTGTATGTATGTAAAGTGTTTGGAGCTTATTAAAATTTGCTTCATCCACTGTGTGTGTGTATGTGTGTACGTGTTCCCTCACCCTTTTCGAAAACCCTAGAGAGCTTCTCACTGGCCCCCAAAGAATCAAGCTCTGTTCCCTCAGAGAAAAATCTGCTGAGTGATCAATTGCCTTCTCTACACCCTGCCTCAATTTACCCTGTGTTGTGGAAACTGGCCTTTGACATTTGGACCTTTTAATCATTTATAAGATCCAGCTGTGCAAAACCAACCATTTTTCTGGGGAAAGAACATGGCTTTGGGTCATCTGGAATCAGAATAGCATTTATTGGTTCTTCGACACTCTGATACTTAAGATCTTTGAAGGTTTAGAACTATGGAAGAGGGAGGTGAACAAAAGAGGATGGGGTACAGCAAATGTGGGTATAGTACAATGATAAGCCTGTACAAAGTGCCAGATTGGAACCCTATTTGTATGCTATCAAGACTATTAATGAAAATATATCAAAGAATCTTATGCAGGAAAGAAGTGGCAAATCTTGCTTCAGAGTTGTCTCCTAAGAATTAAATTAAACCATGTTATTTAGTTATTTAGTTATTTTTAGTTATTTAGTTATTTAGTAAGGGCCCAGAACATGCAAATGTTGAATAAATGTTTCCTTTCACCCTTCCAGAGTCTGGATCCATATACTGAGCATGCTATGGATCTGAGCCAAATATCTGTAAGGCATCAACATTCTTACCATTAGCAAATTCTAAAGGACAGGTAGCTTAACTCAGGCAGTGGCTTCTGTGAGAATCAAAGACTTTCCTCCCCAAACTGAGAGTGGGGAGATGCTACAGCCTCTGGAATTCCTAATCACCAAGGGTGTGGGTGTATATGTGTGTGTTTTTAGCTAATATGCTAATCTGATGCTGGAGGATGGATGCTTGGCAAGCTTTGGTTTCTGCACTCAGCCTCATAGGAAGTGGGGAGCTAATTTCTGCCTCAGAAGCTCAGTAAGCCCAGAGATTATAATTCCAGCAAGAGATCACCCAGAAGATGAGTCCAGATGTCTGATGTCAACCCTCTGTGTTTATCTAGTTGCCTCAATGATATCTTAAGCCTACAAAGTCAAGTGACAACCCTGGCTGAACAGTCAGGGAAAGCGCAGTTGGCTGGATCTGTCCGTGGTACTGACTCTCCCCTTGAATGAAAATTCACCTTCTCTTTGCCCAAATCTCTGTCTGCACTGTTTTTTTTTAATGTGTGTATTTGCCACATTTTATATATGTAGTCATTTGCATACTGTTTCCTAGCTGAATTTATTCCTCTTCATATTCTAGTCCAGCTTGAGAAACTGAGGTTTGCTGTCTAAGAGGGGTTTTCCAAGCTTTATAAAACACTTGGCTGGGGCTAGAACCAGAGACTCCATTCCCCTCTCTCCCATCTGCTGCCTTTCTCTCTGCTTTCTTCCCATGGCATCAGACATTCAGCTTCTGCTTGCCTTCCCGCCTGCCTGCCTGCCTGCCTGCCTGCCTGCCTGTCTGATACATTCTGCAGGCCCAGAACCACTTAGAAATAATTATTTAAAAAACAAATAAGTTCTTCTCTCTGTGATCTTTACTCTTTTCACATCCACACGGAGCAGTGGCTATTTTTACTCACCCTAGCTCCTGGCAGGTCTCTTTGGAAAGTCACCATGACATTTTGTGAGGCCTGGCCTGGCATTCATCTAAAATATTTTTTCAAAAACATCCTGCTCTGGAGAAATGTCAACGTTTATGGTGTGTCCACAGGGATGTTTCAGTGGAGGGAAAGATCCACTTAAGAAAGTCCTAGACTGACAAGGAATGGATTTATAGGCAGGTATATCTGAAAGCAGCAAAGTATTATGGGATATGCCAGAGAGAATGGTATTGAATACCCTGTTCTAAATAAAGTCCCATGGGAACATTTGGTGTCTGGAGTTGGGATGGATCTTCTGAATAAACAGAAGTCAATGGGTTCTCAGACCAAAGCAGAGAAGGTGTCTAAGAGGGGTTATTAATGAACCCCAGATGGTTTTAGACTTCAACAAGTTATATTTTATCTTTGTCTCTGTATGATGCTGGTAGGAATTCTGGGTTAAGTGCACACAATACTTTTCAATGTTGTTGGAGAATAAACATTGAAGGAGGGGTCTGTCATGACAGCTCTGAATTTAGTACTAAACTGTCTAATGTTTGACAGCTTGTATTATCCCCAAGGCTTACCTTTAGAATGAAGTGGGACATTTTATCCTAGGTAGTCCTCCAAGGTTATATAACCTTCATGATATAAGACCAAACCCTGAACACTACGCTTTGTCATAAAGAGAAGGATTTGGAATCTTAGCTAAGGGGGCCATTCCATCAGTCCACCCATCTGTCTATTCCTCAGCCTATTCATTCCACTATTGATTAAATCTAAAACTTATCTTCAAAGAGCATATCACGAAAAGGCATAGAGTTAGCCTTGATCATGGCTTCTAAAGAACCCTGTCTACTGGTATTTTCCCCTATCTTTATCCCCTTCATCTAGGGGAACCTAACTCCATGATACAAAAACAATCAGCCATCTTGTAAAGAGTGACACACTAAGAATAACTTAAGTCTTCACCAACCACAAACAAAAACCTTCAGTCCTCCACCTGTGAGAGTTAGTTTGGACATATATATTCCTGGTTGCAGTTTTCAAATAACAAATTTCCTAGCCACCAGCCTGACTATAACCTCAAGAAACACCTTGGGATGGAATCATCCACCTAGGTAACTTCCATGAAAACCATGAGCTAACAAGTATTGTTCTTCCTATAGATGAATCCACACATGTATATACTCTCACACATGCACACATGCATACACACATGCAAGAAAGACTACATAAATGAAATAAATTGCCCATTTAAACTTCTAATTTTGGGGATAATTTAATAACACAGGAAGGAATAGCTAATACCGGCTGGAAGTTACAGCATGAGCGTATGGAATCATTGCACAGATGTTCTGGTTCTGAACATCCCTAAATATCAGAAATGCAGGATCTATTCCTCTGTCTTCACAGCAGCCCTTCGGTAAATGTTTCTCTGATAAACACATGGTAGACAGGAGCCTGAAGCATGGCTGTGGTTTGTTTAGAAGAACCGAATTCTAGCTCTCTCCCACTGTTACTCATCCCACTGATGCAAAGCTTCCTCCCACCAGGAAGAATTAGTGGGCCGGGTGGTGGAGGTGGAGCATAGATCAGTGGGGTTGACGGGTGATAAACCTCCCAGTCCTGGAAGGTGAACTTCACTGTTGAGTTCAATGTTTTCCAACAGAGAAAAACACAAGCCAATTAGCTGTCTGCTGCCAGCAGCTGGTTTACTCAACATGGCTTGGATTAAAAAAAAAAACCCTAATATTTTTCATGGATTTGATTTGGCTCCACTGGGAAGCAGAGATAAGCTGTTCAGCACTGGCTTCTGAGCTGACTCTAATGACTCACATCGGCTGCACTCCCAGCACCCAGCGAACTCTTAGGCTTACTCTCCAATTTGAATGTGGGTGGAGGCTTCCCACGCTGGGACCACCTTGGTGGGCCAGGAAGGGAAAAAAGAATGACCTAGGTTGAAAAATGTGGTCTTGGATGCCCAGGGGTCTCCCAGCTCTGCAGACCTAGTTTGAGCCAACTTTCCTCTCCTGTTTGTATGCCTCTGATTTGCCCATGGAGTGAGATTCCTATCCATCTGGCTTTTTGTCCTTGTATCTTGGCTGGTAATGATGATTACCATTTCTGTTAACATCCAGTCTGTCCCTGGACACTGTCAACACCTCTTCCTGAACTTAATCCCTATTTCAGCCTTTTGAGATTGATCCAACTTTACCTCCATTTAATAGGAGGGGACATACTTATCAACACAAGCTTTCAACTTCCAGCAAGGGCCAGGCTGGGGCTGAACTCAAGCTGGCCTAATATCAAATCCCACATTGCTGATGCTGCTCAGGCCTGGCACAGTGCCTTCTCCATGTAAAGAGTGTTAGTGTTTGAAGGCATCTGCCACCCTAAGTCCTCTCTGATGTGAGTGTCGGCTAACCTCCTGGAGCTGCATCGGCCCTCATCCATATATTCCCCGCGAATCTAGATAGAGTTTGTGTCATCAACAGATGCCTGGCTGAACTGCTCATGTGCCTGCCATTTCTGATCCCCTCAGGACTTTAGCTCATATCATAAACCAGTTTCCAAAGTCAGAGAGAGGTTCAGTCCCCAGTTCTGACTTTCTCCCTGGTCTCTGGAAGCTTTTCTTCAACCTTTCAATTTGGTTAAGATCTGGAATTTCTCCCCAGGTCTGCTGTTGCATGAGGATGGTTATGCTAAAATTAGAAGACTTAGCTGTCAGATAGAGTCAACTTTTCATTCAACTCTGGGAGACTTTAGTCAGCTACATCATCAACACACACCTCTCCCAGTTAGGGGAAGCTGGGGGGTTGGGGAATCACAGCACGGCTCTGCTTTCATAAAACATCCATAAAAATCACCAGGAAGTAATGTTAACCAAGCAGCACATGCAGACTTGTATTAACACAGGTATTAGCTATAGAATAAGGGAGATAGTTGCCTCTTGACTTAATGACTCCCTAGTAGTTAAATGGGAGAAGAGAGACTATATTCATTTAGAACTTGGAAGGATGTTGCCATCATGAAGACCCTGTGCACTATCTTGAACTTAATCTGGAATCAGTTCAGCCCGTGAAAGCAATGGGAGCATGCTTAGTGTTCTCAAGTCAAAATGCTAGAGTAGCAGAGTCAGTCTTCACCAGCAGATCTTCACCATCAACAGCACAGGAAAGAAGGCATGAGTGAAGTCCACAGTAAGGCTGGAAGGTTCAGAGCTATTCCAGTGATAGGAACCCCAAAAGAGGTGTGTCTCTCATAGACAGTATCAACTAGCAAAGAGGGAAAGGTGCTGGGTCAAGATCTACATGTGGCTAAGGTGTAATTGCTTTGTTGAGTGTTCTATGGGACCAAGTCTTCCTAGGTTGGTTTTCCAGTCCCAAGCTCTTCACGACCCCCTTCTCCTGCATATCCATCCTTTTTCACATGAGTGCTTGTTGGACCTTCTACAACTGGCCAGTGACCTGTCTGCTCTGTGTTGTGAGTCAATTGATGCTTGCCTGTCATCTGTGAGACTTTGAGATCTCACTACTAATAATATCTCTGGTTTCCTTCCCCAGTTTCTCTCTTGACCACTCCATCTTCCAAAAAGCCAGTCTGTGCTGTGTCCTAAGGTCCTGGCTTACACTGCTCTTTCCTCCCAGGCTACACGTTTCTTACCTTCATGACCATATCAGTATTCAGAGACAAGCTGTGTGTGCTGCCTTTAGAAAGCCTGTCCTGGCCCCTTTGTCATACTCCCAGGAGAAAAGACTGTCACTTGTATGGGCTTATAGACCCATTTAACTTGATCTTGAGTATACTGGTCTCCCTTTGAGACCAGAATACTCAAGTCTCTATGACATACTACAATACTTCGGGGTCTGGGTTCCAAATAAGAGCTCTGATGCTTAAAGATATGAGCCCTTAGGTGCCATTTTCTCCTCTGGGCCTGCTTCCTCATATGTCAAATGGAAACAACAGTGCCCCCTTTAGGTAATTGAGGGAATCAAGTGTGACCATTCAGGCAGTGTGTACGCATCTGATCGATGATAGATGAACTGCTACTTCTTGTTTTTATTGTTGTCACTGATATCCTAACTATATACGATCACAGTTAGGGTTCACTGTCCTAGTGTCTAGTAGGTGTGACACATGACAATTTAATAACTGGAGACTGATGTGGAAGGTTCTATGTCACTGAAAGGCTATGCTCACTCTTTGAACCCTTGTATAATGAATGCTGTCATTTGTTGAATGAATGTGATAATTAGTCTTCAATGTCATCTTGGCTGGATTTAGAATCACCACGGAGATCAGTAAGGTACACTTATGAGTGTGCCTGGTATGTGTTTCCAGAGAGGAAGAGCCTGTCATTCCCCTTCTTTGCTTCCTGGCTGCTGTGACATAGTTCTGCTCCACTCTGCTCTGCCATGTCTTCCCCATCACTAAACCTTCTGAAACCATGGTCATAGGGAGAGTGGTGGTAGGGTGATCAGTCTACATGAGTGGAATCCAGAATGACTCTGTACACAGCAACAGGAGGGAAGGACCAGGGGACTTAAAGCTGGTTAGCTCACAGATAAAGTGGGACTACTTTCTCAGGGCAAGCCTCATCAGGAATCAAGATTTAAGAACTCAGCCATCTTTCTGCAGTGGTTATTTTGGACAGAGAATAATGTAGAATCTCACATTTTCCAAGTTGCACACTTCTGTTATTTAGAATGTAATAAAGCATGCAATAAACAGGAAAACAAATACTATAAGCAAATAAAAAAATATTTGTCAATCAAGTCTAGCTTTCCATTTCCAACTTAATGTTTTAAATCAAATAGCTGGCTGTCAGTGATATCATTTATAGAGATGAGGGTGACTATGCCACAGTCCAACTGAACCCTACACAATATTTGTATTTGTATAGTGTGCGGGGCGCGCGTGTAGTGGTCTCGCCGGCAAAACATACACACACACACACACACACACACACACACCAGAATCTTTCCGTAGAAACACGTTTATTCCCATAAACCAAAATGGTGGTAGAAGACCACTCCCAGCCCTGGGAAAAACCCTTATATACCCTAGAGCGGCGTAATCATCTCTGATTGGCCGCAAACTCGTAGCGCGCCAAACGCCGTGGGATGGGCTTAGCCTTGGCGGGCTTTACATGGCACATGCGCACTTTATTTGTTTACTAAGAAGAATTATGGCTGACAGCGCCACCTAGCGATGGCGGACTTTGCCAGCTCTGCCGCGGCTCCTAACAGTATAGGTCAGTAAGAATAGTGGCGATGTATCTAAGATTTAATACTACAGTTCATGTAGTAGGCTAATTGCTCTAACTGTATTATTTACAGGGTAGAGAGGTGACTCTGTGGTTAAGTGCACTTTTACAGGCGACCTGAGTTTCTGTCATAGCATCCCTTCAGCTCAGAAACACTTGTTACTTCAGCTCCAGGGAATTCAACACCCTTTACTGGCATCTGAGGTTACCTGTATGCGTACACACACACACACACACACACACACACACACACACACACACACACACAAAATGAAATCTTAAGAAAAAAAATCTTTTTAAATTTAACGCTAGGCATCTCTTTGTTCCCAGAAACTGGAGTTTAAATGAGACAACTAAGTAGACTGCTGTCCCCCAGCTGTGGGCAGAGTGGGTAGGGGCGTTTTTCTACTGGCTGGTATCCACCCAGAACCAGCTCTTGCATGAAGAGCTTCAGTGTGCCAGAGGAGCAAGCACGAAATCCTTAAGTGGGAGGCACCATTTCATCTGCTCGGCAGCTGAATTGTTGGAATGTGTATTTTTAAACCCTACTGGGTATGCTGAGCCTCCTTAAGAAAGACAGTTTAATAAACAGAGTGATGAGGAGACAGGTGGACTATTTTTAGTGTGTCTCTGTATGAAGACAGCTCCACGGGCACAGACCAAGAACTTGCCCTGTGTGTTAATAGGGAGCGGAGTCTGCACATCTCCAACCCTCCTTTCTTGGCAGGTCCCCCTCAAGAAAGAACCTCATTGCCATGACTTTAGTGGAAGAGTCACAAAAGAGTTCTCTAAGCCACACATGGGGATGCTCACTGCCACCAGAGAGCTTAGAAAAACATAGAAGCATCATTCATCAAAGGACTGGATGCTCCCTTGGAGCGCACCAACATCGCTAGCCATGTGAAACTTTGGCAATGACTGGCGATGTTTTATATGAATTGGCAGGGAATGAGGCCCACGAATGTTGTCTGGAGAAACAAGCAAGTTTCAGGACAACAGTGTATTATCACAATTTTGCAAAAACTGACAATGAATGCATATGTATGAATGAATACAAAAATCATTGTATGCATATATGAATACTGATAGAGACTCTGAATGCTACTGTATGCAGAGAAACTGTGTACAGGACACAATGACAAAAATGGTAATAGGAGAATGAGAAGATGGTTCAGCAGATAACTGCAGCCATTGCACAAGCGTGAGGACACAAACTGGATCGCATCACCCACATAACACTTTGGGTGTGGAGCCAGGTGCACCTGTAACTCTAGTGACTTGGGATAGAGAAGGCAGAAAGATTTCAGGAATTTGCTGGTTGCCACCCTTCCTTAAAGGAAGAAATGAGAATAGAGGACATTTCAATGCCCTCCTCTAGTCTCTGTGCCCACACGGACACACTAACACACACATGTGCATAGACATTACACATACACACCATGCTCACATGTGTATATACGCACATAGCACACACATGCTAATTGGCTCACGGAATAATTACAGGATTGTGGGTTTTGTCATTCTTTGTGTCTTAATCAGGGTTTGTACTCCTGCACAAAACATCATGACCAAGAAGCAAGTTGGGAAGGAAAGGGTTTATTCAGATTACATTTCCACTTTGCTGTTTATCACCAAAGGACAGAAACTGACACAGGGCAGGCACTTGGAGGCAGGAGCTGATGCAGAGCCATGGAGAGGTGCTGCTTACTGGCTTGCTCAGCTTGCTTTCTTATAGAACCCAGGACCACCAGCCCAGGAATGGCACCACCCACAATGGACTGGTCCCTTCTCCTTTGATCACTGAGAAAATCAGCTGGATCTTGTGGAAGCATTTTCTTAAGGGAGGCTCCTTTTTTGTGATAACTCCAGCTGTGTCGAGTTGACACACAAGACCAGCCAGTACATCCTGTTTTGTTTTCTTGTTTGAACTTTTTTTTTTTTTTAAGAAGAGAAAGGCTCTCACCATGAGGCATAGTCTGGCTTTGTGCTCATGAGCTTACATCAGTCTTCTGAATCTTAGAATACAGACAAGCTTTGTGTATCTGTTGAGATCTGTTGCTATATATTGTAATGCTAAATACTAGCCCTGATTGCCTCCAGGGACAAGAGAAGCCACAGGTACATCAAGTGATGCTATGTGACTTTGCACCTTAATTTAAAACTATTGGTTGAATAAAGATGCTGATAGCTTATAGCTTATAGCTGGGCAGAAGAGAGGTAGTTGGTGTTTTGGTTCCTGGGCTTGGGGTTGGAGGAAGCCACAAAAAGGGAAGAAGGTGGAGAGGGGAGAAAACACCATGGGGTAGGTGAGTCATGAAAACATGGCCATGAGGGGTGGCCAATTTGAGTTAAGAACAGCCCAGATGGAACATAGCAAGTTATAATTTGAGGTATTTATAGAGAAGTAGACATTAATAGCTTAGAGTGTAGATATCTGCCTAACTCTATTGATTCAAAGGCTTATCATAAATTTAAAGGCTTTGTGTCTTTTATTTGGGAATTGAGTGATCTAAGAGGGGGTAGAAATCTGCTACTGAGATGAAGTATCTATTACAACTTGCATCTCTGGCTGTTCTTCTAATGGTTATAAGGTATGCTTAGCTTGAACATTTAAGAAGGGTCATTTGTTAAGATCACCATCCCATCTTGTTGCCTGTCTTTCTGAGTCAGCCTGGGGTGCCTGCGGGAGTAAAGACAATCTCTTCTACTCCTTGTCATTACCTTGTGATGTGCCAGCCCATCTGTTCTCACACCTCAAGATTAAGCTCTCTCATCCTGGCTGCTTCCAGAGCTGGCAAACCAGTGGTGGGACACTTGGGAGATGCCTGGCCCTCTTCTCCCATCAGTTTCTTTCTCAGAGTCAAGATTTATGGGGGAACACCCTTCTGAGCACCGTTCTGTAGGTGTGAAGGTGTCAACAGAGGGATTCTCACTAGTTCACTCGACCTTCCTGTCCCTTTGTCTGTCCTGTCCCTTGCTCTTCTGAACGCAATAAGCTATCAGCCGAGATGCCATTTTTGAACAGGCAGTTGCCAGCTCTTGTCTTGGTGCCTCTCTCTCTCTCTCTCTCTCTCTCTCTCTCTCTCTCTCTCTCTCTC
>NW_021621078.1:1404763-1435614 GCF_004785775.1 Grammomys surdaster | reverse complement strand
CTCTCTCTCTCTCTCTCTCTCTCTCTCTCTCTCTCTCTCTCTCTCTCTCTCTCCATTTTCTCTTCTATTCCATTCTCCTTGACACATCTGGCTACCTCCCTGGTGACCCAACCCAGCTTACTTCTGTGCACCAAGGGTGGGTTTGGAAAGTAGAGAGGAGAGACCAGAAATGAGATGCTAGCAAGGAGGAAGGAAGCTCACTGCCAGTGCGTATGCTTTGGCTGGAGTAGGTGGGGAAATAATTTTCTTGTCTTTGTTCCCCTGTTGCAATGAATATTTGAACTAAAAGTGGTCTTTTCACCTCCTTTCCAGGGGCCTGGAAGAGCCACACATTTCCACATCAAAACATCATGCTCAGGATGCAGCTCAGTGGTAGAGTATTTGAGGAATCACCCAATTTTTTTCTGTTGGGTTAACAGAAGTAGCCACACTGTTTTCCACATCCCTGAAAATGATTTGACTGGTGACTGCTAAGGGTATCAGACAGAGGGGTTCTGCTAGGTATGCGTGTCATTACTATGCAAGTGTGCATGCACACCAGGTGTACAAACACATTGAAGCAACAGCATCCTGCACACAATATTGGGACATCCCTGGACACTGTGCTCTAGGAACCGTAGTGGCAATTGGGGGTAGTACATTGCCAGTACCACACTCTCAAAGGAGGCATACTGAAAATGACTCCTATTCTCCCCCCACTCCAACCATAGGGCACATAAGCACAATTCAGCCCTGCTCAGAATAGATGAAATTCAGCACAAGGTGAGGAACTGCCTTCCAGCAAGGATGGATAGGAACACGTGGTTCTTCCCAGCTCCCTGGCTGCAAACCTGGAAGCATACTTCCATGAACCAAAGGCTCCTAGGAAGAAGACAACCTTAGCCACAACTTCCCTTTCAGAATTATTTCCCAGAATCCCACAGTACCTGTATCTTTTAGCTTTTTTTCAAAATTTGCTCTGTGCAAAGGCCCTGCTGCTGGCCCTTTACTTTTGGGTGTAATTTTCTATCAGCAGATTCCTTCTCTGCTGTTCCTGAGAAGACTACCTTTCTATTACTCCCTGGGAAATCTTCCAAGGAGGACAAGCCCTGAATAACAGTTGCCTTCCTAGAATGGGAAGACAGCTATTAACTGTGTGGCCCAGGAAGTACTGTGGCATCGAGGTTTCCTCCAGAAGGGGGCTTTACTTTCAGCTTAAATCCTAGCCAAAAAGTGACCTTTCTCACCAAAAAGGGGAAGAGATTGTCCACCTTGCTCCACTAAGAATATCCAGGGACCTCAGATTAGAAACCCTCTAAACAGCGAAGTTTTTCCCTCAGTTAAAAAATAAGAACCAGCAGCCAGCACTTGGCAGAGCTTATTGGACAGAATAAAAAGCTTCAGACCAAGAAAAAGAAATCAATGGATAATGATTATCCTTAAAGTGCCCTTCAAGCAATTGCATTAGCAGAGATGGAGAACAGTCTGCAAATTGTAACACGGAAGTGACTCTAACAGGGACAGTGATTGCTCATCTCCCACCCTGCACCTTGGTAGGAGGAGGATTGTTGCTGGCTGGATCAGATTCTTGCTTGTGTCTGATGAAGAACTCAGTTAAAGGGAGCTGTGGAGGGAATACTGAAGTTGTCAAGATTTTGATCTACATAATAAAGATGTAAGGGAGAAGAAAGGCTCAGGCAAAGAGCCTTAGGTACAGAAAAAGGAGTGGGAAAGAGAGAGAGAGAGGCAGAGAGGGGTAGAAAGGAGGGGGTGAGGGGGCAAAGGAGAGAGGGAGAGACTGAGGAGAGAAAGGGAGAAGATGGGGAAAGGGATGGGAGGGGAACAGAAAGGAGGGGAGGAAGGACCAAAGAGACAGAAGGGAGGAGATGAGGAGGCTGTTGTGGAGGTGAGAGGAAAGAGTTATGAGGAGGTAATGTCTTATAAGAAAGTACTTGGATGGACCCAGATTTTAAGGTTATTTTTTTTAAATTGAGTACACCCAGCTTTTGCATGTCACCGTCCAGAAATGAAGCCTGCCTAATTAGCATTTGATTGCCAGCTTCTGTTTCTTTGCAACTGGAAGTCACAGAGCCCCTTATGATCTACCTGGATCATAGAACCAGCCCCAGTCAGAGAGCTGTTGCCTGCCAGCAGCTGAATCCAGCACTCCCTCCCTTGCAGACAAGTGGGGGCAACAGGGCTCAGCAAGGCTCAGCTTGACAGCGGCCATCAGAAAAGCTAGGTATCCGCTGAGAAGGCCTGGTCTCTGTGGGAATGTAGGTTTGGGAAGCTCAAGAGAGACAGCCCAGGAGACAACTCAGACCCCACAGGCACAGCGGCTGGACTTTTAAGAATTCTTACCCAATTCTTAACTTCAAGAGGTATTGAGACCCCACTGTGTGGCTTTCCAAGTATGTAGTGTAAGCTCATAACTGCTTTAATTATATCTGAAGAGGTACACTCTACCTGTATCAGAGAGTTAGGTCAGTCTTTCCAGTAGTTCCTCAGTGTGGCTGAGACTGAGCCCTGCTCCCTCATTGTCTGGGAGATTCAGGCTTCAGGTACTGAAAACTGAAAACTCTATGGAAGTAGATCCTCATGTAATACAGAGGTTTGTTACACTCCAGGCTGGCTGCATATCGTGTTGAAGCTTGAGTCCCTATTGCAGAAAATTACAAAGCATAGTCCCTAGCTAAAAGAATGGCAGACAGCACAGACCTCCATGAACATGGAATACTTTGGTCTGATGCTGAAACTGTGCCCAATAGGGTCAGGCTGCCTGATTCCTCTACAGGAAGGACAATCCTGCCTCTCGCCTTTCTCCATGGAGGCAACTTTTCCCTTGGGCTCTGGAGAGTGGCTTTTACAATTTTCACAGAATCTCCTCACCTAAAACCCCACTTGACAGCCAGTTTTCAGAGGTTTCTGTTCTTATTCTAGCACCCAGCTATGATCAGGACACAGAGGCAGAAAAAAAGAAAAAAAGGCTGAACAGATGGAAATTATAAAACAGAGAACAATTGTCTCTGTCTAATAGCCCATCAGCATTCAGCACAATGTCTCTGTGCCATGCTTAGCACAGAACAACACTCTGTTCTTAGCATGCGCACGTGTGCACACACACACACACACACAGAGAGAGAGAGAGAGAGAGAGAGAGAGAGAGAGAGAGAGAGAGAGAAAAGAAGGAGAATCCTCTCTCTCTGTGTTTTTAACACACACACACACACACACACACACACACACACACACACACCTGAATGACACTCTTCCCTGTCTCTGTTCTTAACACACACACACACCTAAATGAGACTCTTCCCTGTTTGTGTTCTTAATACACACACACACACACACACACACACACCTGAACAACACTGTTCTCTCTGTGTGTTTTCATGCATGTCAGTACCAACCAGTACTTTAGGAACTACACAGATGAGTCCAGGGAAACTGAAGGTATTCCTCAGGCTTCATAGTAGGCTGTGGCTGACTCAGGATTTGAGCCAGCTCTCCAGAATCCTTGTCTTTTGCTCTTTCTCCTCAGACCCTTCATGGACACCTAAAATAGTGCAGGATGTGCCTTACTTTGTCACCCCAGAAATCCTCCCTGGGCTAGCAACATAATTCCATGGGTAAAGGTGATTGCTGTCAGGCTGAGACCTGACTCCTATCCCTGGAACCCACACAGTGGAAGGAAAGAACCTGCTTCTGTAAGTGCTCTGTCCTCCAACCTATGCACATGTCACATGTGTATGCACCTACATCTTCACATGTCCCTGCCAGATGAACAAATGTAAAAATCATTGTAAGTAGTCACTCTCTTTGTAATTAAACAGAATCTATCTGAGATAAAGGGAAACTGAGGCATAACCTTGAAGTTTCTGAAACTTCACTTCTTCTTGGTTGGCCTTTTGGAACAGAGCAAGAAGGGACTCTTGGTCATAGGGTAGCTCAAAGTCAAGATGAACACCATTAGTACTGTAACAAAGGCAGGTGATGGGAGACAGTAAGCATGATCTACCCTGTAAAAGGTAGCAGGCTCTCACACAGCACTGTGGAAAACATTAGCTAAAATACAAGATTATATGTATTTCAGCAGAGAGCCAAATACTCTTACCTTTGGCATTATTAGAGGGCACAGCATCCTGAGGTAAGGCAAACATAATTTGATTGGCACTTAGTGCACAAACCACACACCAATTCAATTGGAAGACTAATGTTCCAATGTGAGTTTTTAAAGGAGCTAAAAGAGACCTCACCAGTTAGGGGTGCTCACCTGGTCCCCACACAGGCAACCTTGGGACTCCATGCCAAATTCCTCCAGGCAGCTGGCAGGGCATGCCAAGCATGCTGAGCCTGCCTAGCCTTGGACAGGTGTAGTTTAGGACCTGACATCATTCCAGCTTGTAGCAAGGAGCTCCAAGTACCAGGCTAGGTGGCCAAGGAAAAGCAGAGGTAAGAAAACAAGGTCTGACCCACCCAACTCTCTTCTGAAGTCAATTGCGCTCTGAAACACACTGTGGCCTCCGGCAGATTTAGCACAGTGCATGACCTTCATGAGTGTACTATGAACAGAATGGATCAATAAAGGATGCAGACCAAGGTCAAATCAGAATCCAAAGCTAGAAAATCATTATCTCCTCACTTCCTATCATCAACATCATCAACACTTTCCTTACTTCTACATCCCGGCAGAAGTCAGAATTTCTGTCACAGTGCCCTGGACTGACTTTTTAGTTTTTTTTCTGTGGTCCCCAGTTCTTAGCCTTATGAGTATCTCCTGGGGACTAATAATTCCCATTTGATTACCTCCCAACACCTCAATTAATTTATGTGATGCTGTCTGGCCAGGACTTTATCTCCGTCTAATGTGAACCTGAGAAAGGAACACCTCTGGGTCATATTCTTGAAATGCCAAGTACCTTCATTAAATGCTTGGCTCTGGTACAAGTAAGAGACCCATGAACTCCTTGGAGCAAGGCTGTGCAGGGTCTGGGTCATAGGGCACCTGGCAGCTTCAGCTAAGCCAGGGCTGTCTGTGGCTGAGCACACTAATTGGATGGCCAAGCCGCATACTGTTGGCAGCTCTGACAACTGTATGGACACCTGTCACCATCCCATTACAAAGGCTGGAAGTTTTAAACTTTACTGGATGTGAGCCACAGTAGGGGAAGTGCTTCGCAGTTCGGCCCTGTGTGCTCGGCATACCATGTGATACTCAAACACACTTTATTTTACATTTTACTATCACTGGAATTCGAATATGTCTTGTGAACCAAGATATCATGCAATTAATCATCGGGGCTTTTGTTTTTTCTGAGTGGTACCCAAACTGGACAATTTCTTTCAGTGTTATCATGATTTTCATTTAGTCACAGGAACACAGAAAGCCCTCTAGTACAGACTGATTAAAGGATTTCCAGGGAGAGAGTGGACCTGAGATTTATAAGGGCTAAGCTATCAGGCTAGGAGTAAAAAGATATACAATGAGAAGCATACAAAAGAAAAATATCATGAGACTTTACATCGGTCAAACTAGAGCTTCTGATCTCCTTCCCTTACTGATTAACCATGGAGGCATAGGTGAATTATTTAAGTTACTAAGTGTTTCAATTTTTTTTTTAACCTAGAAAACACTGAACAGCACTCTTCCCATTTGGAGCAAAAACAACTGGGAACATACATATTAAACAATAGGAAGCGTTGGCCGAGGGCCTGCATGTAATCGGTGGACAAAAATCATCAGTAACTGTGTCATTTGCAGTGTTGATGGTACATGAGACAAAGCATCAGGAAAGTAGCAGACACGTTTTGCACCCACTGTGACATCAGCTAGCATAAAGGTATGATTATCAGTCGCGGTGCACCCTATTTTATTCAATTAATTGTACATTTCTTTACCACTACAATTAACACTCTAATTCTTTTCCGTGTAGAAAGTCACTGATGGGTGCCCCATTACCAAGATACCCTCCTGGGCATCCTTTGTTTCAGAAAATATCCATACAGTCTAGGCCTGCAGCTGGCTGGCAAGGCTTTCTAACACAGCCATATTCATCCCAGGTTCTGTGAATTAAATTGTGTGTCAAATGAATTTCTTCACTCTCTCACTGTAGTGATGTATTCTTCCGGCATCATGTTCTCTTATTGATTACTATGGCTTACTGAACTATTTTAATTTGGTCAGCTGGACACCCCCATCGTTGGTTTCATTTGTTCTCATTGTTCCCTGGTAGCTGGGCTCTGTCAATCCTCACTGGCCTAGATGCTCCCCCATGTGTCAGCATCTATTTGATCTCCCCTCTGACATCTCATTAGCATTTCCTCTGGAGTTTCTCGAGGTTATTTCCCACGATCCAGCCATTAAACATTTCTTAAAACTTTTAAACCTTGTAATAGATGAATGAATTGCCCACGGATGCAGAACGAGTTTTGAAGATGTAAATTAACCCTTGGAAATGAGTCCTGCCACAAGGACTATTTCAGTGCGTTGTATTAGGTTCAAAATAGGTGAGGCATATTGAATATGATATGCTGAAGAAATCAGAAGTTTCATTTCAAACCCATTAAGTAAGTAAATGCTTGGAGATCTGAACAATTTTAATAAATAGGTACTCCTTGCCTGTCACATGGTATTGTCAGCATTTGTAAACTAATCGGCTTAGCTCCCTCATGAATTCTGGGCACTTAAGTGGTCACTGAATTAACTGAATGTGTGAAACATTTTTACATGGATTTATGGGAAAGGGAGTAGGTAGATAGAAGAAAGGGCATTATAGAAAACAGAAAGGAGAGGAAGAGAAAAATATAGATAAATAGGGATGGTGGTGGGCTGGAGAGATGGCTCAGTGGTTAAGAGTACTGACTGCTCTTCCAGAGGACCTGAGTTCAATTCCCAGCAACCACGTGGTGGCTCAAAACCATCTATAATTGGATCTGATGCGCTCTTCTGGTAAATTCATGTGTGTGTGTATATTTTTTTAAAAAAAATAGGGATATGGCTAAGCAACTCAAAACAGACAGTTAGGAATTTCATTGTTATTATTTAGTCTTGATTTTTAAATTAAATGTGCACAACACTGATGTCATCTATCACTAGTGTTATAGACCTTAGTTTACCAAGGACATTTACTGTCACTGTTTCCTAACTACTCAGATGTGGAGGCAGAGAAAATGTCCCGAGTGTGACTGAGGAGGCCAAGGAAGCTCCAAGAGCTGAAGTCGAATTTCATACCATGAACCAGTGGCAGATCTGAAACTCAAGCCCTGGGCTCCTAAATCAGTCCATTTTCTCATCTTCCCGATCACCAGAGGTGACAATGCTGGAAACAACATATCACTGCTATCCTCTTCTTTCTGCTCAAGATCTTGGCTCTATTTCAGATTTAGAGAGTTCTAGATGGGCCTGATGGACCCAACTGACATCTCAACATTTGGGATGCTGCGACAGGGTTAGGTGTTAAAGGCAATCCTGGACAGCAAGACGATGTGCCAGACAGGCAGACAAACCATAAAAGATAGAATTCATAGGCCTGGGCTCAAGATGTTCTGTCTATCTCAGAAAACAGCATCCAAACACAGTGGGGTACTGAAGATGTAGTTCAAGTGGTAGAGCACTTGCCATGCATGTATAAGGTCCTGGGTTTGATCTCCAGACAAGCCCCTACCCACTGCCCTTGAGCAGCCTCAGGTTAGTACTGCAAGAGGGACCTGCCTCCACCCCAGGCAAACTGGAAATAGACTCCTCTCTAGTTCCCCCATCCCCACCCCTGGCCCCAACCAGCTCTTTTTGAGTATTCCTGTTAGTGGAAATGTTAAGCTAAGAACTACACCATCCTTATGTCTTAGTACAATTTGCATCCATTGCCTAGATATTTGACACCTGACCTCTGACCTTCACCTTCTGGTAAATTCATTTCCCAAGTGCTGTTTGCTGGCCATCTTGTCTGTGATGGTTCTTTGTTGAACCTTGGTTCAGTTGTCAGTATGCAGCTCAGGACTTGTGTGGAGAGGGCAGCCTCACTCAGATGACCAGGTGAGTTCATGGTATGTATAGTACATTGGACAGCACTTTGTATGAGGTAATTATAATTCTCACACCCCATCTATAAGGTTGTTGGTACTATTCTCAATTTACATATAGGAAAACTAAGGCTTAAACAGGCTTAGCAAGCTCCTTAGGTGTGGAATAACTAATGAATGGTTGGGCAGGAATTCAAATTCAGTTTTTCCTGACACCAGCGCCTGCACTTTGTGAGCACACCCCACCCCAACCCAAGCAACGATCCCCTCACACTTGTCAAGAAGAACATGAGAACTTTGTTTTCAGACCCCAACACACCAAGAGGTTGGACTCAGGCTTTCCAGGAGAGGAGTCTTCTGACTCAGTTCTTTCTCACATAAACAAGCATCGCTAGCAGCATGAACAATTTTAGCAGTGACTGACACAGTGCTCGATCAAACCTGATAGGGATCAGAAACAGGGAGGAGATAAGAGGTGTGTACATTACGGATTATGTGCAAAAGGCTTGCATGAGGAAAATATTCCATTGTACTGAGACATGACCTTATGCCAGGAAAGAAGGAAACACTACCTGCTGGCTGGATCATGAGATACTAGTGTAGCAGTACAGCTGGAACTGGAAAGAAGTCGAAGAGGAAAGAAGAGAGAAGCTATAGCCTCAGCCTTCCATCTACACGGTATGAGAGGAAGGAGCTGAGTGTAAGCCTGAGGAAAACAAAGGCAGAGGCAGCCACTGGAGCAAGCAGGGGGCCTGGGAGAGTTGGCCGGATGCTGCATCTGTGTTTTACATGAAGCAGGTTTTCATAGATCTTGAGCTTTTTGGAATTGTAGCTCTCAGAAACAGAAGTAACAAAAGCACAGTGCCTAAACAAACAGGTTCTACTGAAAAACCAGATTCCTTGCTGAATGGGATAGGGCCATTGGTGAGGGCCATTTCCTGCAATAACTATAAGATGCAGGGGTAAAAGGCTAAGAGAAAAAAAAGCTATGTGCTCTTTGCCCTTGAAGTGGGTGCACTCTGTAGTCCATTGCCCAGAAGGCAGAGCACATTGGGAAAGAGGGTGAGGACAAAGCAAGAGCAACTGAGTTAGGGACATCTGTGTGGAGGAGTAGGTAGGGTTAGCCTAGAGAACACTTGACTAAGACAGGGCTCCCCATTTCCAGTCTTGGAAGATAACAGAGGTGTGGCCTATGTGGGAGAAGGGCAACATTCCTGAAAGAAAACTCTGCCATAGTCCAGTGTCCTTACTTTGGTCAGACAGCATGGCTGCCTTGATTGGCATATCAAGAGGTAAAAGGCACCATGAGAAACACCTGCCTGCTATGACCATGACACTGCTTGGTCCCTGTTTCCTGGTCTAGGAATTGGAGAAGCAATTCCTGACCAACAGATGTTGAGAAGATTCAAAGGCCTGGTGTATGTCAAGGAGTGGGGGCATGAAAGGATGTTTTGGTTTTTGGTAGAGATAATACCTGCAACAATGTTCATGCTTTTCGACTGAAAGTTTTCTTGCTTTTTGGTTTAAATGTTTCCTTTTCTCCCTAACATTGTGATATATGTCCAACATTTTTTCAACTTGTTCAAGATTTCTTTAAGGTTCAAAAGTCATCTAATCTACTTCCACAGGTCAAATCAACTATACTGATCATCATTTTTCAATCTTTAATTAACAGCTAGTTTCCTTTTACAGACAAACTGTTGCTGCCTATCCCAGATACACAATTAACATGATGTTTTTCTTTCTCAGCCATCTAGCCAAACAGACTCAAAGGTGCCCTGTAAGACTAAAATGTCCTCAAACACCTTTGCTTTTCTAGGATCTTAACGATAGACCATGACATGCTTGCTCCAGACATCCTCCTGCCAGGTGCCCTTCCCCTGTTGTGATTATCCTACAGGTGTTCCCACAAGTCTGGTGGAGACAACACCATCTCCTGGAACCTGCCTGGGACACCAAGCTGCCTTCTTCCAGCCACCTTGTCTGACTGAAGACTCCAAAGACACACATTGAAATCCAGAAACACGCGCTGAGACCCAGAGACACATGCTAAGTCCTACAGAAGACAGATTCAGACCTTCCAGTTACAGATGAACTTTCTTGCCAAAGTCAAATAGCTGAAACTTACATGCTAGAAAGAAAAACATAATGTCTATCTAGATTAATCAGATGTTATTACTCTCAAACTATACCAACTGTAATTAATTGGCTCAACGATCCCTTGCCTTCCCAACCCCTACCCTCAACTCTCCTTATCCTGTGACTTAATTGTGCTACCCCCTCCAGCCTGCATAGTGTTTTCTTTTGACTTCCTCATCCAAAATTTTCACTACAGATGACACAGTGATGCCCCTCCTTTTAAAAAAGAAAACAGGGAGAGATGTGGGGCCATGAAAGGATGGATTGGTTTTTAGTAGAGTGCTGGCTGAAGACAGCTGGAGACCCAACAGGTGTCCATGCCTGCGAGGGACAGCATATATTTTGCTGTGCTCCCAGACTCCAGGTTCCTAACATGTGGTCTAAGACCTCCATTTGATCTGTGCCATTCAGTCACATAGGGCAACACCCCTACCAGCCCCTCCACAGATAGAGGGCATGACTACAGGTCTCAGGGCCTTGAGAGATTTCCATATTAATGAGTTACCTAAATGCCAGAGGACATAGCCAATTAAGTATTCTTTCCCAGACCTTCCTCCTTACAAATGGTATTTAACCAAAGGCCCACCCTGGGGTTTTTTTTTGGAGGGGGAGGGGAGGCGTACAACAAGATCCATTTACCATCCGCCATGAAAATAAAGCTTATGGAACCATGGACTTTCTCGTGTCCTTGGGGAACTCCGTGGGGAACTGTCGAGAAGGTCTCAGCTACTGAGCACTGTCTAATCTCCCCTGGAGGACTTCTCTGCATTCCAGTCACGGGGACTGCGGACTCAACCAAGCTAGTGTATCCAGCCAAGTGAGTACAAAGAGTCTCTCTCCCACGGGGCACTGTCGGGGCCTCCCCTGCCCATCACATCTCTGTTCTGCGCAGCCCCCCAGCGGCATCTGGGAGTCCCAGAATGGAGACCACCAGCCTCTGGGTCCACTCAAAAGGCCCTGCCTCCTGTGGGACTTCAGACTGAGTTCTCTTCCCACCTGGGGGCGCCCCTGTGGTTTCTCACAGCCCAGCGTCCTCCCTACGATGCTTGGAAGGGGCTCAGTCAAATTCTCATGCTTCTACCACTCTGAGCCGTGGTTCCAGCTGACTGAGCCATGGCAGACACGCAGGGACCACAACTTCGCCCAACAGGAACCCACGCCCATGACCACGCTCAAGCTAATCATCCCCGCATCAAGGGTCCAGCCCGGTGCTTGTTTTTAAATTAATGCTCTGTGGATGGACAGTTCCTCTATACTTGTTGCAATAGAAGGTCATGGGCCCAAGGGATTTGCATTAGTTGTTTTTCTCATTTTTGTGATTAAACACTTGACAAAAATCAACTTAATGGTGGGTAGAGTTTATTTTGGCTTATATTTTAAGAAGAAAAGGATACAGTGACTCACCTCCTCTGGCAAGATTTCTCTCTGGAAGGTTCCACAACCTTCCCAAACAGCAACAGAGGCTGAGGAGCAAGTGTTTAAACACAAGACCCTGTGAGGAGCATTTCACATTCAAGACAAAAATGAGACCTCTCTTAAAGGGACGCTTTGCCTCCACTGGTAGACTGCTGGCCTAGCATGAACCAAGTCCTGAGTTTGATCCCTCATATTGAATAAAACCGGGTATGATGGTATATGACTCTAATCCTAACACCCAGGAGGTGGAGGCAGGCATATCAAAAGTTCAAGGTTATTGTCTATAAGTTCACTCTAACCTGAGTTACATGAAATCCTGTATAAAAATCATAATGATTAGAACAATGAACACGAGAGACGGCAGGTGTGATGAACCAATCCCAGCACTCAGGAAGCTGGGTCAGAAGACTAGACAGTTTTAGACTACCCTGAGCTACATAGTGAAACACCTTTTCAAAACAAATAAAGCAAAACAAAAAAGCTGAATTTTGTAGCCTACCTCAAAAGCAATATTATGCCTCCCTCTACTTGCTCAGTTAGGCAGGGTACTCCCCTGGTCATCCTCAGCAGTTCCAACTTCTCTTCCTTCCTCCATGGTTTTCAATAGAAAGTTGTCCCCTGAAGATGATGAGCAGGCCAGTAGGGACAGGAGTCATGGGATACTCATTCTGACTACCCCTGCCCTGCTGCATGTCTGTGCACCACATATGCATGTGTGCATTTATGACTCTATGTATAAATGTCTAACTTTCTCGGCAATTCCAGGGCCCAGAGAAAGGCAGGGAGGAGCCAAATTAAAGCTAAAGATAATTGTCATTGATCAATCTACTTAATGGCCTGAAAACGCCCAATTAGAGCAATGTGCACAGCTGGCTGCTGAGCTACAGGGCTGCATGGTGTTTTGCTTTAATCAAGGTGCCTTATGGATGCTCCCAGTTAGCTTCACAGAAAGACCCTTTGGGGTTTGACCTCTATTGCTCATGCCCTGTCTCCCAGGGTGAGGGAGCCTGGATTCCATGCAGAGGAGAGAGTGTGGTGAGACAGCACATCCTGTAGTTACCAGGGAGGACACTCACCATTATAAATCACAAGGCAGTGCATTTTGTAATATTCTTTTTTTCATTATGCATATGAGCTGAAGGTGGGATGTTATCAGGATGAATCTAATCAAGAAAAGCCCGAGAAAGAGACTCCATCTAGTGGTGGCCACCTGCAGTTCTGACTGTCCTTAAGCCAAAGACACTATGACTTAATTTCCAGCTCTCCCAAGTATATGATATCAATTCCACTGAATCTCCAATCAGAGAGAGTACCATAACAAGATATTACAAGCTGTGGTCCTTTCCACATCATGGTACTAGGCAGAGCCACTATGATGCCCTGCCTGGGCTTTTAAAAGATGAAGCCTTTGTCAGGTGATCACTATAGTAACCCAACCCCTGTATATTGGAGCCCTCCATATGGGAAGTGTTTGGTAACTGTCTATGGCATAAGTAAGGAGCAAAACAGGAGGCATCCTGAGCTGCCAATCTGCAAAAGCCTTCTAAGGTTCCCCTTTTCAAGTTAGGCTAGCAAAACCAAAGTGAGTATCTCTCACATGGGGCAATGTCCAGAGTTCAACCCCAGAAACCCAGTTTGCATGGAATACAGTGGGAGCTTGGCACAGAAGCTGAAACCCTGGAGCCCTGCCAGACCTGCCAGACCTGTGTAAAGTGAGAAACGCAGCTTCTCCTACGAACGCAGTCTCGGTTCACTTGCAGAACCATGGTCCGTGTAAACTATTCAATGCAGTGTACACTTCCAGGAGATGCGTTCAGAGGAATTTTTATCTCTAGACACTATGAAGCTGTATTGTTAAAAATAAAAATCTGAGAACCTATTCATGATATAAAAAAATTCTCAGAAAAGCAGAAATAGAGATGTTTCCTCCACTTGATAAAAAGCATCCTACAAAACCTTCACAGATTACATGCTTAATTGTGAATTGTAGCAACAATTCTGGAATTTTGGTTTTTTTAAAAAAAACACAGAAATATTATAGGAATACTTTTAATCCCAGGTGTGAGGATATGGGGTTGCTTTGCACTGTACACAGCAGTCGGCTATGATTTGCTTCATGCCCTAACAGAGGCATGTTTTTGCCAGAAGCAGTTAGTTTCTACAATTGTGTGATGTTTGGAACTCTGGGAACTTTTCAGAGGTTATAAAAATGCTAGAGCCTCAATAGGTGGGGTTGGTGGTCGTTCAGGGGGATTAGTTATGGTTTGTTAGTAGTTGTGCTCAAAGAAAAAATAACAAACAGATCTCTCTCTCTCTCTCTCTCTCTCTCTCTCTCTCTCTCCCTCAAACCTCCTCTTTCTTTCTCTCCTATCAAGTGTTAGCAGGAGAAACCAGGGGTGGGGGTGATATAATGGGTGGGGGAAAGAGGAAGGCACAAAGTAACAATGTCCAGCTACAGTGAATGACTTAATGCTTTTTAAGCCCTGGAAGCAGAGTTAACCCCTTCCTTCACGTTTATGCAAAATCAGTGCTGTTATCTCTCGCCAGTGCAACAGGCAAGAAAGGGAGATAACAGACAGGAAGGGGTCATAAAGAAAGAACTGAATGTATCCCTATTTGAAATGATACGATTGTCACCTATGAGGTTAAGAACAACCTCGGGGAATTAGGAAGTGAGTTCAGCAATAGTCTGACATGGAAGACCAGCACATGAAAACCAATTTTGTTCCTCTACACTAGTGGATTAGTGGAAGTTGGTGGTGTTGTAACAAAATACCTGAGAGAACAGCCTAAAGGAGGAAGGATTAACCTGGGCTCATGGGTCTAGAGGTTTCAGCTCATGGCTCTGTGATGGCTGTAATGTATCATCTCCTGGGGAGGCCGTGTTGAGGAGGAATTATCTAGATTAGGTTGGCCTGTGGGCATGCCCATGACAGATTTTCTTAACTGTGTTAATTGAGTTGGGAAGAGCCACCCTGAACGTAGGCAGCATTGTTGCATGGGCTGGGCCCTGGAGTGACTTAAAACAGGAGAGGGGAGCTGAGCTGTGGGGTGAATCCAAAGAAGAGAGGAGCTGAGCACAGGCGTGTAGGCATTAGTTCATTCTATGATGTGCTCCAACTAGACACCTCAGGCTCCTCCCACTTTAACCTTCTCACATTGATGACTGGAGCCTAGAACCGTGAGCCAAGTAAGCCCTTGTCAGGGTTTGTCTCTGTTTGTTTTTTTCCCACAGCAACAAGAAACAAAAGCAATACAGTCACTTGTTTGTGTCCTGGGCCTGTAGTTATGTAGCACACTGTGACACCATGGGGCTCCAGTGGCATGTGGCAGGTTCACTCACCTCAGAAGTCTAGGGTACAGAAAGGAAGACAGTTAAGGCTCTCTCCTTTGCCACTTTTCTTCTGTCTAGGCTCAGGTGCTACTCTCATTCAGGGAGGATATTCCTTCCTGAGGTAATATTTTCTGGAAACATCCTTACACTCATCACCAGAGATGCACTGTCTGAGGCTCTTTGGTGCTTCACTCCCTAACCAAGACAGCAAGGCAACCAATACAACCAGCACTAAAACTATCATTCAGGGAAATGAAAAACAAAACATTATTTACGTTTGTTCAAAACTGAACCGTCTATGGTCCAAATATGCACAGAATTTGAATGTTTTCAATGGCATAGTTTTATAAAGCAAATATCTTACTAAATGGAGATACATAGCCATGTTCACGGATTGATGGATTCAACATATCAGTTTTTCATTCTGATAGATTTTTTTTTGATTGATGCAATTCCTAGTAAAATCCAAGAAAGATTTTTATAGATAAGGATAATTATTCTAAAATAGTCATGGCAACTAGTGCAGTTCAAACAGTTTCAAGATAGGGAATTAAGCGGTAGGAATCGGTGTGCATGACTAGTTGGTGGACAGCAGGGTCGTAGGTGTAGCTATTGAAAAGAAACCAGGGATCCCTGGGAGGTAATGGTGTGTGGCTTCCATGGAGATGTGATGTCTTCCCTTGCAGTGTTGCTGATGTGTGCTTCTTGCAGGAATGTCTTGGTCACCGTATAATCTTGGAAGACCTTACTAAGAGGGAATGAGATGTACAGGATGTCTTATTTTTTCTTTTTTTTACAGATGTACATAAATCTGGAAGTGTCTCAAAATTTAAAAAAACTCTCTAGATCTAATAAAAAATTTATAGAACTTTGAGCATGTGTATGCACACACGCATGCACACACACACACATACACAGAGTGGGTGACATTTGAGTAAAGTCTATAATCAAGTTAATTGTATTAGTTTAGTTAAGTGCATTGTTCAGATGTCAGTTCCCTGCTCTTGATAATGTAATACATTGTGTAAAATGCCACGAGAAGCTGAGTGATAAGTATATGGGACCACGCTGTTAATTTTTGCAACTTCTTGTGAGTCTGTAATTATTTCAAAAAATTTTTAAAGTTTTTTTTTAAGTGCTGAGAATAGAAAGGAAAGCATTTATTATCAGCCAGAGTGTGAAATTCCCACCCCAAGAGTTCCCTAAAAGCAGGTCTTATAACTTTTCAGCAGGTGTATAGACCTCTGGGGTAGGTAGAGTGGAATTGTAACCTCAGGGGTCTTCCAGCTCAGCTCTCAGCTCAGCTCTCATGGAAACTGTCTGTGTGTGTGTGTGTGTGTGTGTGTGTGTGTGTGTGTGTGTGTGTCTGTTTTTCCTTCCTCTAGAGCTCAAACTTTTGTAAGATGGAACCAAGACTCCAGGAGCCACAGGCTATTGCAGAAGATAAGAAGAAAGTATAAACCATATGCTTGAGTTATAGTCATGTCCCCGTTTGGATCTGGCTCTGTTACTTCTTGCAAAGGGCTGCTTCATGTCAGGCATTAGAAAAATGAAAGGGGCGTGGCAAAAGAGTAGGGCACAAGACATAGCCTCCATTCTCCTGCACAGACTGTTCTGGGAATGGTGGCATTGTGAGGCAGATGGGGACACATCATCCTGGCAGGGTGTGGCAGAAATCCCAGAACAGTGTGCACGCACATGTGTGCATATGTGTTGTGCATGCGCAAGACTGATTAACTTGTCCCATAATAGAAGGGCCTCATCTGCTTGCCCATCTGTGAAATGGGGAGGTTGCCAACATTCCTGTTACCCTAGGTCCAACTGGCTCCCAGCAGGAACTGGAATATGGGATACTGGGTCTATCTAGTATTTAGATATTAAAACAACAGGACCAGAATGTAAGGATGTGAAGGAAGACAGAGGCTGCTCTCAGGGTCTAATGGAAGGCAAGAAAGAAGGAAGGGATGTGTGAGCCTGCTGGAGTCTGTCTGGGAATACTGGCTGGACAATGTAAGCATAGCCCAGTGCTCTGGGGTCTACTTCAAGCTCCTGTAAAAGTACATTAGTCATGGTCAACACACTGAAGGGCAGTCATGTCATGGTGGGATGTCAAGCTCTTAGTAGCCCCCTGGGTAGCTCCTATCCTTCCCTCTGGCTTACAGTGGAGTGAGCAGGTTCAGAAAGGCCCCTGTCTGGTATGAAATTGTGCATTTGAGGTAGAGTAGATCCCAGAACAACCCAGATCCAGAGCTCATGTTGTCAACCACAGCTTGAAAGCTTCTTTCTGCTACTTAATTTCTTGCTGACACACACACAGAGATCTGGGGCCATCACCTGTCAGCTATGTAGCTAATTCAAGGTGTGACACTGATGACTGGTGAATCTTCTCCCTACCTCAATGACGCTGCCCCCTTGGCAGCCAGAGGACATGCCATCCATGGAGAGAGGACATGTGACTTCATAAATTCTCCCATGCATGTCTCCAGTGACCCCAGTGACTAGGAAGTGTGATCTAGAGAGCCAAAGACCACGTGCTGGGAGCTAGAACATGCCTAGACTGATAAGGCTGAAGGCAGACAGAAGCTTGTATCTAAGAGGCTGGGAATGGAGCCTTGCGATACGGCTCAGTGGTAAGACACTGGCTTGGTGTGTATGAAGACCCACGTTTCATACCCAGCACTGCAAACACCGAAACTCTAAAAGTAGGAACTAAATCCCAACTCTTCCAGTTCCTAGCCAAAAGTCCTTGGCTAGGGTTTACCCTCTTTATCTTGGTGGCATTTCTGGAGTGAAAAAAGGAAAATAAAACCTTTGGTCCCACAGGTCTCAGCAAGTATAGAATGACGGTGTTAGATTACAAAAGACTTCAGACCTTAAACTTTATTTAGTGAATGAGACCCTTGCTGTTATACCTGGAGAGAGGGAAGCCAGAGGATTGAATGGGGTGGGAAATTCTCTAGCCCTTTCCCCTGCTTCCAGTCAGGAAAAAAAGGGGGGGTGCTTTCTAAATCCTGTGTTATACTTCAGAACCACCTAAGCATGTGTTTAGAACAGCCCTACCCCATCCTAGCCCCGTTTCTGTATCCCCCTCCTCTTCATGGTGTTTGAGATGACCACATAAAATAATGTATAACATCCTAAAAATTTAAAGAGCTTGGCACATGTGATTTCCTTCAGTCAAGGGAACAATGTCTCCATGGAACTCCAGAATCTCCAGTCTCCTGAAATGGGTATTTTGACCCCAGCTGTACAGAAGAAAAGTCAGGCCAGTTACACCTGATCCTTGCCACCTGGCCGTAGGCCTGCCTGTGGACTTCTGTTTCAGGTATTTAGTATTGTTCTTTCAACAGCTTCTAGAAGTTTAAGAAAGCTGCAGATTGCTTTGGGTACCTCCCCAGCCTTTTAGGTGGAAGCGATTTGCTTAATTTTGGAACTTGTGATATGGAAGGAGGCACATAGAAATCAGAACTGGCCAGCTGAGGTCAGGATTCAGATCTCCCACTTAATGTTGGGACCCACACACACACCACCACCACCACAATTTAAAAATGAAACCTCTACATGTGGTAGAATTCCAGATGTATTCAGCTATTCACAGGACAATCCTTGGAAATAGTTTCACATGTTTCAAAAAAGAAGAAAGAAAAAGAAAGAAACCTAGAAGGCAAGACTATTTAGGTGGCTCTGTTGGTAGAGTAGTTTGCCTTGCAAGCATGAGGTTCGAACACCCAAGTGGAAAAGAAAAGAAAAAAAACCAAACCAACTTGCATGATGGCTCACTTGCAATCAGTTTCTAGGGAGGTAGAGCTAGGAGGAATCCCCAGGGTTCACTAGTCAATAGATTAATTTAAAGGATGAGCACCAGGTCCCAGTGAAAGACCTCATTTTAAAAACAATGTGGATTGGGGCCAGGAAAAAAAATGCCTCAGCAAAGAGAAGACTTGGACTGCCCTGCAGAGGTCCTGATGTGACTCTCCTTGCTCTTAGGGATCATAGTCAAAGGGCAATGGGAGCAGAGAGGAGGAAAGAGGAGGAAAGGGGGGTGTCGGAGGAGCGGGCGGGAGGGCGGTCGAAGCCCTGTGAGTACCTATGGTGAATGATCATACCAGCTGCAGGGAGTCAGATCAATTTACTTGGGGTGACTCAGGGCTTATATAATTTGGGGGGCAGGGGGTAGGAACATCCAGGATGGGCAAAGGTCATTGGCTGAAGGCTTAGGGTCCTGAAATGTCTCTTTAGCATGGAGAAGCATTTCAGGAGTCTCAGGTGCTAGATGAGCAGGTTCTTTATCGGGAGAAAGACGTGGATCCGGTAATCTAAGTAGAGGGGTGGGTAGGAAGTTTCAATTCCCCAGACAAGGTCCGAGAATTTACATAAGCAGAAGTGAACCTGGGCTTGTCTCCTTTTGAACAGAATTCTGAGCAGCCCTTCCTCCCTTAAGAGCTTCTGTGCTCAGAAAGAGATAAGCAGGTTGCTGTGGAGTTCTTGGCATGGCTTCCTGGAGCTAAGCCGCCATCAGTAACTTGCTCTAGACCTGGAAGAAATAAAATCTAGTCCTGGAAGGACAAACACACCATCTCTCTTCCCAGCAGTCATCAAGGTCTCCGTGGTCTCTCAGAACCATGTCAAAATTAGGAAATGGGACCTGGACACAGGTTTTAGAAAGAAGAAGAAATATTTCTTGTTTCGCACATAGTTGCATTTATTATTATTTTAAATCTTTCTATTATTTCACTAATTCTATGCACTAATTTGTTTCATTATGACACTTTTATATGTGTGTGTATAATATATTTTATAGTCGCTCCTCGTTCCCTTCCTCTATTTATCTCCCGCAATTTGTTCACAGGGAAAAAAACAAAAACTATCGGCAGTATTTTGACTGGCTCCTCTCCTCTGAATCATTTCAACCCCCGCCCCCATCCCATCTCTCATTCTCTCTCTCTCTCTCTCTCTCTCTCTCTCTCTCTCTCTCTCTCTCTCTCTTTCTCTCTCCTTCCTTTCCTCTCTTCCTCTCTCTCTTTCTCTCTGACACACACACACCCCACTAAAACCATTTATAGCTCTTTTACATAACATAGTACTTCACTCCCACCCGAGCACTGAGCAGACTAGCAAGTGGACCTTGCATGCAGGGGAAAGCTCTTCTGCCTTAAAAAACCCCTCTTGGGCTTACCCATAAGATTATTATAAATTACTATGTCTTAGAGCAGCACAGTGTGAGCTAAGTGTACTTCAGGAACCTGGCACAATGGCTGGCGCATGACCATCACTTGCTACGATTCTTCCAACTCTGCAAGTGCCTAATTCCAGAAACCACAGAATTCTGTATGGCTCCTCACCCTTATTTAAACTCATCTCTCCCTGCATAGTCGGGGATGTGTCTGACCCCTGGCTCCTCCTAGAAGTCATTGTAATCAACCTGTACTGATCTTGTCTCACCCTGTTTCCGTGAACTAGCACTGAAATCTTGAATTTGCCCCTGGGCTACGTGTTTCTGCTTGTCTGTCTTGGGTTGACAACTCCATCAGAACACCCTTGAAGAGTTTCTTTCCCTAACTGCACAGCTCTCCCACACAGCCTTGTCTCTTGTCTGTTCAGACCAGTACATCTTGTGCTGGTGTATGGTCTGTAAGGTGTCACCTTTAGGTTTGGTGTGATGATGGCTATCCTAATGGTACTATTTTCCTGTCAAATAAAATAGGGCAAGTATTGCCAATCTACAACCAACTGGGTGTAAAGAGGCCTATTCCGTCCTAGAAACAGAAATATTAGGGAGTTCTCTAAATCTAGAATAAAGGGGGATAAGCTTCTGAAGTCAGGCTGGGAACAAAGCTCTGTGGTTCTGGCATCTGTTTCAAATACTGATGGTACTTAGGGGGTTCAGAATAGAGAGTATTATTGTTTGTGGTTTTCATCATTTGTCTTTAGAAGTGGAACAACTGAGAGGGAACTGAAAGGCCCTTGGGATGTTTGTAACATTCTCCCAAGCAAGTCCAGCCACAGGATTCTTTTATAGAAAATAAATCTGAAAAAGTAAGGAGAGAGGAGGAAAACAAGAGATGCTCATAATGTAACAGCATATCAGTATACAGAAATAATCATAATATAACAATATATAAGTATACAGAAATAATCATAACAACATATCAGTATACAGAAATAATCATAATAAAACAACATATCAGTATACAGAAATAATCATAATAAAACAACATATCAATATGCAGAAATAATCATAATAAAACAACATATCAGTACACAGAAATAATCATAATATAACAACATATCAGTATACAGAAATAATCATAATATAACAACATATCAGTATACACAAATAAACCAAAAACCTGAAACTCCTTACACCTTAACCTTGGATCAATGAATAAGTTAAAAAAAAAAAAAAAAACGAATCTTCTCCAAAACAAAACATCAGAGGGACACCTGATTTCTACAAGTGACACAAAGCTGTGTCTGTCCCTGGAGAAAGGATGAGGGCTTAGTCCTCACAATCACCAACTTATCACTTTCCCATGGTTTCTGTTTCCTTGTCCCAAAGACAGTAGATAGTTCAGTCCCATCGCACTCCCATTTCTCAAGCCACAGTTCAAGCGCATTCCTGGGGTCTTCCCAGGCAAAGCTCAGACGTACCAGCATTCTTCCAAACATGCCTTATAGTCTTTAATCTGAAACTTTATATTGCTCTCGGACCGCCATATGTTCTCTTCTTCATTTGGTCTTACCTAGACGTCTCTGCTTCCAGGAAGGCTTCAAAAATCTCCGCACCTGGGCTACTGTTGTTTCCCTCATTCCCACAGCAGCCCAGACTCTCTCACTACGGATCTCATCTCTCTGCTTGTCCTTCTACCATGTTTGTTTTACTCAGAGCCAAAGCCCACGGCCAGGACCAGAGCCTCTGACCAGTAACCCTGTGTGTTTATGAAACTCAAAGGATTTGGAGACACAGGAGTGGAGGAAGTAGAGATGCTGTTAAAGGGGGGTGCAGGGATAGAACCGTAGTTCAGTTGATAGAAGGCTTACTTAACGTACATGAAGCCCTAGATTCAATCCCAGTGTATAAAGTGGATGTTGTAGTACAGGCCTGGAATCCCAGAATTTGGGAGATAGAGGTAAGGGGAACAATCAGAAGTTTGAGGTCATCTGTGGCTACACAGACAGCTTTAAGCCAGTTTGAGAAACATGGGGTGTGGGAGGCACATTGACGGATTACTGATGAACGTCTTGATGGGTCCTGAAATGTGGGCTTGGACCCAAGGGCAAGATGATCTGGAGAGAATAATGAAGACACCACATTAAGGAGGAGGACATCCTAGATGAAATCCTGAGGCAGAGTTTGTGTACAGAGTCTATTTCCTAACGTGGTCTCCCACTCATGTGACATTACTAATGTCCTCTTACACAGTGGGTCCAAGCTATTCCCCGTAGAAACCACTCACTCACTCAAGGAACCTCTCCATGCCACACACACCAGGGATGTAAGTAAGAAAAGACAGACCTTCCCAGCCAAAGATGCTTTGGTCAGGTCATTAGTCACCACATCTTCCTGGCAGGCTGGCAAACTTCTCTCACCCAGGCAACCACTGTGAGGATGGTACTCTTCCTCCTGAGCAGCAGCCACAAGGCAGCAGGACCAACTGAACCTGTGACAGTTCTTCAGATCTCTGAAATCACGTGCTCAGAGAAAGATAAGTGATCAAATGCAGCAGAAGGCAAGACGCTGTTTGGGGTCCCAAGCCAATGTCTTCCTCTGCTTCAGTCTTGTGACAGGAATGAATAATCACCCCAATTACAGAGTAACCTGAAGGAGGCAAAACCACTTAACTAAATGAGGTGCTTGGGGAGCGGAGGGAGGGAGAAATCTGCAAAGATTTTGGCAGAAGGTTCTGGGCCAGCTCTCTGGAAAGCCTATATTAAAACAAGTAACATGGTTATCAGAGCTCCTGGGTTGGTGGCCTCAGGTACCTTTGGAGGTTTCTTTTTAAAAAAAAAAAAAAAAAGTCTGCATGTCTGCTTTGTAATTGTCATCTCCAAGATGTTTAGAAAAGTGAATGCAAAATTAAACTTAGTCAGGATCCAACAGCGATCTAATAAAGGGCACGATTAGAATATGGGAGGGGTGTGGAGCTAATCAGAGTCCTGGGGAGCCTAGGGGCTTGGCTGTCTCCTTTAACAACTCCTCCGGGATATAATTAACTCAGACAGTTTGGGCCCTTGCTCTCTGCTTACTGCAATGAGCCAATCCAGAAACAAAAGCAAGACAACTATGGTGGCACAGCAAGGGGCTGATGGTCTGTCCAAGTCTCACATAAATCTACTAGGACGTCTCACAAACGATGCTGAAAGCCCAAGTTTCCATCCTCCATCCAACTGGCTTCTCACTAGAAGTAACGTAAGACCTGTGTCCAGGTGTGATTTGAACCAGAGAGAAGCAAAGAACCCCACGCTCTCCAATGGGTCAGAGACTTGAGTAGGCCAGGGGGCAAAGGAGAAGAGCCCACATTTCTCTCACCAAAGGGGAATGTCTCCTCAGGTTTCCTTCACACAGAATCCCATGTGCTGTGGCAAAGCCTGGCAGGCATCACACTGCTCACTGTCCACTGCACAAGGCAGTTTGCTGCACAGTGGGGCAGCAGATATCAGCCCTAGCCCCTTTGGGCTGTGCTAAAGTACCTTACATGCAACCCAGATCTGCAAGATCTAACAATAGGTAACATTCATCAGAATGCCAGAGTACTGGAGATTCGGGCCAGAAACCCAAGATCAAAGTGCAATAGGTCAGTATTTATGAAGGTCATCTCCTCAAAGATATGAGCTCACCTTGGAAAAGCACAAAGAGCATCCTTAGGCCCCACTCAGTTCAAACTACCCCCTAAAGGTCCTACCTTTCTTAATCCTAGCACACTGGCTTTCATGAAAAAGGTCCTACTGTGACCTCTAGAAAAAGTGTGACTGTCCACTGAGTGCGTGTTTTAGTTCCCTGCCTTTCAGTTTTCCCAGATCTCTGGGCTATTACATTTGTACTATAATTAGTAGTAAGTCTACTAGCATCTGGTGAAATGGCAGGTTGCTCTGTCTTAATACTGCAGCTCCCAGTCGCAGCTCTTCTCCACAGTCCCCTCTCACACTCTGAAACAGACTTCTCAGTGAAGTCATGACTTTTACAAGCAACAACCCCACCACTCAGTGCCCCTAGTCTGCCCAGCCTTCAGTTGGGCTTCTCCCCTTACCAGGATCCTAGTCTCCACCTTGACACTTCTCAGTCTTGACATACCAGTCTTCATGAGGCTTGCTTATTGGACTCTGCTAACCGCTGTCTGTAAAAGGTCCCCAAATAATTGGGCTATCCTCCACTCCCTTTGCTCATACTGCCCTTTTATGCAGCCTGAACCTCCTTTCTTTTTCCCTCCCCATTTGGCTGATGCTAAACTATGTCCAATACCAGCCTCTATGAGCCAGCTCACTTGGGCCCATGTCTATCAAGCACACACCCCCAACTTAAGAATACAGACCTCAGGAAACAGTGCCCACAGCCCTGAACGGGCAAGCATTCTGTGGGCTGCTCCTGTTGTCTGATGGGAGGACCAATAGGCTGAGGATCAGGAGACCTACATCCAAGTTTAATAGCCTCACTCAGGGGTGCTCCTCCACCCAGCTCCAAGAGCTGGTGACTGCAGAATATGAACATGAACAGAATGGGCTTCAGCTGCACAACCGGAGAGCTGCACCCTGCACTCTGTATCTAGTGCTGTGGCCTCATGCTCAGGCCAAGGAGAGCAGTGGGGGAGTTAGCATCCAGTTCCAGGGCAGTGGGAGCTAACTGGAGCAAGGTTTAACCTGTTGTCAGCAGTCACGCTGCTTGATTGTTTTATTGGTGTGATACCAAGACCCAGAATTATTGTGTAAGTCAGGCCTTCCTTCCTGCTCCAAATAATGGGAACCTAGAAAAAGGGGTGGGTGGGGTAGGAGAAATAAACTCCCACAGACCTTCCTTAGTCCTCCACTCATCCCTAAACCCACAGGCAATGTGGGGTCAGAAGTTACAGTTCTCCTTCCTACACACACCAGGGCACGGAGATTTTCTGCTCCTCTCTGCAGCTCTCTCCTCCGCTCCCTGCTGCATCCCTGTTCCTCCAGGACTTTCAGGAGAAGAGGAAGCTATCCTTGGGAAATACCACCTCCTGCCACCGGCTATATGCCAACCAAGAAATTTTATGATAATTGTACCATCAATTCCTCATCTGAAGACTTGATAAGAGGGATAGTACATCCGTTCTATCTCAAGGGCAAGAAGACAGCAGAGCCTCAGTCTTCTCTGTAATGTGGGTATGAAGGGGTTCGTCTCTCAGAGGACTGTAGTGGCTAAATGGATGAATGTGTGGTGGATTAATAGCAGGCCTGACAAAAGCCAGCTCTGAGCAAGTACTTCCACCCCTTTCCTCTTCCTTCCCTCCCTCATTTCTTCTCTTTCTTCTGGCTTTGTTTCCAGAGTCTTATGAAACATATGGACCAGGCCAGAATTCAAGGCCTCCCTGGTCTACAGAATGAGTTCAAGACTGTCCTTGCTAACATTTTAGCCCAAGTTTAAAAAAAACAAAAAACAAAAGGGACAAGAATGTGGCTCATTTGGTAATTCATGCCTACCCATAGGACCCTATGTCCAATCCTCAGAACTAGACGAATAAAATGCATAAGTGACAATGAGAAACAGAGGTGGCTCATGGGTAAATTGCCATGCAAGCACTGGGGCCTGGATTTAATCTCTAGAACCAACATAAAGCACTGGGCACAGTGACACCCACTTGAAATCCCAGCACTGAGGAAGAAGGCAGGTGAAGCCCTATGGATTGTTAACCAGCCAGCCCAATCAGGGAATTCCCCAGTCAAAAGAAAGAACCTGCCTCAAATCAAACAAACAAGGTAGATGTTGTCTGAGGAACAGCACCAGAGGTTAACCCCTGCCCTCCACACACATGCTCAGATGTGTTAACCCAGTGACTCACAAAGAAGCATTGAGTGCTTTCCCCAAGATTAAATACTAAGAAAGTCACAGAAATAAGAACTGAGAATTTAAAACATTAAACAGTTTTTTAAAAAGTTAGTATGACTCATGCTTGTAAAAATCTAAAAAGGAGAGTGGTCCATCATGGCAGCATCCTTGCCAGCTCTGTGTACACTGTATATACAGAGAAGGATGGGGAGGACCTAGATGTACGAGAGACACTGTCAGCTCCTGTGCACTATCTCATTTAATCTTACCAATGACCTTGCAAAGTTTATCTTATGCCTCATCCTATGAATGAAGGAATTGAGGATCCCAGAGGAAGGCATGAGCTTCCCAGTTATACAAGTAGCAGGCAAGATCCAAACCCGGCTTGTCTGATTCTAGAAGCCTTGCTCATTGGCTCGCCCAAGGCTGCCTTTCCCAAAACAGACATTTCTCAGTCTGAATATTAGTCTCTCAGTGTGAGCTTTGTAAATACTTACCCCGTGGATCCCAATGCATTTTTCCCTAGTTACTAACACAGTCTAATAATGTCCCGGAGTTTTAAGCTCTCCTTCATTCTCTGCAGGAAGCAGACGCATGCCAAAGTATGTTTGTAGAGTCTTCTTACATTGGAAGTGTGAGGGTGCATTAATTAAGTACAGGATGTGAGAGCATTCCTATTTCAAGTTCAAAGTCTTCCCCATGCCGCAGTTTCAAGACAGAGTCCAGCCTGAGATGGGTGTAAGTACCATGTGGCAGGGGAACTCACTATATCTGAACACTGCAGCAAGGGTCTGAAGACATGGGTTGGAATGTTCAAACAAGGGGACATCTATCCAATGGATGGCAGGCTGGGATTTTTATCTATAGCTGAGAGCTGTCAATGGATCCCTGCCCTCATGAACACCTCATTGCCCTCTCATTATTAATCTCAATAAATCACAATGTGCATTTGTCCTCAGAGTCCCATCGGACCTACCCACTGACAGGTGCTTCTCTAGATCCTCCTAGAGAAGAGAGCAAGCTTTCTTATGCATATATGTATTATGCTTTGTTCTGATGGCTCAATTTCTCTTCACCCCAATATATTTCTTCAGCCTAGAATGCAATCACTAAGCCTGTGTCTGAGAGTGCCATGGTTGTCTATGCACTGACCACACTGGCTTCCATGCAGATGATTCAATGGATTTGCTTCCTGGGCCTCCAGAAATGCTATTTCCTTTGCTATACCCTTGGCCTCACTACGAATCCTCTGTGAACATATGCTGTCTGTCTTTGTACCTCAGCTCAACTGGCATTCTCCAGGAAGAGTTCCCTGACCTCCCAGCATCAGAGCTTCCCTTCTGTACTCTCTCACAGCCTGTGTTCCTGCTCTCTAGCACCTCCCTAGCAAGCATCATGATTGACAGTCACAGGCATTGCGTAATCCTTCAGTTTTCATGCCCTACCCTGCAGCTTGTTAGTTTCCAAAGCAAGGTAAATGAGACGATTCACTGAATGCTGAGAGGACATGAAAAAAAACACACTGACATTTGTTTTGACCTAAAAATATGAAATTAAGCTGCATTCATATTTTCTATGCACCCTGACACCAATGCCATCATTCTGGCCAATCCCAAACTGCTACATGTCCCATATGTACAACGAGTGTCTAGGGAGAAAATAGGCTAGAAGGCTGAGCCATGCATTTGACAGAGCAGAGCTTCCCATTCTGAAAATTGCACATAGATTGTGATGGATTTAGTCTACGTGCGTCCAGATTTTCAGAACATAGTGTAGCACGTAATCTTTAACTATGCCAACACTTAACAGAACAAGCAAGTGGCTTCAAAGTTTTCTGGAAAACAAAACAATGGGCTGGGCATGCTGCTAACGCCACCAGGATCATGGTTCTCCTTGTACTCTTGCCCATCACCTAGATCTATGCTTAACACCAAGCTTGCACGAATCAGGTTAGGAAGAAAAAGAACATCCAGCCAAAAAGCTGCAGTTGTTACAATGGGGGTTAGTAAAATGTAAGCACACTGTATCTGTTAGAATGTTCTAGTCCTACAGGGTTTCATGTTATTTGTTTCATAGGTTGCTACCTACCATTCTGGAGATCTCTCCAGACACCTGTGTTAAGTGATCTGAGCAGAACAGTCACTGTTTGCAATGTGGAATGATCAGGCTTGAAAGGAGTGACAACAGAGCAGAGTGTGCACACACTCACCCTTGTTGCCAGAGAAACAGCCCCAGTTAGCAGATACAAAGAGTATCTACTCAGAACTGTTGATATGGGTATGACACACACACACACACACACACACACACACACACACACACATATATACATATACATATACATATACATATACATATATATATTGGTTTTTTATTATTTTTTACTCCTCAGAAATGAGAAGAAGTGTCCTCCAATTGGAACTCTTAAATAAATGTGTAGATGGTAGGGAGGTGCTCAAAATAATGTGCAGATAGAGCATCTGATGGGAGTCTCAGAGACCAAAGCCCGCTTGTAAAGATATAGAAAGCAAAACTTTTTTCCCATTCCCCAGCACTGAGTGAGTGCCCCCACTGGGCACAAATTGCATGCCTGTGTTAGGGCTGGCATTTTGTTTGAGATTGTTGAAAAGACTAAGGCTATATAGCTAACACATTAACAGTCTTAAGGAAAAAAAAATCAAGGCTCAAATGCCAAGTCAACATGGCTGCCAATGTTCTTGACACACTATTGCTGGTAAAAGACCATCATTGGCTCTTGAGTGTGTGCCTAGTATCTCTCTTTACACTCAGGGTCAAGACAGCTTATCCTAGTAGATTTTCCAGACAAGTTCAGTGTACTCTAAGAAGGAGAAATTTAGGTGAATGGATTTTTCTCCATACAATTATACAACTTATGGAGGAAGTAGGATTAAATATTCAAAGATCTTCAAGGGAGCTGGGGTAGGGGAGTAGCTTCCTGTGGTTCTGAGCTCAGACAGAGCTTGCTACACATTTACCCTCTAGTCAAGTGACATGGGGACATAGCAGTTTACATCTGAGTCTCTTCCCATGGACCACATAAATAATATACAGCTTGTTGCATTGTTATAAAGATTGTATGAGAAACTTAAACCAAAAATGACAATAATTGTCTCAAAGATATTCACATCATCATACTCTGTCCAGTTACAAAATATATACTTCCTGTGATCATTCATCTCAGGAACAATGACTACTGGATGCTCCCAGGAACCACATTCATCAATTCCCCCGCTCTTGGCAGCCCAGTGAGTTGGTCTGTGCCTTAGTTTCTTTTCCTCTGCTGTGCTGAAATACCCCGACAAAAGCAACTTAAGGGAGAGGTAAAGTACACTCCACTCTGATAGGGAAATCAAGGCATCAGGAGCTTGAAGCACCTGGTCACATTGTGTCCATAATTTAAAAAGTAGGAAATGATGAATGAACTTAGATACTGAGTTCTTTTTCTCCACTTAGGCAGTCTAGGGTCGTTGCCAGAGAATGAGGCCACCCAGAACAGGAAGATTCCTACCTCAATGAACAAAATCAAGATAATCCTTCATAGACATGCCTAGAAGTTCAACTCTCAGGTGATTCAAAATTCTACCAAGTAGACAATTAAAAAACTAAATGTTTTGGTCTGCTAATCCCATCTCCATCAACTTCCTCAGTGAGAGAGACCTGAATTTCCATTAAAAACAAACAAACAAGGTCAGCACTGACCTTTGCGTGAGGACAACCTAAATAGACATTTGGCAGTGATCTCAGGCTCTCCTTTAGAGTCAGGCATCTCAACCCACCACAGGAGCTCTCTTTCGGCCACCCAGCCTCATCTCCGTATCTTGTCGCATGTCAGCCACATAGAATCATTTGCAATTTTTACCACATGCACATCTTGGAGGCCATCACCCAGGAATCTGTAGGGATGCTGTGAGGGTTTGATGAGAGATTGCTTGCTGAGTGTTTAGAATACGGTCTTATACAGTAAACGTCTATTATTGTCACGTCTGCTGAGTAAGCTCTTGTGATCCACATGGTATCACCTAAAAGGCTGACTCTCTCAACCTATCCAAGATGTTTCCAGTCTAGCAGGGGGATTCTCAACGACATTGGATTTCCTCCTTGAACTCATGCTCACTGGGCAGCCTTCTGCCTCTCATCTGATGATTGACAGATTCAAGAAGAGAAAATTGTGCAAGAGGCTAAAACAGACCCAGGATCCTTGTCTCTGAGGAGATGCTTCTGCACCAGACTCTAGGATTTTTGGTAAAGCACTTTGGTCCCTGTTCTTTTTTTTCCATGTGCCATCTTCTGGTGATAAAATTTCATGAAATTGGAACATTGAGGCCATACAATGCCAACCCTAAAGCTCTACAGCTCCAGAGATGGCCCTAGATGCCTTGTATTATGTCATTAGAGCAGAGCAGTTTTTCTGTGCAGGGTGGAAAAACAGAGTCTAAAAGGAGTAACACAGCAGAATACACACATGCTGATTTCCATAGAAACAAAGCCCAAGAAAGAAAGAAGCAAACCCCAATAGTATGTATTCAAAGTATTAGTGTGGCTATGAGAGGTGTGTGTATCTAGACAGATAAGCAGACAGACAGATAGATGATACATGATAGACAAATTGATGATAGGTATACACATAGGTAGAGACATAGATAGACAGATAGATGATAGATAGATAGATAGATAGATAGATAGATAGATAGATAGATGTTAGCCAGAAAGGGTAGATAGGAAGGATAGATGCATAGATAATAGATAAGTAATAGGTCAAAGATAGATGATAGGTTATCAATGACAAATATAGAAATACACAGAAAGAAAGTAGATTGACAAATAGTACAAAGGTATAGATAATAGATGAATGATAGATAATAAATAGATAATAATTAGATGATTGATAGATAGATAGATAGATAGATAGATAGATAGATAGATAGATAGATA
>NW_021621078.1:1399655-1404753 GCF_004785775.1 Grammomys surdaster | reverse complement strand
ATAGATAGATAGATAGATAGATAGATAGATAGATAGATAGATAGATACGGAGGATAGATAGTAGCTAGACAGGAAGACAGGTCTGGAAGGGCACTTATTTCCCTCATCCTCCACAGAAGAAGCACCACTATCATTCATCACAACCATTTTTATAACCTGCTCCACATTATAGCCTGTCTTGGTCAGCACAGCTGGTGGACAGATCAAGGGCAAGCATGCTGGAAGTGGCAGAGATATTCTTTGTAGCTTCATTAGAACAGCTTGTATTGGACGTCCTGACCTCAAATACAAAGAAGAACATGGACGAATATGTAAACGTGGGCCATTAAAAGATATCTGTTCAGCTGGGGACAGCAGGGGGGCGGTGACAGGGACATTAAAGGAATAGAACAGTATCAGTTGGCAAGGCTTTAATTTATGTTCAGTTTTAACTGCTGTTTTACATTCCCCCCCACACACACACACTATTGTTTTTTCTGTTTCTTTGCCCATTTGCCTGCTTTGCCGACTTATCTGTTATCCCCAAGACAAACGGAAGCACAGGAAAGTTGAAAGCTAGGATGGGGGTACCAAAGAGAGATGCAGAGATGAGCTCTTTTGGAGGTCACTTTCTCCTAAAGCATTCAGGGGTGTAATTTATTTCATGAGAACTGGGGACCCATGTAGAACTGAGTGGAGCAGAAAAAGAGACTGAGTATTGGATACCCCACCTCAGCATGGACCCAAATACGACCAAAATAAAGACAGGCAACCCTAGGCAGGGAGCATCAGCTGTAATCAGTATGGACTGAACACCAAGGCCCTCACAAATGTCTTGAAGTGCATAGAAACCTTGCCCCCAAGATGCTAATGACTGCCATGCCCATTTTTCCACTACATGCCCATCCCCGAATTGCCCACCCATTTGTGCTGTCTAGGACTGGATTAGGCAGTCAATGGAGAATATTAAGCCTGTGCCAATTGCACTGGGAAGAAGGCTGTACCCTTAGAACCAAGAACCTTTGAAACTCAGAACCTGGGCTGGCAACATGACTCTGCATATGAAAGTGGTTTTCATGTCAGACTAAAAACCTGAGTTCCTTCCCTAACTCACCCCATCAACAGCTGAAAGAAAAAGGCCAACCCCACAAAATTCTCTTCTAACTTCCATTTCCTCAACCCCTCAAAATCTCACATGCATTACACACACACACACACACACACACACACACACACACACACACTCATAAATCAAGCACCTTTTTCAATTAATAGAAAATAGAACAAGGAACGAAAATTTTTATTTTGAGGCTAGGTCTCACTATGTAAACCAAGCTGACCTCAAACTCAAAGAGATCCACCTGCCTTTGCCTCTCAAGTACTGCCATTAAAGGCATGTAAAACCACACTGTCTAGAACTGTTGTGCCAGGAAAATATTAGTGATCCCCCAAAACACACACAGGAGCCAATCTGGTGCAACTCGCAGCAGGGTCTTTATTTTATTCGAGCTAGCTTGCCACACCCCAATGCGACACAGGACAGTTTTAGTGGTGGGGGAGCCCCGAATGTCTATCAGGGCAAGGCTTTGTAGTAAGCAGCAAGCAGGGAATACGTGTGTAAGTGTGAGTATCTAATTAGAAAGCTCCCGTGGCCTTTAACACAATTGGCTGGTGCTGGGAGTCATATCATAAACTTAACATCTGCTCCCCTCTGCATTGGTGGTCATTAGGCTTGTAACCTGGGGTGCAGGTTTGTTGGGGGGAATAACCAGGAGACACTGGTCTTGTTGAGGGTATAACTGGGAAACTCTGATCTTGTTGGGGATTAGCATAGAGACTGGAGCTAGGCTCAGATTTTGTTGGGGCGGCAACTTGAAAATTAATACTAGGTACCAGCCTGTTAGTTTACCTGAGTTCAAACTTAGGTCAGGTTCTCTAAAATGGAGTCTGCATTTAAAAGCTTTGGCGTCTCAGAACCAGTATTTTAAAATGAGGAAAAAGTGAGTGCCACAGTAGCTTTAACATGTGCTAACCAGTTTTAAATGGTGAGGAATGTTTCCTGGACCATGGGAACTTGCTGAAGGTCACCTCACCCTGAGCTCTGCCCTGGCTTCTTCCTTGAATTGGGTAGTAAATCATTGCAGCCATTTTTGAAGCACTGTGCAAGCATCCTGACTTGTTTCTGGTAGGTAACCCACCAATCGATCTTTCTGAAGTGTAACCCCAAGCACTCTGCCTCCTAAAAACCTCCCCTGTCTTCTATCCATCACCTGCCAAGGAATCTGAGTCTAGACTTTAGGGCAAGAAAGTCCTAGGTAACTATAGTGCTGCTTTCCAGAACTTTGCCAGTTTTGCTTTTATGTTGGCTGCTGTTACAGAATAGACCACAAGCTCTGAGCGTGGTTTAAAAATAAACCACGAGAGACTTGCTGAAAATACAAGCCCTGAAAAATTTTTCTTTAGGTGTTGTCCGTTGTGTCCATTTTCTGTTGCTGTGATAAATTATCCTGACAAAAAGTAGCTTATAGAAGAAGAAGGGGTATGCTTGGCTTAGAGTTTCAGAGGAGTGTCTACCCTGGAGGGGAAGGCTTGGCAATGGGTAGGAGAAGCATGGTGGTAAGCAGAAGCTGGCTGGTGATGTCATTTATGAACAGGAATCAAAGAGAACAGGAAGTGGGGGTAAGGTTGTAAACCCTCAAAGCCCACACCCAGTGACAGTCTTTTTTCAGCAAGGTTCCAACTAATAAAGGAGCCAAACAGCTCCACCAACTGGAGAGTAACTAGGTGTGTTCAAATATACACACTTGTGGGAGACATTTCTTATTCAAACATTCATAGAGTCCTCTGATTCCCTTTCCCAGTATCTATGCTTCTATGTGATGGAAAATCGAAAGAGCCTTGAGCACTAAACATCGCCTTTTACCTTTGCCTCTTTCCCATCTCTACAACTCCTTCATCAGTTACTTCATGGATGTCTTGTTGTCTAGGATACAAGCTCAGAAGCTTGTTGATCTGACTGGGTGTCATGTTTGCTCATTTTCCAAGCCTTCCTTGACTTCCTTTCTTCAGCTCATGTGGTATCATGCCATGCCAACTGCTTCCACACATGTGTGTATACACATACAAAACATAAACATACATTCATATATATGTATACACATACACATATGCATACACATACATGCCTAGGACCACTCTTGGCTTGGAGAGGGGTTCCTGAAAGAATGGGTGTTTAAAAGCAGCAGAAATGTGACTGGAAGTCAAATTGTGGGGTACAAGGTAATAGCTTGCATTCTACTCAAAACAGCTTTCCAGATCTCTCTCTCTCTCTCTCTCAAAACAGTTTTTTCTTGCAATTCTAAAAACTCTCTGGACAGCTCATCGCCTGCAGATCAAAAGCCCAGTCTTTTATTTACATATCAATTTAGTCATCATCCCAGACTCCCCTATTGATTATTGCCATGAGTCAGCATCTCTTGACCTCAGTCCCTTAATTTTTAGAAAAAGACAGCAAGTACATTCTTATTTCTTTTCTTTTTCTTTTTAACATTGCAAATGAATTCGGAGATCTACATGCCTTTATAAGCACAGACAATAAGCTAGCTTTGTGGGATCTTGTTCTGAGATTGCTATTCCTACCATGCCTAGGCCTAACTTCACTCTGTTCCAGGCTGACCTTGAACTCAGGAATCTGCCTACCTTTGAATCTTTCTGACAAGCTAGCTCACAGAGCAGCTGCCTCTGTTTTTTTAGGTTCATGAAGACCCCCATATGATTCATATTGTATTCTTATATTTGGCATAGTTGAGAAATTATTTATTTTTGAACTGTTTTCAGAGTTCTTTCCCATAGCCTTAAGGAGTGTCCTAAAGGTCTCAGTGTTTACTATTTTTTGTTAAGAACATAGACACACCTTCACCTCCCAGACTCGTGCTGTCTCTGGTTATCATGGAGTCATTAACCTTGGCAGAGAGAACATTCCCCAATAATCTTGGCAGGGTGAATATTTCCTGAAGAAGGAACATAAAATAAAAAATATATTTTATACAAACAAGGCTCTTGCCCAGCAACCGACAACACATGTGGAGGGCCATGCCCTACTGGCTGTGTTCCAGGGACAGGAAACCATGTCACACCATCCCTTGCACATGGCCATGCAGGACTTGGCACACACTTATGCACACATATGCACACACACACACACATACTTATGCACACATGTGCATGTGCACATATACATATGCATACAGTCAAACATTCATTATTCTACTGGAAACAGAAAGAGAACAACCACAGTAATAAAGACCAGCATAAATGAGTGCCCACTTCTTTCAGTTATGCTCTCCCAAGCTCTGCATCACACCCATGACCATGCACCTACTTGATAGTAGTCACACCATTCTAGCATTCAATTGAGGAAAGGAATTTAATGTGACTGGCAGCCAGAATGGGCTGATACTTGGGGAAGGAGATGGTTGGAGAGAGAGATTATTTAGTGTCAAATCCCTTGTCTCTGAGGCTCTAGGATCTTGGCTCTCTTAGCTTGTAAGAGTATCCTGGTGGCTAGTAAAGGCAAAAGCTTTGGGGAAGGTAAGTTAGTGTGTTGTAGAACACAGTCCCCTGAATACAAAAGCCATCTCTCTATTAGAGTAGCTGTGACTGTCTGTGAGACTCAAAATTAGGTGTCTTTGCTGCTGCTGCTGCTGCTGTCTCAAGGAGAGAGGACTGTGAGGAGAGCCCTTACCTGAGAATTCAGCTGCTACCTCCTCCACCTCTCAGATAGTGTATTTAATTCTGTCCTAATTACATGTAACTTTTTGTGGACACAGAGATACTAGAATATAAAGACTGTAGAAAACTAACTTAAAGGGGACTGCAAGTATGCAGCTGTGGAGAGAACTTGTTACCCATCCTGGGCTAAGGCTTTCTGGTGGTTTGGTCACTTTGGGGTCACCTATACTTCTTTAAGTATCTCTTCACCCATGTCCTGTAAGGAAGCCTGAGAGACTCATTAGTTACACAAGCTGAACTTCGGCAGAGTCCTACTTTGGTTTGGTGTCCCATAAGGGGGGGAGGTACACACACACACACACACACACACACACAGAGAGAGAGAGAG
>NW_021621078.1:1377845-1399555 GCF_004785775.1 Grammomys surdaster | reverse complement strand
GAGAGAGAGAGAGAGAGAGAGAGAGAGAGAGAGAGAGAGAGGAGTTTTCTCAAAACACTAAGCCAAATTATCCTGCTGGGGTTGAGTTCTGAATAAGGTCCAGGTCCTGTACAACCTTTCTTTTCTTCTGAAACCAGATGACGGAACCTCCCACTCCTTCGTTCCCATTCTTTAAAGCTAATGAAAGAGAAGTCAGGCTAGGGACCTTGAACTTTATTTATTGACTAATTCCAGCCTCTTTCTGTGATCATTACCTCGGTTGCTCCCCACTTTAAATCAATTGGAATTGCACTCTTGTTGCAGATCAGAGCCACTTCAGCCCACTTTTCTTCCCTCCTGTTCGTCTAAGGGTTTGAAAAGCTAAGAAAAAAATTTCCCAGAATAAAAAAAAAATAAAAAAGTATCTGGAAATCATTTCTTCACAAACGCAGAACAAATCTCCTGATTTTTAATCCTTGGCAGCCATTTTTCACATACCTTGTCCCAAAGGACCAGTTCCACACACTCCATTAGTGCTAGCTGCCAACAGGGATCATTACGGACAGGCAGCTTTTCTCCTAGTGACTAAATCAAAAAGTAAAGGGCCAGCCGGTTTCTGCTTTGTCACCAACCTTACCACCCTTACAAAAGGGTTCTCTTCTATGCCTCTTCCCCTCCCCCACCTCCTGTGACCACCTCCCCTACCGTACATGAGGGCAGAATTCAAAGCTGCATTTCACTTACATGGCTGTTATTTTGCTTTTTACTCTCAGCTTTAAAAAAGAAAAAAAAAGAGTCTCCACTCGAAAAACTTGCAAGTGCTATCCATCCCTAGGAGCCTTTGCAAGGCTTGGCCTGAAGCCTGTTCTTCTGATGAGGACATTTTTTTCTCAGTCTGCTGTAGCTGGGGATGATCATGTTCAGAGCTCATAGACATGGGCTGGGGTAGAGGTGGCCTCTGCTTTTCTTGTGTGATTCTTGGTGATTCTCCCGATGTTTAAGTACCCCAAGAGACAGCTTTGCTACTCAGCACCCCCTTTCCATCCTGCTGATGTTATAGAAACTGTTACAGATGTCATAGAAACTGTTACAGCTTATCATGCAAGTTTTCAGATTTTTTCCTTAAAGGACCCAAGAATTGCAACTAGCAGAAGTCTCTCATTCAGCAGGAAGATGAGCTATCTGCAGAAACTCTTGGAATACCCATAGATCTCCGACATCAAATTCTTTAACCACCCTGAATCTTTGTTGCTCCATCTATAACCCAGAATAGTATAAAAAATTATATACTCTGGGGCTGGGGAGCTGTCTCAGTGGGTAGAGTGCTTACCACACAAACATGAGGACCTAAGTTGAGGTTCCTAGTCCTCACATGAAGTCAGGCATGGCAGAGCTCGTCTATAATCCCAGGGCTTTGGGAAGTGGAGAGAGGAGCTCTGTAGCTCATTGGCCATATAACCTAGCAGAGTGGATGAGTTCCAGGTTCAGTAAGAGCCCCTGCCTCAAAAAAAAAAAAATTGTGGAGAGTGACTGAAGAAGATACTCGCATCAACCTCTGCCCTTCAGATGTAAACGTGAGCATACCTGTGCATACACACATGCCCACAGACAGACAGACACACACACACACACACACACACACACACGGATAATACACACATGCACACAGTTATACACAGAGAACACACCCATGCACACACAGAGACAACACACACAGAGACAACACACACATGCACACAGACACACACACAAAAACATACACACATGCGCACACACAGACAACATGCGCAAACACACACAAAAACATGCACACATGCATACACACAGACAACACACACAAACACATACAGAGACACACACACACATGCACACAGACATACATAGACAACACACATGCCCACAGACATACACAGAGATAATACACACAAAAGCACACATACACAGACACAATACACACACATGCACACCATTGAAAAGGACAATACAATAAGGTATGAAACAATCAGAACCATATCTAGCATGTTGTGAACTCTGAAACACTGGCTGATGGTAGTCGTGATCACTATGACATGAAATGTCAAGTTTGGCATTGTGAACACAGAAGAGTAGATTTGGAGGAAACCACGGCTACCTTACAACACCTGGTTAGAGCCTTGCACCATCTGACAGTCTCAGGTTCAGATGCAGAAGGAAAAGCTGGAAGAAGATAGAGGCAACCAAGATGGCAGAATGACTGGTGAGAGGCCCTGAGAAGAGTGGGCAGGACAAGGGGCTGCTTCTAAGAGGAGCCCAAGCCCCAGGACAAAGGACTGGGCCTTTTTTGTGGCAGAAGAAGATTCCTTTTACCTGGCAGAAGTAGATTCTTTTAATAGTTTCCCCAAATCTATAGAGCAGACTGTCTTGCTAATCAAGAATATCTGCATGTAATTCACATAGTATAAGGTTTGAAAGGCATCCACAGAACTAGCAGGTACAACTTCTTTGTTAAAGATGGAGAAATTGGTCCACAAATGAACGATGCTCAAAGGCTCTGGTAACAAATGTTTCTGGAGAGAGGAAGAGCATCCCTGCACTGGTGACAGAGGCATATGTTACTAGGGAGAGAAAGAGCATCCCTGTACTGGTGGTAGAAGATACACACAGGGTGAACTTCTGGTGTTAAGAGTTTTATACCCTTCTCTTAGTCCCCTGCCCTCAGAGGATAGCAAAACCGCCTCAATAGGGCATGTGGGTCTTGACAAATCCCCCTCAGGAAGGCATGTGGGTCCTGGTAGTCCTTGTTTTCAGGGCATTATGCCCTCTGTGTTATTTCTATATATAACCAAGCATTTTCCCAAACCTAGCTGACTGTCAGTGCTAGTTATGAAGCTGTGTGAAGTTCACAGGGGAACAAGCTCTGTCTTCAGGGCTGCAGAGGACTCTGCAAGTTGGGGGTCAAGCTTCACATCTGCATTCTCACAAAGACCCTTCAAGGATTCTACACTTCAAGATGGCCTCCTTGGGATTCTCCCACAAGGATTCCCTTAGATCCCCACAGACACTGCAGTAACGTGGCAACACTCTGCTTGTGTGACCTTTGTAAAACTAACCCCACCAGCACCTGGGCAATGTCTTCTATGGGACAAACTATAAATGAACATTTAGTGAGTTAATATTATCAAATAAATGAATGAACTATTGTGAGAACGATGAATAATGAGATTGCTACTAGCTATTATTTTTAGTGTTTGCTCTGTGCCGCAAAGGACTAAGTATTTCTTCTGTGCATGTCATTTAAATCTTGTATCCCTATGAGGCAAATACAATTTTCTCCATTTTATAGAAATAGGAAATAAACTCAGAACTATTAAGTTCCTTGTCCAAGTCAAACAACTTGTAAGTTATAAAATAAATTTGGTTTTTCTTCTTCCTTGTTTTAATAGGGGAATGAGTGGACTCATGTCACCTGTCCTGAGGTCCACAGGGCTGGCTAAGGCTGCCTGGCAAGCCTAGGAAAAGCACAGTCTTGCTCTCATCTGCCCTCTGCTGGCCTTATATAATATAGCAGGAAGAGTACAGAAGCAAATCTGGCTTCCTTGCAGTGATCTCTAGGACTGAGGAGCTGCTGCTAATAGGTGACTCACCTCTCTGAGCCTCTGTGACTTTGTTTTTAAGATGTGAACAATAATCTCTTCCCAGATAACTTCTCAGTGACTTGGTGGAAACTGAATCAGAACAGCCTTACTTGAGCTATGTGTTTATACAAATACAAACATCTGCCTTCTGATGTGGTAATTAATGACTTCACTCTGGTAAAGTGCTTAGGCCAGTGCCAGACACACAGCAAGCTATCTTTCACCATTAATTAAAAGGGAGTGTTAGGAGTCCCCTTTAGCCCCCTTGGCCACGTCTATCCTAGCTCTCTTTCCGTTTGCTATTCCATGTACTCTCAGGATCCAACCATCTCCTCTCCTTGATGCTGTGTTAGACGCATGGGCAGCCATGCCTGTCTTTTTTCTTGGATGCTTAGGTCTTCATTCTTGCAAAGCAGCACTCTTCCACTGAGCCGCCTCCCCAGCCCTAAGCATAGATTTCTTGATGATCTTTTCTGGACCAGGCACTGAAGACCTGGGATGTGGCTGTGAACTGTCACAGCCTGTACACACAGAGATAACCTTTATCTTGTAAGACAGATGCCTGTGACAGAAAGGGGAGTAGGGAGGCTTGGGAAGGCCAGCTGTCGGGTTCCAGGTAAAGAGCAATGAAAAGTTGGTGGCAGAGGAAGGCACCTGTATAAGATAGTGAGACCCAGGAAGGCTTCCTGGGAAGATGTTTATGGTAAGCTGTGAGAACGGGAAAAAGTAATCCAGGCAAAAAGCAAAGGGAACAGCTTTGGGCTAAGAGGGGATATCTGAGGCATGACAAGAGTTCCACAACATATGGAGCATCATGACACATGGAGTCATGGAGGGAACTGAAAAGAGGGAAGCAGGAAGGAACCTTCCACGTTGAACAAAGGAGCATGGGTTTTAGTTTTCAGTAATAACCTGGGAAGATCTGTATTTTTATGACATTTTACAATCATAGGAATAGAGGCTAGCATGTGATAGAGGGACACACTGAAAGAAGGGAGGGTTGTTCTGATGGTCAGAAGTGAGAGAACCTATTCAGTGGAATTACCCATTTGCTTCACGTGAATGGCAGAGTCTGGCCAGAACATGTTAGTGATCTTGCAATTGGGAGTGCTCCATTCCCATCTGAGCTCTCTCCTCGTTTCTCTGATAAGGCTGGGAGATGCTAATAGAAGAGGAAGACAATATCAAGATAACCACCATCTCTAGGCCACATACGCTGGCTGGTGGGCCTCTAGGCAGTCATTGTAGCTCTTCCTGACTCCCCAGGTGCTGAGATGAGAGGAACTGGGTCCTGCTGACAGTCCTCTTTGTACCCATAATTCCTCCAGGGCCTCTAATGTTCACCCCCCAGTGCTTCTACACAGCAAACAGCCTGACCTCTGTATGGCTGTTGGGCAAGACCTCTGTACACAGTGACTGAATCTCCTACTGAGAGACACAGAGGTATCTCATCGTCTCCCCACAGGCTCCTTCAGTTTACAGGGCCTCATTGCCACCAAGTCATCATTCATTTGTCCAGAAGCCAGTGAAGGCTGAGCTCCAGCTTGAGTCACCAGATTCTCCACCTGCATTGCCTATTCATTTATTGTAGATGTGCATTTCTTTAGATGTATTTCTCCTTCTAAATACACAGTCACTCTTGTATCTAATTGTATGACTTTAAAAAAGAGGAGGAGGAGAAGGAGGAAGAGGGGAGGGTGGAGAAGGTTGGGGAAGGAGGAGAGAAAGAAGAGGAAGAAGAAAAGAAGGAAGGAAGAGGAAGAGAAGAAGGAAGAGGAGGAGGGAGAGGAGGAGGAGGAGGAGGAGGAGGAGGAGAAGGAGAAGGAGAAGGAGAAGGAGAAGGAGAAGGAGAAGAAGAAGAAGAAGAAGAAGAAGGAGAAGAAGAAGAAGAAGAAGAAGAAGGAGGAGGAGAAGAAGTCTACTTAAATTGCAAAAGCTGTCAGATTCTACAAAATCAGGTTGCCCTCTGCCATCTGTCTGTCAAGAATGAGCCAATAACCTGAGCAGTGGTGGCACACGCCTTTAATACCAGCATTTGAGAGGCAGATTTCTGAGTTTGAGGCCAGCCTGGTCTACAGAGTGAGTTCCAGGACAGCCAGGGCTACACAGAGAAACCCTGTCTCAGGAAAAGGAAAAAAACAAAAGAATGAGCCAATAACTTAGAAAGTACTGTCCTTCCAGCCCCTACTTAAGAATCAATGGCAGAGGCTATTGAGAGGTCAGGATAAGTCATGTACTTGCCCTGAGTGAGAACCTACTATAACCAGTCCTCTCTTTTTCCCTTCTGACTCAAACTTTTGGTCAAGTGTCTGCCTGTCCATCCTTTCCACTGACACCCATACTTGTGGGGGGGGAACGTGCCTCATTTTCCAGACTGAAGCAACACTAAGCTGGGTTACAGTCACCCTATTCTTCCTATTAATAACTGTGTGAGGGCTAAGTTTCCCAAACTCAGCATTCGGCCTGTAATTATTGGTCGTGGGGGGTTGGATGTACTTAGCAGACTCTTTATGAGCATTCCTGGCCTTCAGCCACCAGATGCTTGTGGTAGCCCACTAAAGTGTGACAATCAAAGAGATGGCCAACAAAATCACCACCAACATAAGCTGGTGAAAACTTGTTTAAGGTCACTCCATTCTGGCCCCTGAAAGATGATCCACAGGCTCTTCCTAATACATTTCAAATACTCTTCCCTATCACTTTTTAGTAATATCCTTTACAACAGTAAAGGAGACCCTGCAGGGCTAGGGTTCTGGTCTGTGTCTCAGCCTCTGGATGTTCCCAAGAGGCAGCCTCTTGCTTCTCTCTTTGCATGCGTGACTCTCATCATCCTACAAAGCTTAGTTCAAGTATCTCCTCCTGTAGAGATCATCTGTGGTCACTTCTTCATGCTGTCCCTATATCCTGTGCATGTGCTAACAGCTCCATTCACCATAAGGATGCTGAATCCACTGATCTCTGTCCCTAGATGCCCCTTAATATCCTTGAGGATAGAGGACATGACATGACTTAGGCTGACAACGCCAGTGTCAGTCCAATGGCTGGAACCTAGTTGAGCTTCAGCTAGTGATTCAGACCTAGTTAATGTTCTAGTCTTCCTTTTCTCACTTGTGAAAGGTGACCTTTGTACAGCACTAGGATTCCAAGTCAGAAACCAGCTCTACAGACAGCAACTCCAACAACATCTTTTCTAATCGAGGGGGCAGGAGAGCGGAAGGGAACAAGCTCTGTTGTCCATTTCCCATTCTCCCCACACTTGAGAGACCCGCACATAGCCTCTAGGAATGACATTAAACAGATCAGTTAAAAAAAAACAATAACAGTGGAAGGATTTTCATTTTTAGTCCTGATAGTTCAGAAAAGTTAATCTGGCGCATTTGCTCCTGGCTTAATGCCAGGGCCAAATTAGATTTATGAATTTAGCATGATTGCAAGTTAACAGATAATTCCATGTTCTGCAGAGCCAGTGCAAGCCTTTAATGTTTAATCAAGGAGTGGAATTAGGAGTTAAGTATGCCTTACTGCAGAAATGGGGGAAAATGCATAAAATAAGAAATACCCCTAAGTGTTCCAATCAGGGCCAACTTCCAGCCTGTTTAGCCTGCCAAGATAGCTCTCAGTGGCTATCACTGTGGGAAATGGTGCTTCCCCTCACCAGGGGGTGGAGGCCTCATCTCAGCATGGGCTAAGGAAACCTTATGTATGGTTATCATCTTCATTCCACAGCCTGGAAGAAACCACTTGGTGAGGAAGGGCTTATTTTGTTCATTGTTACAGGCTGTATCAGTCTGTTATGGTAGAGAAGGCATGGCAGCTGGCAGTCCAGTCTGTGCACGGGAGCCTGGGGCACAGCTTACTCACTTCTTAATTGATCAGGAAGCAATGAATGGGACTGGAAGTGGATATTACTTTCACAGAGCCTGCCCTTAGCAACTGCACTTCTGCCAGCTAGGTCACAGTTCTAAGGGTCCACAACCTTCCTGAAACAGCATCTTGACGTGGGGACTAAGGTTTCAAACACTGAGTGAGGATTTGTGAGCCTTGGAGGGACATTTTACATTCAAATCAGAGCCTTTTATAAGCCCTTGGAAGCCAACATCCGCTATTGTGTCCACCTATAGTAAAATCCACAGCAGATGGGACATTAGCTCACTGGGTGGTGCTAACATGTGTCACATGCTGGGTGGCTTAAGTCAAGAAGATTAACTGTCTCACAACTATGGAGACTCAAAGTCACAGATCAAAAAGGCATTAGTGGGGCTGGAGAGATGTCTCAGCAGTCAAGAGCACTTGTTGCTTTTGCAGAGGACCAGGGTTCAGTTCTCAGCATCCACATGGCAGCTCACAACCATTTGAAACTCCAATTCCAAGGATTATGACTAACATTCTCTTCTGACCTCCATGAGCACCCATATAATACACACACATACATATACACAGGTAAAACACGTAGACACAGGAAGTAAAAGTAAATACACCTAGAAAAAAATATACTTAAAACTGCACTGACGTGGAGCTTACAGGCCTCGTTGTTACTTTCTGGAAGTTTCTTGACTTATGGCAGCATCACCATTCTCAAAGAAGTAGTCTTCCTATGTTGAATCTGTGTACCCAAATTCCCACCTAGCTATAAGAATATAGCCATGTTGGGACCTACTGACTTCCCCAGGACTTCAGTTCCACTAATTACATGTGCAATGGTCCAGAGTTTTCAAATAAGGTCACATTCTGGACTAACAACAGTTAGGACCTCAGCATGTGAATTTGGCAGGGGAGGAGGGATACCTCTAGATCTGCCAAAAAGTGTTCTAGGCTCGAGTCTAGAGCACAGTGTATGGCTTGGTAGTCTCAAAAGCCAAACTCTTCCTTGGAAGCAGGAATGTCAGTAAACTGTTACTATGCTGGGCAGCCTGCCCTGTGCTCTGAGACCCCCCACTCCACCCCCATAGTCCTCTCTGTCTGGGAGCTCCTAGTTTTGTGGCTCACTTCAGAATGAGCTTCTCTGGTCAAAAGAATGCTTTCCACGGTGTTCAGAGGGTTCCACAGCTAGAAACCACAGTTCTTCCTCATAGAACATGCTGAGATATTGATACGTGGGCTAATATGAATATAGTAAACATATAATTGTCTCCAAGTTGATCATTATCTTTGCTAGATTCTAGGGTTGATAGAAAGTAGTGGGTCCCAATGGGGCCCACAGAGGGAAAATTTTTAAATTTAAGAAATTATAATCGTAGCTTTTCCTTTTAATTGTTTCTTCTTTTTTTTTTTTATCCATGATCAGATTCCAGAGAAGGAAGAAATTGGTCCAAGAGGGGAACACGAAGAACCGTGTGGGAATACCAAGATGTTCTGTTCCCTACTGGAAAAACACAGGGCTGTGGGCTGCTGTTGGGAAGCCAGGTCCTGTGAACAGGTCTAGGCAGGAGACAGATAACAGAGCTGTTATGGTGTAGGATACATAGCAGCTCATGATCACCTGATTCCAAGGCAAATTCTCAGGCAGGAAAAACCGAAGCTACAAAACCTTGATCTTATCCTCCTGTTTTTCCCCAGGAGGTTTAGTCCTCCAAAGAGAGGCATAGTAGACATACAGATAGAAGTGAGTCTTCCTTCTTCCTCAGATCTCCCCTACAGCAAAAGATGGTGTTCAATATTTTTCAGCCTGGCCAGGCCTAGAGATTCATCCTTCACTCCTAGCTGGGTCTCAAGGGAGCTAGCTGCCTTTCTACTCTGATCCCCATCATCATCTGGCAGGAAGAAGAACAACCTCTCCTGAGTCCACTTTTTACTTTCTACCCCTCCATTGATCACTACCCTCTGTGTGTGGCCCCCATCGGACATGCTGATTTCCCTTTTAACTCTGTCAACAAACTCCCCTGCCTTCCTACTTCATGCTCCAGGAGGTCCTCCATCCTGTCCCATTCCAGTTCTACATTAGCCTGACATCTCACCCTTGATAACCTTGCAGATTATGGATCGTGTCCTGATCAGGGGTTCACCAGGCTGTAAAATGCAAATCCAGGCTCCCAAAGCTTTGCTTGTCTCTTAGAAAACAGAAAGCAGATCTGGCCTGGCTGATAAGGCTGCCCATAGAGTCTCGAGAGGAGGGAGGCTGTTGGCTTGATAATATTCTCACTGGAAGTGTGCTAACCCCTGCGCCATCATCTCAAGCTACTGGGTGACAGAGTTTGCTGGTGGTATAGCTCCATTCATCAGGTGGATAGACAGAGGCCCAGGGAGAACATTTAAGTAAGTTTCAACAACTGTCAAAGGGCTACTGTATCTGGTATGGAGTTCAGCAATGAGTTCTGCTGGGTTGCAAAAGGCCAGGGCAATAGTCAGGTGGGAGTGCCTGCTCAATTCAATGGTGGCTGCTCATGCTCATGGTGAAGGGTGTTGATTCTTCAGGAGCCCTGAGAGCTCCTAAAACAGGCTGGGTCAAGACTGTTCTCCCACTGGACAGCCTTGCTTCTTTGGCTCCTGCCTCAGCAGGAGGGACTGAGCTTCACAGAGACAGGGCAGGGCTGAGCTAGGCATAGGAGTTCTGAGGTCTTGAGGCTGTAGCAGAGGATTCCACAACAGTAGGTCTTGGGACTAGTAAGTGCATGGCTGGAGCCAAAAGAAGAGTCAAGGGGTAAAGGATCAAGCCAGGCAATAGAAAGATGATGGGCATGCTGTTCTTGATGAGAACCCATTGCTAATGTTTAATTAAATTGGTGTACCATCAACCTGCTTTCTGAATATCTGTTCTCATACCCACAGACAAAAACTGTTCTCTGCTGTCACTAGAGACACTGGCCCTTATGATGAAGCAATGAATGGCCAGACCAAAGGCTGCCCAGAGTGCTATATAGTCTTGAGCTACAACGTAAACAAGACATCTACACCATGACATCTAAGGTTCAGAAAGCTTTTCAGGAAGCATGTGAGTTTCACAAGAGCCAAAGATATGGTGAAGGGCTGTGGAATGTCACTCTGTAAATTCAACACAACCTTTGCAGTAACTTATCACTGTCCACAGAAGTTCAACCTGTCAACAATCAACCATGGATAGACAGGGCCAAGGACTCCTGCTCTTTATTACTGAACTATTGGCTACTGACGTATTCTTAGAGAGGGGCTAGTCAACCATCTTCAGTTGTCTAGACCCTGCTGAGCCTACAAGGCTCTGTTGAATAGCTCCAAACCCACAATCATATAGACCTTCCTGGTTTGACTCAGTTGAACTTGAAACACAATGACTATAGACATAAATATGTAAGGTTGTCTAAAATGAATTAATAATCACAACAAATCACAAGGTATCCAGAATAGCAAAGAACCTAGGATTCTATAGGTGATAAACCTGAAGCTGGCATGGGTGAGCCTTGGTTTACCATGAGAATTGGGCATGCAGCAATTTCCCAGCTATGTAAAATTAAACTGTTCACAATGTCTTGTGGGTCCACTCCAGAATGTACTGTTGACAGTTCCCCTGTGTACTCTCTCTACCTCCACTTTGACTCATCTTGTTGGTAGGGCATCTGACCTTTAGGGACTTTTGGAAAGAAGCAAGACTCTGCCCATTCTCTGTAGGAAGCCTCTCGGTCTAGGAAGAGGGCAGCTGTAGTCAGTAACAGATGCAGTGGTTCCTTCCCTTTTGTCTCTGAGGAACTTGCTCTTCCTGCCTCACTCTCCTGTGTGTCTATAAGAGCTGTTCTTCCTTGTTGCCAAAAGAAGACTCCAGGCCATTTATGACCCATATCCTCTGCAGTGGAACAATAACAGAATAATCCTGTCAGAAAACTAGGAAGCACACCCAAGGAAGGCAGCCCCCAGCTATAAAACCAGAGTACAACATTCTAAATTGGATGTGGTGAGCTGGGAGTGTGGGACTGTAGTAGTAGCATCAGTGGAGTTAAATCAAGAAAAGATGGGGGTTGGAAAAAGAAACCCCAAAAGCAGTCTAGCTGAGATCGTGACTGACTTATAGGTGATATGTACAGACCTTGAGGTCACCCAGGACTATCTTGGTTCTCTCACTTGCTGTATGTCTCTGGATGACTTGGCGCCCCTCCCCCATTCTTAGTTTTCTCATCTACAGCAAGGTCAAGGGAATTGATTTCTGCATAGTCATGTGAACACTGACTAGAATAACATTGAAAACATCTAACATGCAATATTCCCAAAGATAGACAGCAGGTACCTAATATGAGTTCTTTCTCCATCTTCCCTGGGCTCATCATCTACAAGCAGAGAAAGGTCAGTGCTGATGAGGTGTTACAGACTCAGAGATGGACATCTAGAGGGAAAACCTCATATGAGTGCTTCCTTTTTCCTAAGAAAGAGGCAAGAATGGACCAAAAAGGAGAGAAGAGCTGAGGATGACAAACCACTTAGAATACTGCTTCTTGTGTACCAGAACAGTCACTCTGCAGAGAATCCTGATGTCTCTATCTTACCCACAGAAGGTCTGGCCCTCCATCTCCCTGCCTCAGTGATAAAAACTGAGGACCATTCATAATCATCCTCCCCAAATCCCACCCAGTTCTCTATCTACCAAGCTCTTTCTAATTCCCTTTCAACTTGGCTCTGGGTAGCAGATGCCAAAGGAAGGCTCCAGGCCATTTATGAGACATCTCCTCTGCAGTGGAACAATAACAGAATAATTATCTGCTGGTGTCATTTGCTACGTTCGGTGGCAGGTCCTGTGTCCAGGGAGAGTCATGGTCACAGCCTCTCTAATGACTTGGAGAACAGAGAAAGGATGCTATTATTCTGTTTATTGAGAATTAAAATAAATCTGGTGAGAGGAGAAGCCATCCGCTATTTGGCTCTTCCCAAAAGCAATTACCTGTAATTCTGCCGCTTCAGGAAAGTGAGTCACTAGTGTTTGAAGGCCCAGACCATTACCTGCAACCAGAGAAGGCCCAGAGGAGATTAATCAGAATATTTTTCTCAGGACTACATCTACCTCACCTCCTCTCATTTTGAGTTCAATTTACAGCCTACACAGCCCTTTATAGGTGCAAAGAGAGGGAAGTGTGTGTGTTTGGGGAGGCATGGGGGTTAATTGGAAAATTCTGCAAACCACCTTTAGCAAAGGGAAGGCAGCCTACTAGTCTGTGTGCTCTGGTGTTTCTTTCTCTGGCTGAGCTGTATTTGGGCTCCAGAGACTTATTGTTGGTTTTGCATATTCGTGTGTGCTTGAATTAAAGATATTTAGGTAATGGACTGCTGCTCGAGTCTGGCTTGCGGTACTCCAATGATGCACCAGGATCCTGTGACAGGATGTTGCAAGGCAGCTTTGTAAAAACACTGGATTGCAAATAATTTTCCTCAAGAAAAGTAGATAAAAGGGAAAGGTCTCTTAACGTTGTACCTACTCACCAGTGGTGTGCTTGCTTTAGTGGCAGTGAAGAGGTCGGCATGAGGGCCAGGGTTTGGAAATACTATAGAACCCACAGCTGGATCCACACTCTGGCAGCACGGAGCTATTACTGCCATGATTTTGTTTACAGTGACTCAAATGTCAGCGAATCGTCTGTGGATCCGTTTACTTTGAATGGATGAGTTGCTTTCTTGATCACTCTGCCCCAGCAAAGGTTACTGTGTGTAAATCTGAGGACTTTCAGATGGCTGTGTTGGGCATATTCACACCACTCAATATGAGAATTATTGGTCCAAATGTCCAAATTCCTAGGGAGGAAATCCAAGATTCTGGAAGTAGCTTTGAGGGACCTAGACTGTGTCCAGGGTGGCTAGCTAAAGTAAGCGTGTGGCAGCGAGAAGGGCGGCCACCTGTCTAACGGAGCTCGGAGCGCTGCAATGGTTAACGTGAGAGCTGCACAACTGTTCCTGACTGTACAAAGGTCATTTTAAGCCATGGGACTGAGACACTGGGCTGCTCTGGTGCATCATGATGATGTGATTGACAGGTCATGCAAGCATTAGAGTGTGGCTTCTCTTTGGTACCCAGGAAGAAGCCTGGCAGAAATCCCTTGCCAGTATGCTTACCCAAATAAAATCTCCATTTGCTTTTTTTTTTTTAAACCCTGTCACCTTTAGATTACTGATTGTGGTGGCAGAAAGTTCTGAAGCATCCTGGCTTTTACCCACTAGGTTCCAGTAGATTCTTCCAGCTGTAACAATCAAATTTGTCCCCATGACAAGCACACAGTAACATATAATCCTCTTTCCCCCCTCCTCCAGGCATTTCGTTACCACATATGTTCTGAAAGTGGCCAATCTGTACCAATACTCTGTTTTCCTACATAAAAAATAAGTTGAATGTGACCTTATAAAAGCCATGTAACATCCAATTCTGTGTATCCAGTAACTGTTACCTGATGTATGTGTGTGGAGGAGGAGAGTGGCTCTGTCTTTGCAGATAAAATCAATCTAAGGTCTTATGGTGATATCTCATTCTGGATTAGCCTAATGAGCCCCCAATCCAGTGATCCTGCCTTCATAAGAGACAGAAGGAGAACCCCAACAGCATACAGAGAAGAAGACCATGTGGTTGGGTCAGGGATAGGCAAATCAGAAGCCAAGGGGCCAAATAATACCAACATCCACAGCAGCTAGATAAGGCGAGGGAAGGTGCTCCTGCTGATCCCCACCCCCACCCCCAAGAGGGACAAAAGCCTGCTCAGAGCTTACTTGCAAATGTCCAGATTTAAGAACCCAGCAAAACTTATTCCCCACTGTTTTTAAGCCATGCAAGTTTTCCATTTTGCTATGGCAGCTAGCATACTCGATGAATATAGGTAGGTATATTTTCTCTATGAGCACACAGTAATATAAATGATTCTGTATGTTGCTTTCTAACTTACAATTTCATTCTAGAATCCTTTTCGTATGAGTACTATTGCATATAAGCATTGCTAGATGCAAAGCCATCATAAAGAAAAGTAACTGAAAATACAGACAGTCATTTATGTATGCACAGGTCTTCCAATTGGGCGGGGCTCAGCAGCACTGCACCTCGAAGCACCTGCTGAGGCTGGATGGTCAAAGATGCTTTACCACTTGCACATCAGGTGTCTTAGCTGGGATGGCAAGGGTGCACAGGGGAGGTTGGCACCTTTTGTTCTCCTCTTGGCTTCTCCATATGGAAGCTCAAGTTTCCTTACATCCTGGTGGCCATGAATGTAAACTGTTTCATGATTAGTAAGTTTCAATATGATGCTTTTTACAAAGACCCCACTTCTGCCATGATTTCATTCACCATAACTAGTCAATGGCCAAGCTCAAAAACAAAGTCGATGTAAGTCTTAGCAGCATGGTCACTTAGGAGCTGTCAAAGTAAAAATCTACCACGAGCATATTAAGAGTTGTTTTCTTTTCCCTTGAATTCACTGTGGGCACATAAGCCAAACAACATTTACTGCCTCTTTCTCTTTAATAGCAGAATAGTGCCTCATTATCTGGAGGGATAATACTTTATTTAATTGATCATATAATAGTATTTACATTGTTTCCAAATGTTCTCATTAAAAACAATACAGTAAGTGCTATGAGGACGACACACACCTGTAGTCCCAGCACTTAGAAAGCTGAGGCAGGAGAATCATAAATTTGATACCATCTTGGGCATTGAATTAGATGAACTCTGCCTTAAAAGAAAAAAAGTCAATGCTGGAGGGAAATAATTTCTGCTTGTATCATTTTGTGGATCAGTGAGGACAGTCACAGACTGAATGTCTAGCTGTGAGGCTGCTGCCAACACAGCTTGTGCTTCTGACGGACGTTGACTGACTAATTGCCCTCCTTAGACCTGATACCAGGTCTCATTTGCAGTGTGTGAAAGTAATTGTTTCCCCACAGCCCCAGAGTTGAAGGCATCCAACACTTTTATCTTTGTCAATGCAATGGGTGGAACATGGGGTTTCTTTTGGCTTTAACTTGTATCTCTCTTATGAGTAAGAGCAAACATAGTTACTCAATTTGACAAAGAAAAAATATTTTTTTCATGAACTGCGATGATGTCCTTTGGCCATCTGTAGGAGACAGTTGGGCCTTATTATTTTCAAAGAACTGCTCATATGTAAAATTGTTTAGCTCCTTGTCCATCATGTAAATTGAACCAGTACTTTCCTAGTTTGAAATGTGACTCTACACTGTGTTAATGATTTGAAGTCCCCCTCCCCTTCCCTGCCCCATCCCTTGGTTCCCACTGTGGTGCTCAGAGGCAGTGTTTCAGGGAAGTGGATAGATCACAAGTGTTCTGATCTATCAAATGTTCTGATCTAGTGATGGAATTGCAATCTGATCACATGATTGAGAGCAGATAGAAACCAGGAAGTGGAGCCTATTTGGAGGAAACATATCACTGAAGGCATGCTCTTGAAGGATTCATCTGTCTCCCATCCCCAGCTTCTTCTCCACTCTGTCTCATTCTGCTTTCCAGTCTGCCGTGAAGAACAGAAACTCACCTTGTCACCCATACCCCACTGTGAGATTCTGGCTTTACTTCAAGCCCAAAGCCATGGAGTTATTCAAGTATGGACTGACTCTCTAAAATGATGAGCCAAAATAAAATTTTCATCCTTAAGTGATTTCCTTGGGTGTTTTGTCACAATATCAAGAAAATAGTCAGTTTTGTCCCCTTCCCAAATTACATTTAATACTATATAACTGATTAATTCCCCCAGGTCTTTCCAGCCTTGGAAAGGTTTTCCACACAAAGACCGTGGATTTGTGCATGCAAATACATGTATGAGACTGTATAGATATGTATATATTTATGCAAACTGCCCCATATTCCAGTACTTTACCCATTTGCTTTTTAATTAAATTTTTTATTGTTTTGTTTTGTTTTGTTTTGTTTTGTTTTGTTTTGTTTTGTTTTGAGACAGGCTTTCTTGCATAGCCCTGGCTATCCTGAAACTTACTATGTAGATCAGTCTAGCCTTGAACCCAGAGATCCTCCTGTCTCTGCGTCTCACGAACTGGGATTAATGGCAAGGCTTGCTGCATCACTGCCCAGCTGGTAGTTAAATTCTTTATGGCACTCATCTGAGTGTCTGTGGTGAGGTAAGGACCCAACATTACTGTTTACTAGCTAGCTCCTCACTCTGCTCAGTGGTCTTTATTTCAGTATCCATTCTTTGCCCATCTGTTTATGATGCTGTCTCTTTCATGTGCTAAATTTCCTATTGTTGAGCTTGATTTCTGGACTTGCTCTTTTTTCTTACCAATTTTTAAAAGTGTCCCAACCAGCTGGGCACTTTGGTTCTTGTTGATAAACCCAGAATTTGGGAAACTGAGAAAGAAGGATTATGAGTTTGAAGCCAGATTGGGCTATGTAGAAGTTCAAGTTCATCCTAAGAGATCTAGCAGGGTCTTATCTCAACAAATTAAATAAAAACCAGCTAGTAACAAACATTCTCTTCCACGATTCTTCTTTGCCACATGGTCTCACAGGTTTGCCCTGGCAGTGTACTACTTTTCTGGATTTACCTCAGGAAAAGCTTCTTGATCTTTGAGTTTTCTTTCTGTCCCATCTTGTCCTAGGTCTGATCTTGATGAGTTAAATTAACTTGTCAGCATCTGAATCTGTTGACCTCTCTCCTCTGGTGGGAGCATCCTGCATGCAGGTTGGCCTTGGGCTGTGTGATGGAGCAGGGCTAAACCAGAGTTGATGTGTCTTCAGGACAGTGTGGAAGCATGCAAGCGGAATTCCACATGTGTAGTCAGGAATGCATCAGAACTGGCTCTGGGGTGCCAGACAAATCTCTGTAGGCAATGCCAGGTGTGAAAAAGATCAAATGGATGATGGTAATAAGGAAGGCCAAGAGAAGAGAGGCCTGCAGGGGGAGTAAATGAGCACAGCAGGCCCCTTGAAGCATGGCTTAGAATCTAGAACCCGATTTGGAGAGTCTGAAGAGCCCCCTCCCCTCCAGCTTGATAAAGGTCACAGGTATGGAACTCTCTCTAGGTGAAAGTACAGGTTCTTGATAGGTTGTGGTTGTTTTTTTTTGTTGTTTTTTTTGTTTTGTTTGTTTTGTTTTGTTTTGTTTGAGACAGAGTCAAATGCTCCCCAGGCTGGATTCAAAACTCCTCGGTACCTGAGAATGAACTTGAACTCCTGATCATCTGACTTCCTCCACCTTGAGAGTTCTAGGATTCCAAGTATGTACTTCCAGATTTTAAAGCTGTGTTTTGAGCGACAGTGCAGTATTAAGAAGGACTGAAGTTGGGGTGTCTGCCCCTAGGGTTCTAGTTGCTGCACTGTAAACCTCTTATGGGAGTCAGCAATTAGATGCCTTATTCTCTCCCAACAAAGTTAGGTTTGCACTGCAGCATCTCCAAGACTCTTTACCTGTGTGGTGTGTGATGGCTCTCTGGTTCTTCTCCAGGATATGTAGCTGACCATTCAAAGTTTCAGTCAAGGCCAAAGTTTAACTTTAGTAAGGTCTCAGGTTCCAGGTTTCAATAGGACACTGGGGCAGACTGTCCTTCAGGGTAAGATATCTATTAGAATAGTTATGCATGCCACAGAAAGACAAGGTGGTGAAGACTGAGTTCAGGCCTCTGGGATGGAGTGCAGGGCCTCTTACGGGTTTCAGGGAGTAGGGAGAGGGCCCTGTGGTTGATGAGTAGGCAATAGGAAGTGCTTGCAGTCAGTGTGCCTCTGATTCTTGGGAAGCAGGGAAAGGGCAAAGGTTTGGGCCTTTAGTTAATGCACATCCATCATTAGATGTGCCATGTGCAGCCCCTGATTGCTTAGAGTGCTTGATACGCTTCCTATGGGAAAGAGAGAGGTCCAGCTTCACAGGCAGATTCTCAGCAGGATGTCTGCCATTTCTTTTACAGCAGCTGTGAGGGTAGAGAAAGAAAGGGGCTGTTGCAGGTGAGCTAGGCCTGAGTAGCCCCTAGTCCAAACCTAGATACCTCACCCTGGAGTCTGTAAAACTTGAGCCCTCTTACTAAAACATGACCTATTTGGAGTCAGCAAGAGCCCTCAGAGGATAAAGACACTTGCTTTCAGGTGCCATGCCTGAAGATGATCTGAGTTCAGTCCTAGGAACCCATGTATTAAAGGTGGAGAACCACCATCTACAAATTGTCTTCTGACTTCTACACATGCACACACTCATGCATACACACACGTGAGCAAATATACATGAACAGACACTTTACACTTATGCTCGCACATGCACACTCATAATCACACACACATACACACACAAAATAAATAAATAAATAAGCAAATATAGTAAAAAAATTAGTAAGTGTTCCTTCTGATGGTTTCTCATAATCAACAGAAAGACCCTTGATTTATCCTGAAAGGAAAACGAGGGAATGCTCTAGCCTAACATTCCTTTCAACTGTGCCTAGGTGCAGGAATTTTGTGGTCCAGCCTTGCTGAGTATCTTGTGGTTTTCTGTGTTGATGCTTCCTCTCCATTTTCATTCCCATTGTTCCCACCACCTGGACTGCTCTTTCTTGACTTCCAGACAAATTCAAACCACACCTGTGCACCAACTTTAGCCTTTATCTTTTCTTTAGTTCCTCCTAGTCTGGCTGCTCTTTTGGAGTTAGAAGGAGAAGGAACCCCTTCATGATAACTCAGCAAAAGCAAGTTCATTATAAAGTCTAGAAGGATGATGCCAGGGACAGCAGAGAGGCACAGATGATGAGTCACACTGGGATAGAGGAGATGCTAATTTCATGTTGCTCAAGGACAGTGGGTTCCCTTTATTTCTAGTCTCCTCTGCTCAGCTCTACACCCTTCTCTTTCCTCCAATTCCTCCTCACACTAACCAGGAGAAAGGCCCTGCCCCTGCCTACACGATCACCCAGCTCCGCAGTTCCCACTAACTGACACTTATTTTGTTGACATTCTTAGGAGAAAGAAGATGACAATTTCTGAATAAGGGGCCTGAGTCATAGGTGTCAGGTAGATCCAGGAATAACAAACAGTTCCTGTGTCTAGAGTCTCCTTGGAGAGGAAAGGACAGTGATGGAATAGTTTAGAATGAGACAGTTCCCAGAGGACAAGGGTTGTTTCTTTGGAAACGTACGTGTATGCAGAGGAATATCCCACATGATGTCTACTGTGAGGAGAATGATTTCTCTAGGCATGGCAGAAACATGCCTATAATCCCAGCACTTACATAGTGAAAGGTCTCAAAAAAAAAAAGTAGAAGGAAGGGGAATGGAATAGGAGGAAGGGAAGGAGGGGGGAGGACCGAGGGGGAATGCATGGGAGGAGGAATAGGAAGAAGAGGAGGCGGAGAAAGAGAATGATTATTTCTCATAGTGTGTTTTTACTCCATACTCTAATTCCATGTGTGATGAGTTTATAAATACCGACAGTGCCTGATGGGATGCTGAGTCTACCTCAGCTCGCCCCAGAGACCTTCCTTGCCGAGCTTCTGTGCACTATCATTCTGCCTTTTTCAGCTTCCCTCCTCTTTGGAGCCCTATGCTAACTAGTGACTTCCACTCCTATGTAAATGGAAAAGGACCTTATCATCCCTTTAAATGTCAATGCCAACTCGTTAAGAAGAATGGGAATAAACGTGTGTCTTTGTGGTGGTCCTAACTGCTGCTTCTGACGGGACCTCCAGGGCTGTTGTGACAGCCGCACAGATGGTATCTCAGATACAGCTCCATGCCCAGTAGGCCCATCTATGCCAGCCTATCACCCAAGGAACTAGAATCTGCTGAAAATACCACTTAATCGTGTTTCAATAACAACGATGACCCAGTGACCCAGTAAAATGAAAATGTAACCTAGAAATGCTTTCTCCAGGTGCATACACTAGAGACACCCTTAAACATGCTTAGCGTGGGCCTTGTGAAACACAGTCTCTGCCACACTGATTAGCAGGGAGAGAGCTGGAAGGAAAACAAATCCTTCTACATTAATAAGATATAGTAAAATGAATGAACCAGAACCATATATCAATATGGACAGATCTCCACACAAATGTTCCTTCCCTTCATAGATCAATATCGACAGGTCTCCATGGAATGACTGACATGTACATGGTGTTAGCATTCAAGTGAAACTTCCAAAACATGAGGAATAGTTTAGTATATCTTTAAGGATTTATATGTATTGTAGTAAAATTATAAAAGTCATACATTGGAAAAGATGAAATTTGACTTATGATCCAAATGATTTTAGCAAATAGGGCATGTGAGACTAGAAAGGGGGCTATAAACTTTTACCTTTATGTGTAAACTTATACAGTTGTGATACTTGTGTGTGTGTGTGTGTGTGGTGTATGCATGCCTCTGTGTGTGTGCACATCTCTGTAAGTGTGCAAGCATGTGTGTGTATGTAAGTCTCTCTGTGTGTGTATGCCTCAGTATTTGTGCAAGAGTGTATAGTGTGTGCATATATGTGTGTGTGCATGTCTCTCTGTGTGTGCATGTCCCTGTATGTGTGCAAGCATGTGTTTGTGTATGTGTATGTATCTGTGTGTGTGTATATGTGTGTGATCTGCATGACTCTATGTGCAAGTGTGTGTACATACATGTGTGCATGGGGGGGATGTCTCTGTGTGTTTGCAAGCTTGCATGTATGCTTGTGCTCCAGTGTGTGTAAGATACAGAAAACAAAACAAACAACACTTCATCTGCTTAATCATCCAGTGAAAATGTCACTCTTGGGAAGCCTTGCAAACAGCCCAGCTTGCTAGGTTCCTGAGCATTCATTTTATAAAGAGCTAATGCCTCTTAAAAACTCATTCAAGTCATGCTAGGCATGGAGGTGCATGCTTGAAGTCCAGCACAGTTCTCTGGGAGTAGAGGCAGGAAGGTCCCAAGTTCAAAGTTCATGATCAGTCAGGGCTCTACTAGATCCCATCTTACCAAACCAACCCCTCTCTTCCCTGAAGAAATGTGTTGAAGTCTTTAAATACTGCATGACTTAGAAGAGGCAAACTTCAAAGCAATGTCTTCATAAGTTTCTTTAAAATAAAGAAGTCACTAAAATTCTTAAAGTAAATGTCCGAGTTCTCTGTCACACACTTAGAGCCTTCTGGCCCCTCTCTACCCCTGTAGCTGTTTACATTTCTGTGGTATTTGATTGCTCTTTCCTGGTTTCTGGAGTGAGTCAGGAACTTCCAGCTACCTCCTCTAACTAAGCCCCTTCTTCCTTTAGCTACCTCCTCT
>NW_021621078.1:1351711-1377835 GCF_004785775.1 Grammomys surdaster | reverse complement strand
ACTAAGCCCCTTCATCCTTTAGCTACCTCCTCTAACTAAGCCCCTTCTTCCTTGCTTCCAATAACATTTTATTTCAGTTTGTTTAAATCAAATCAGTATTTACATCAGTAGAGCTGCATGAACACCGAGTACTGCTAACCATAGACGTTTATTGGGATTTATTTATTTTCTAATATAATTCAGCTTTCTAGGATTAATAGCTGCCTTTTTTAAAAGAAAGTGCTAAGTTTTCTTACAGAAATCTCAGGTTGGTCAATATTTGTCAAACTTCCTTAAGTCTATTTATAAAAAGACAACATGTAGCTCAGGAGAACTTCAAACTCACTAAGTGGCTACAGACTTCTGATCCTCCTGCCTCCACCTCTAGATGGAATTAGTCTGGTGCCACCGTGGCCAGCTTATATCCACTTTTAGAATGACAACGTGTTTGTTGCATGGTGGGAACCATAGTAGGGGTTGAACTGCAGATGTAGTTGCTGAAGTACTTTCTGTTATGCAGGTCGGAAACATCACCTACTTCACACCTTTGGCTTATATTCATTTTTCTAAGCTTTACCTTGAAGCCCTACTGTGTTTACTGAGTGCATGCCAATCTCTCACCTTGAATCAGCTCCAACACCTGGTGTTTTCAAAAAAAAGTATATGAGTCCTTGCAAACCTAGAAAAGATTTCATGCTCCTAGTACTCAATGGTACATTTCGGCATAGAACCTAGAGGGATGGATTGACGCTTAGTGAAATATTTTTGTATAGAGCCAAGATTGGGTAGATAGATGGATGGATAGATGAATAAATGGATGGATGGACCTATGAATGGACAGACAGACATACAGATAAAGAATAGATGGATGAATTCACAGACAGACATGCCAATAGATAATAAACAGATGGATGGATAGTTTGGATTATTAATTGATTTTGTGCTTTGCCTCAGACAAATTCAAAAGTCCTTTTCTTTCATAAATGTGAAGACATTGATCCTCTGGTTTCTAATACTGTCAGTAAGAGGTTTGCTCCTGTAACACACCACCTTCTTACCCCTCTGGAGTTCAATGGATCCTAGTTCCCCGTTCTTCTGAAATGTTACTGGGTCACATTTTGGTTGGTCCTTTCTTTTCCTGGTTACCTGGAACTTTCTGACCCTTCCAAAGAGAGATGCACCTAAGCATAGCGTGTGCTTCCTTAGGTTATTTCTTTTGGTCTAACCTTGGCTTCTGTAGCTCCTATGGATCAAATGTTACAGCCCCTAAATCGCTCCCTCAGCCATCTTCTCCCTTGTCCCCTCTTTGTCATCTCTATGCACTGGAGTTATTTGACAGATATCCCCAGCTCCCCTCCTTTCTGTTGGCTCTGACTTTAACTTGCACAGTTGGCTGCTTGTTCTTCAAGGCTTTGTTGTATTATCCCTCTGAAAGAATACTCTCAGTGTTTTTTTTTTTAAATTTAATGTTATGTTTTCTTACTTATTCACTTTACATCCCGCTCACTGCCCCCCTTTCCTGGCTTTCAGTGTGTTTTGCTCATATTCCTGCATTAAGTTCAACTTCCTCTACATTTCTTTTCTCTTGCATTTCTTTGGCTATGTGCCTAGTTTCTGTCTTTTGCATGAAGCTCCTGCAGAAATGTCTTGTTATACAGGTTTTTAAGATGTGTGAGAAATTTAGGTTGCAGCATAAATCCAGAAGAGGCCAGAAAACTCAAAGACTGCTGATATGGCTTCCACTAGCTAATGTCACCACTCAAGTGTGAGTATCTTTAAAGGAAGTTAAAACTGTCGGTCCTGTTTTTATGCCTTTCTGTCTGTCTGCACAGCTGCTGTGCTTACACATCCCTGTTGCACATCCCTGTTGCACATCCCTGTTGCACATCCCTGTCGCACACTACAGAGAACAGTAGCATTTAGCCCCTGGTGTTGCTCAGTTCGGAGGATAAACTAAATCTGTGCCTGGGGAATGCTTTGAAAACTGCCCAGCATGTGAAAATCAATCAAATATCATTTCCTGTCTTCACTTTTTATGCTAAAGTGGAAACTGAGGTTCAAGACAGTCAGTTCTGTCCTCAATCTTCCTGCTGGTAAGTGGCCCTGTCATAGTCAGAAAGTAAGCATGACAACAAAGGGGAGAAGCTCTGAGACAAGAGCTTTGGTTTCTACTGTAAAATCACCAGAGCTGGATGGGAGCTGGTTGGTTCTTGCCAGCCTGCTGCTCAAGATGCGGATGTGATTTCAACAATCTAGCAGACGGGTAAAGCCTTGATGTCCTGAGGGAATATGGAGGAGGTAAGATTAGACTGGGTGGGAGTCTGTAGCTTGGAAAAAAAGGAAGGAGAGGCAGGGACCTGCTCTTCTTGTCTTAGCAGCAGAGGAAGATGGCCATTTGGACTCGTCTTGGCGCCCAGGTGGGTGGGGAGGAAGCCGCACGCCCCCTCCCTTCTGCTCCATGTGCATCTTGCATTGATTAGCTTTGCGCAAATCTGGAACCAAGCACTGCCTTCTTGCTGGGAGACTTGATGACTTCCTGTGCTACTAGCAGGAGAACTGGAACTTCCCAAAGGAGTCTGTCCTGAAGCCAAAGGCATAGGCGTGTGACTGATGGAGAAGGAACAGTTGGTGTCCCTGCCAGTGGGGTAGTCCTAAGATCACCTCCAGCCACAAGCCCTGAACCTACAAAACCTGTCATTTTTTCACAAGAAGTTCATGAGAAAAGTTAGTTCTGTACAGCAGGGGCACAAATGGAACCCCAGAGGAGGGAAACGATACATCCAAGACACTGGGGTTCCTACTCAGTACGGGTCAGTTCCCTTGCTCCTCACACACAGTTCCCAAACTTACATAGAAAGTGAGAGAACTGTTCAACAGAGAACAGGATGTTCTCATCTGGTCCTTCCCCAGTACCAGCTATCATAAACAGTCTGAGTAAGGTTCAAGAAAAGGCACCAGCCAGGGGTACCAGAGGGACTATAGTGGTCCTTTTAGGTGGGGTTGGTAGATGTCCTAAGGAAGCCAATTGAGTAGATAGAAGTTTCCCCGTCACATGTCCACACGAAGGCCTCTCATCCCTCCTCTGCAGGGAAAGTGCAGACAGAAACACACATACAGACAAGGATGTGGGTGTGGAATACAGGTCAAGTGAGGGCTTGACCACAAGTCAAAGCCAGATATGGACACAAGCTTACTACTTATTAACACACACCCGTTGTTTCCAGATTTCAATGCGCTGTTTTTTTTAAATAGGGATTTTTTTTTAAAGTTTATACCATGAACTTAGAACTAGATGAGAATGTCTACAATTTACCACAAAGCTTCCATTTTCAGCTAGCTGGCAAATTACATAGCCACACTCTCCTGAGGAGAGGACATTGCCATTCATGATAAAATACATGTATTTGTCAACGCAGATCTCCATTTAGTGAGAAAAGACAACCACGAAAACTGAGTTGTTAGAAGTTCTTCATAGTTCACTGAATACATACGGTGGCTCCTCAAGCTCACAGTAGGCAGAGGACTCTAAAGCAGACCTAGACCAAAATGAGACCCTTGGAAGCAGGTAGATGAGAAAGAATTCCTCCCATCAACACAAGGAAAAGGCAACGTTGACTGCCTTCTCTCAGCCATGAGACTGGGACTGGGGTGGGGGCAGCTTTCTGTTCATAACATTTGTAACTTTGACCCCAACTTCACTTAGATTTGGTATTTACAATAATGAGTCTGTTTAGAGTTGAGATATCAAACAACCCCTTGCTGAGATTCCTAGTTCTTAAAGCCAAACAAAATTGAACTTGGTATACACAGACACACCCTCAACCAAGTTGCACAGGATGACTCCCATGAGGTGCTACTAAATATGGGGTGCATTAAAATCCACAAGGGGAAGCAAGAGAGCATCCATGGTAGCACAAGACTCCCCTGTGCTTCTGATGATGGGACAACCAGATGGGGAAATAAGTACACAAAGAATGCGTAAAGGCAAAGTAGAAAAGGGTAAGATGCCAGTTAGCAAACTATTAGCACATTAACATATGGTAAGGCTATTAATGGATGTTATCTCTTGCTTGTATTAGCATTGTGGTCTGCTCTAATAGGCTCAAAGATAAAGGGAGAGTAAATCTGAGTTACAGACCCTGTATGGTCACCTGCCACCTGTATCACAGTCCTTTACAGGCTGAGGAGCTGAGTGGTCCAGGGGATGGAGGTTATTAGCTAACAGCTTGACTTCCTATCCTGACTTTCCTACTCAAGTGACTATGAAGAAACCGATGTCCATTATGGATTCTGACTCTGACTTCCCACAGCTAAGAAGAATAGATAATTTTGTAGGAGAATTCTAAGGTTTGGTATAAAATTAATAACCCTACAATGATAACTTTTAAAAGTAGTTGTCAGAGTGAGAGAGAGAGACATAAAGATCCTAGTGTCATTGTGAGGGGCTATCATTTTGATGTACAGTTCCCACAGAGGGTCAGTTGGCTTGGACTTGGACATTATGTTTGATGCAATTATGGGTTGGGATAGAAAAGAAACCAGAGAGGCTGGGGTGTGGCTGCTGAGTGTGGAGAACTGGAGGTGAATAAACTCCAGTCAATCTTCTATCAAACTATTTAATTCTAGGAATTTTTTGTGAACTATCTGAGAGGCCATGCCTTGAACTATGATGGATATAGTCACACATGACTACAATCAGTCAACAAAAAAAAATAGCTAATGATGGCTAATAAGGAAATGCTAGCTAATTGGAAGTAAATGGCATCTTATACTCCTGTACTTTGCTTTCATTCATTCTTTGTGTACATATTTCTCCATCTGGTTGTCCCATCATCAGAAGCATGGGGGAATTTTGTGCTACCACTGATGCTCCTCTTGTGACCTCTTGTGGTTTTTAATACAGCCCTGTCACCTTTGGGATGCAAATTTTAAAAAGTACATTGTTTTCTGATATGGTACTCAGCTCAGATCTTGCCTAAGCAAGATTCAGGTCAGGATCTATGTCCTAAGCCACAGGTTGAGCTCTGAAGTTGACCCATGTGATGGTTTGTATATGCTTGGCCCAGGGAGTGGCATTATGAGGTGTGGCCTTGCAGAAGCAGGTGTGTCTCTGTGGGTGTGGGCTTTAAGACCCTCATCCTAGCTGCCTGTAGGTCAGTCTTCCACTAGCATCCTTCAGATGAAGGTGTAGAGCTCTCAGCTCTTCCTGCACCATGCCTGCCTAGAGGCTGCCGTGCTCCCACCTTGATAATAATGGACTGAACTTCTGAACCTGTAAGCCAGCCCCAATTAAATGTTGTCCTTTATAAGACTTGCCTTTATCATGGTGTCTGTTCACAGCAGTAAAACCCTAACTAAGACAACCCAGAATCTAACTTGGCTTGGAAATAGTTTAATGTGGGGTTCAAACATCTTGACACATAGACTCTCTCCTAAGCAGGGTCAGCCGTTGACATTCTGTGTTGATATGTGCCTTGCAGCACTGCCTTGGATAATGCATTTTAATCAACCCAATCATTGGAGATTGTCAGAGTGAGATAGTTGCAGGTCATTTCATCAGTTAGCAAGCCTTCAGACTAAGATGGCAATCAAGCTTTCCCCATCAATGTCCCCTCACTAGGAGTCATCTTGCCTACACCTCCACATTTATCTGTATCAGAAGGTGTACGGGTTTCCCCTGTCACTGTTCTAGCCTGTGGCCAATTTGCTGAAGTGACAGCTGAAACTGCAGACTGTCGGAGCTGTTGGGGTTGAGCTCAGATGGTGCCAGCTGGGTAGGGAGCTTCTCTTGGTATGGAAACCTGCTCATTCTGAAAGGCAGCACCTCCTGTGTGACATGCCACTCCAACATGACATCATGAAGAGTGCTCAGCTTTAGGGATTAAGAGGGTGAATTTGTATCTTACCTTGGAAAACACACTAGGTTTGGTATGTGGCTCAACTACGTCAGTTTTCACATGTGAGAAATGGAATCTCCAGCTCTTTCATCTGGGGTGGGGGAGCACCAAGTCTTTGTCACACAGTAGGTACTCAATTAGAGTGAGCCCCTTTTGCCTCCCTGGGCAGTGGATGACATTAATTTAATCATGAAGTGTGTACTGGCTGGTTTTATGTGTCACCTTGACATAAGCTGCAGTTATCACAGAGAAAGGAATCTCCCTTGAGGAAATGCCTCCATGAGATCCAGCTGTAAGGCATTTTCTCAGTTAGTAATCAAGGGTGGGAGGTCCCATCCCATTGTGGGTGGTGCCATCCCTGGGCTGGTAGTCTTGGGTTCTATAAGAAAGCAAGCTGAGCAAGCCAGGAGAAGCCAGTAAGTAACCTTCCTCTATGGCCTCTGCATCAGCTCCTGCTTTCTGTCCTGCTTGAGTTCCAGTCCTGACTTCCTTTGGTGATGAACAGCAATGTGGAAGTGTAAACTGAATAAGTACTTTCCTCTCCAGCTTGCTTCTTGCTCATGATGTTTGGTGCAGGAATAGAAACCCTAAGACAAAGTGTTAACCATGAAAAGTGCTAGTGTGAAGGACCCAAGCCAGGACAAGCTTTTCTGTGAACAGAGGATGAGGACTATGTCTCTTGATTCATCCTAAAGGACAGCTCACTGAGATTTAAATTTGGAAGACCTAGCCATCTTCAAGGTTTCCATCATGGGGTTCTAGGTAGAGGGGCGCTCGCAGCTTTTGTTATGATTGACACACTAGCACACTTAAACTCATGCCTCAGATGGCCAAAGACCCTGTCCAGATGAAAGGGTTGGGAGGTTCCTGTAAGCAAGGCTGCCTAGACAAGGACAGTCCATGGACATCAGAACATCTGTGCGGCTGGTTAGTGCAGTTAGAACATTTCTCAGTGACAATGGTCTGTTCAATGAAGACATCTCAGACACATTTACCTAGTTACTCAGTGGCTGAGTTTAACTATCCCATAAAAAAACCTAGGAGAATCGGTCTTTTAGTCAGTCAATAAATGTTTCCTAACCACACTCTGTATTTTAGGCAAGGCACCAGGACCTGAAGATTAAAAGGGCAAGAGTTCTGCTTTCATCTTGCCTGCCTCTCCATGGTAGATGAACTGTACCTGAACATACTTAGTTGATTAAGTTCTTGATTCATCCAGATGCAGATTTTTTAAACAACCAACTTCTCAGTTTGTATTTCTGTTTCTTCTTATGCCCTGGATACTCTATTCTCCAAGATTCCTGGGTACCACAGCTTCCTAAATTTCAGAGAAGTGCAGGAAAGAGATTTATAGAGAAATGAATAGTATTTTGTGTCCCAGCCATTGGTCAACAAAGTTCCAAGTTCATGTCCTGACTCTATTTTAGAAGTCATCGATTCACCCCTCTGGGCCTCCTTGGATGCACTGTGTTAAACTCAATGATCTTTAAAGCCTCTTTGGGCTTTGATGTTTCAGTCTGTGGTTAGACAGTTCCAGAAATTTTGAAAATAGCTGAAAACAGTGAGTAGCTAGGCTACAGCTCAAGAATAAATGGCTCTCTAGATGGGTGAAAAGCCACTCTTCTCGGTGTTAAAACCCCATGACATCTCTCTCCAGCCTGTGTTCTTGGCTTCAGTGGGTGTATGTTTGGGCCACACATATGTCTTTCTGGGGACAACACTTCCAGTGTCACTTAACTGGAGACTTGCCAGCGTCACTCAACTGGAGACTTGCCTAGGGTTTGTATTTAAAATGAAAGGAATAGAACTTGTTATCTTCAAATGTGGATCAGTCAAAACATAAAACACTTCTTCCTGCCTCTTTTTTTCTCTCTCTCACAAATTAACATTTTACTTGAGTAACATATGTTCATTACTCCAGAATGCTAGACATGTATCATGCTGAATTGAAAGTTTTTTGTAATTTCTCATTGATAATTATAGTAAAAAATGGATTATATCCACCTCTCCTATTAGTTAACTTTTTATTCAGAAATATATGAAAATGTATTTTAAATGTCAATGCCTAAGTAATAGTTCTTAAAGCGATAACCACCTCTGGGACCTGTGTATAACTGCCTTATTTGGGAAAAGGGTCTTTGTAGATGTGGTCAAATGAAAGATCTTAAGTTGAAAAGATTACACTGGATTTTCCACTGAGCTGGGAATTGTAATTATATGTATCCTTCTAAGATAAAGCCAGAGGGAGGCCTGACACAGAAAAAAAGGCCATGTGAAGACAAGGGGCAGGGGCCCTTGAAAACACCAGCTCTGAAGACTGCTGACACAGCCACAAGCCAAGTGATGCCAGCAGCTCCTGGGAGATGGAAGAAGGGAACAAAATTCTCCCCGCTGGAGCTTCCAGATAGAGCAGGATCCAGCTAACACCTTACCTCCATCCTACGAAACCTACCTCAGTGTTCTAACCACAGGTAAGTAGGCTGTGAAGGAGAACAAATGTACACTGTCTGAAGCAACCACGTTTGTGGCAATTCCTTACAAGAGAGTGAGTATGAACATAATGTTGAAGATTAAGATAAGAAATGGCAGTCCTCATTCCCGTCCACACACCTCTAGTTCTGCTCCCCAGAGGCAAAAATCTAAATCCCGGGGTAGTTTCTTCCAAAACCTGTCTTCCTATTTCTATTTAGCATACACATATTTATTTTAGTGACTCCCTGAGTAGGAAATTTTGTTTCAGAAGAGGGCCAGAGAGATGATAGCTCAGTGGTTTCCAGCACTCACACGATTTTACATGCATCTGTAACTCGTCCCCAGGAATTTGGCGCCCCCTTCTGACATCCATGGGCACTGCATGCATGTGGTGAGCAGACCTTTATGCAGGCAAAATAGCCATATACAAAATAAAATGAAAATGAACACAAGATTTTAAATTCTTGTACCTCCTATAAATACATGCATGCTTTCACCTATGTATACATATAAGCTCCTTTCTTCTCATCATGCCTGCAACTTCCAAAATAAATGTATGGCTTTTAGTTATATCTGTAGTCATATTTTGCATTATTAATTATAATAACACAAATTGCATTCCATAGTCTTTCTGTGCAATATACTGCATTTCTATTTCCCCTTCTTGTACAACCTTTTGTTTTTCCTAGAATTGATAATCACCTCGAGTTTTTGTTTGCCCTTTGCATAAATGTCACCACAACCACAAACCAAACTCACTTCCAGAAATATAAAATCTATCTCAATGCATTAGACATAGGGGACAATGAGGTGGCCTACAACCTCCAGCTACTTTGACCTTAGAAACATTCCATAAGCTCCTCAGATTTTTTATCTAATAAGTTGCTTTAAGGGCTGGAGATATAGCCCAATGGCAGAAGGCACTATATATGTATACCCATGTGTATGTGTATGTATATATGATGTATATGTATATGTGTATGTGTATGTGTGTGTGTATGTGTGTATATATATAATACATATACAAAGACACTATATATACACATATATATGTATATATATACACACTATATATATACATATACATGCATGCATATATAGTGCATATATACACTATACATATACATATACATATACATATACATATACATCCATGCATATATATAGTGCCTTTGTGTGTGTGTGTGTGTGTGTGTATGATCTGAAGTGATTTTACTTTTATTTCCTTCACTTTAAGCCAATCATTAAATTTCACAGTGATTTCTGGGGTGGGGTAGAAGGAAGGCGTTGTTCAAACTGTTGGAGACCATGGCCTGGTTGGCCTGAGAAGGTGAAGCAGGGGAGGCTTCACTGGGGAAGCTGGAGGGGCACTGACTGCCCCACTGGCAGGTAGGTGACATTCCGAGAGCGGGAGAGCTGGTGCGCAATGTCCTCAGCAGCTTCCAGCTTCCGCAGCTCAATCAGCCCATCACCTGCTGTAGCCAGCGAGTTGGCGATCAGCTCAGCTGCCTTAGCATCACCCTCAGCAGAAATGATGGCGGCTGCCTTCTGGTACTCAGCCTTTTCCACCACAAATCTGGCTGTCTCCGCTTCCTGCTGAGCCACCTGTTTGGCTTCCACCGCCTCTGTGAACTCCTTCCCGAAGGTCAGGTGTGTCACGGACACGTCATCCAGAATGAGCCCAAATGTTGCTGCTCGCTCTGTGAGGTCATCGCTCACTTGCCGGGAGACCAGTTCTCGTTGGGTAATCAATTCTCCAGCATCGAAGCGAGCCACCACCGACTTGAGGATCTCTGAGGTGATAGATGGCAGCACCCGCTCATCATAGTCCTGGCCGATGTTGGTGTAGATACGAGGAAGCTGGCTGGCCACTGGCCGGAAGAGGATGCGCAGTGTGATGTTGACGTTCTGCAAATCTTTGCTACCAGTGATGACTGGTATATTCCGTGGTTGAGAGCGGCAGTCAAATATAATTGGTTTCTGTACCCAAGGGATAAGAAAGTGAGTCCCTTCCCCTACCACAATGTCCTGTACTCCATGGACTCGGTCAAAGATGACAGCTCTGTGCCCTGCATCCACGTTATATAAAGCAGAGTTCACCACGCCTCCCGCAGCTGCTAAAACCAGGCCGAACTTTCCGATGAACTCAAACACTCTGGCTGCCATGATTCCTTCTGTTGCACTCACTCACACCTGCTTTCACTCACCTTCACATGAATTCTCCTGAGGGCTTTCTTAATATGTACAAAGCTCTGGGTCCAACCTTTAGCATCATAGAGGCACGAATGACATGTGCACACACACTTGGGCTTGTGCGCGCGAGCACATACACATGGAAGTAGAAATCAGTTGTTTTTAGATGTTTTTATTATATATGTATATATTTATATTATATATGTTATACATATATAATGAAAACAAACATAAAATAACATAATTATACCTTTATATATGATATAATAATATATATGTATACACACACAGACGTGTTTTGTGTGTGTGTGTGTGTGTGTGTGTGTAAAATATCCCTTGGCTTTGTCTCTCTTTTTCTTCATTATAGCATCTCATTAAATGAAGGTTCAATATCCCAGTCACCTCTGAAGAAAAAGACACATGTTGTGGCATTTTTATTTATTTATTTATTTGTCTTAGCTATGCATAGAAATTTAGGCACAGTGCTTCCCTCCCCAGATTTTAAAGGCCTTTCCCTGATGTCCTCTGGCTCAGGGGACAACTATTGTTGATAACCTCAGTGCCTTTGTGATCTCTCTCTCTCTCTCTCTCTCTCTCTCTCTCTCTCTCTCTCTCTCTCTCTCTCTGTGTGTGTGTGTGTGTGTGTGTGTGTGTGTGTTTATGTTTCTCTCTGGTAGCTTTTGGTATTTTGAGTTTTAATTCACTATGAAATTTCATAATGATTTTATTTATTATGCTGGGCATAAATAGATCCCTTAAGTCTGAAAATCTATACTATTCTGGTTTTTTCTCACTAGTGTTTAGATAAGATTCTCAGTTCTAGATTAGACTTTTCATCCTCTGAAGTACTTTTTAATTTATTCTCTTTTCCTGTTCTGTCTATTCTTTTATCATTACATTTACTAACTTTAAAGATAGTTTTACAGTTACTTGCTTTATTTTCATGTGTATGAGTGTTTCTCTGTGGGTACATGTGCACCACATGTGTACCTAGTACCTGAAGAAGTCAGGAGGAGAAGATGTTGGACTGTCTAGAACTGGAGTTATAGATGAATGTGAGCATCTTTATGGATTCTGAGAACCAAACCCAGGCCTTCTGCAAGAGCAAGTGCTCTTAACTGCCGAGCAAAATGTCCATCACTGTGTGTGTGTGTGTGTGTGTGTGTGTGTGTGTGTGCGCGCGCGCGCGCGCATTTGTGTATGTGCACATGTGTACATGTGTGTGTGCAACTGTGCGTGTGTGTGTTTGTAGAACTTTGTATTTTGACTCAGAATTTGCAAGAGAAATTTTGTTCTTTAAAAGAAAAAACAATGTAATTCCCATTTCATGGATTCAATGTTTTTAAATCTCTCTAAGAATATAAATTGAATGGCTTTCCCTTCTAGTTTCCCCTCCTCTCCTTTCTGTATTACCTTTGCTTTCTGTGGGTTTCTACATTCTGTCTTTCAGTTAGTGGTGTCACTCAGGTGTTTCAGTGCATGGCATCCTTTTGTATGCAGCAGCAAGATACTACAGAGACAACGGGCAGCTTCATGTACATGTGCTGTGCTGTGTCTGTCCCTTGCTATACTCCCAGCAGGTGTTCCTGCAGCCAGCAAGCCAGGTTACTAAGGGAAGTTCACCTGTCTAGTTCTATAAGGGTTTTTCTCTTGTGTGTCAGCTTATCTATTCTCCAGCCTCCTGTCAAAAGGCTCGTGGCTTTCTGTTTTCTACTTGTCAGTTTCTGGTACAGTAATCTGCACTTCCCACTCTTCCCAAGCTGTGCATGGTGTTTTCCAATTCTGAATTCCCTTGATACAGCTTCTCTAAAGAGCCAACCTTCCGTCTCTCACTTGGTAAAGATGGAAACTTGCTAGTTTTTGGCTAGAGGGGTTCTATTGAAGGTTTAATGGCTTCTTTTACCGAGTTCCAACCAATTGCACATTGCTTGGCTCCAACAAGACTGCCATTTGGGATGGCATTTATGGCCTCAAGTTCCAGAGCTGTTTACAGAGTTCCGGAATGAGATTGGAAGGCTTCTTGTTTATCGATCCAGCACCTTATGGAAATTTTATTTCAGTTTTCTCTGGTATGAAAGTTAAATTTTACTTATCCATTTGTTCCAAAGTTCTTTTTTTTTTCATTTCTTTCCTGGTTTTTGTCTTTGTTTTGTTAAAGATCTCTTTACACTCATGTTAGTGGGGCTTTGGATTGGAACAGAGGGAGGTATCTGATCCTTGCTGCCCATATTTTATTAGAAACCAACTGTTGTCACCTTCTATTTTTCTAGCTGTGAAATCATCATCCACTTGTTTGCATTGTTGGCCCCAAAACTTCTCTCCAGGTACAGTTTGCAACTGCCACTTCTGTTGCTTATTGGATGTAGAACAGAGAAAAATCTACCTAGCTGTGCTACAGTGCCCACCCCTACCCCCACCCATCACATCTCCACAAACCTCCTTTCCCTTTTCATCCTGTCTTCCATGACTTCTCTGACTCTTCTAACCAAACAGCCTCCTCTACCTCATGACTCAACATCGTATGTAACAATCTTTCAACCCTCTCTACCTTCCCTTCTGAGTCAAGCTAGCCGTGTGCTTTAAAGTGGATCCTGTCATTTCCTAACTTTACAGACAATGCCCCCTTTCTTGGCCTTCTGGCTAGTGTGTCCCAGCTTTTGAAATGAGACCAAAGGACCAACTCCTCTGTGTGAAGTGGAAACCCACTGATGGAGAAAAACAATTTAATTTAAATTGCATTTGATTGATTATATTAACTAGTTGTATTTAATACTATGTAAAAGTTACACCTCAGGTCTTCTGGTTCTTCTTGATATTATCTTCAAAACACTTGTCTTAAGCTTCAACTCTCCCAAACTCTAGCCTTCATGGCCTCTAACTCAGTTGTCTTTCTTATTTCCAGTCTTCCCTCAAAGTCTTGAGTGTGAAAATGTTTTCTTTGCAACTTTAGCAGGAAGCTGAATAATAGTTTCTCAAAGCTGCCCACATCGGAGTCCCCAGAAACTGTGGGTCTATGACATTACATGACAACATAAGTTTTGAAGATGAGGTTAAGTCAATCATCTTAAAATGCAGAGGAGGTTCAGGTTTAGTCAAGTAGAACCAGGTGATTGCAAAGGGACCTATCAAACGGAGTCTGAGACATCCGCTTCAACAGCAGGGGCGGGAGAGTCATGGGCCCAAATTTTAGAGTAATATGAAGAAGAGATCATGAGACAGTTAATGCAGAAAACAGACACATGACCCCCCAGAGCCTCTAAGAGGAGCCAGCCCTACCAATGCCTGGATAGTAGCTCTCAAAAATTAGTTTATGTCTCCAGAAGTACAAGAGAATTAATGTGTGCTGTTGTGAGCCACTGGGTCATTCGTTACAGCAGCCATATGAAACCGGTACCACCCTGTGTGATTCTGGTTCTGCCTGCCCTCCCAAGGCTTTCCTACCTCCATCTCTAGCCATCAGGCCTCCACGGTACTCAGTAAGTGGGAAAGCCTACAGTGATGGAAGGGAGGGAGTTGCAATGAGAGATGGGGATTACAGTGAGGGATGGGGGACACAGCTCCAGTCTTATCAATCCCATTGTATAAGGCAGCCCGTGGGTCTCCTATTCCATGCTAGTGAAGGAGGATAGGCATAAGAGGTGAACACGGAGATCAGAGGGGAGATCTACAGGGCAACAGGGGTCATGAGCACTTAGAAAATACTGAAGTCTGCACCTTTCCTGGCATCCTTCCTTCTGTGTCTGCTTGGCCCCAGGTTTCCTTTGAAATCTACTGGGTTGGAACTGCTTCTTCAGGGGAAGACTATTTCTATACTGTCTCAGTCCCATGGACAGAGATCTCACTCCATTCAAGTCCTAGATGATCACAAAATTAATGTTTTAAAATTTCCTTACAATTATGTATCCTTGGAGTTATTTTCCCCCATTTCAGATTTTTAAAACAAAATGGCTCAGAAAGATAGTGTTTCATGTCTACCTAATAAGTGGTAGACCTTGGACCTGAACCCAAACCATTGCTATGTCAATCCCAAGTTCTATTTCCTCCTTCTGCCTTTTTCCTTTTCTCTTTCCTTTTTACTTGTATTTTTCAACTAAGACAGGGCTTTGCTATAGAAACAAGTCTGGTCTGAAACTCTCCATGTAGGCTGGGCTGGACTTAAACTTGCAATCCTCATGCCTCGATCTCTTTCCTGAATACTGGGATTAGAGATGTGTGTCACTGCACCAGGCTACATTCCAACTTGTCTCTATCATTTCCTGGGATCAAGCTAACAGATGAATTTCATTTCTTTCATGATTTGTTGTTTGTTCTTCCCAGATAATCTCCCTATGTAGTCTAGACTAGCCTTGAATTTGGGATTCTCCAGATTCTGACTCTCAGGTTGGCCTGACTAGTTTTAAGTCAACTTGATATAAGCTAAAGTCATCTGAAAGGAAAAATAACTCAATTTTAAAAAACACCACCATAAAATCTGGCTTCAGACAAGCTTCTAGAGTATTTTCTTAATTAGTGATGGGGGAAAGCCCAACCCATTGTGGGTGGGGCCATTCCTGGTAGTCCTGGGTTCTAAAAGAAAGCAGGCTGAGCAAGGCATGAAGAGCAAGCCAGTAAGCAAGATCCCTTCACAACCTCTGTACCAGCTCCTGCCTCCAGGTGCCTGATCCATTTGAGTCCCTGCTTTGGTTTTCCTCAGTGGAATGTGATTCAGGACATATAAGCCAAATAAACTCTTTCCTCCTCAAGTTGCTTTTGGTCATGGTGTTTCATCACAACAAGAGACACCCTAACTAAGACATAAGTACTTGGGTTACAGTCATGAACTGCCATGTTTGGCTCTGCTCCACATCCAGAATTTGCTGCTTTGATACCTACAAAAAGCATTGATATTTATTTTTGTTTATGTATGTGTTTGGTTTGTGTGAATGTATACTGTATGTATCAGAGACCTGATACGACCCAGGTATGTGCCCACTGATCATAACCTGCACAGGGATTTCTGGCTTCCGTATCTGCAGGTATACAGTCAACTCCTTCAGATACTTTGAGACTAGCTTATGTCTCATTCTTCTTTGCACTTTGAAATTAAAGTTTGAGCAGGGTCAGTCTCTCTCTACAGGCTCTTCCTCTTTCTCTCTCTTGCTGGCATCTAGAGATGAATAGCAGTCTCCACAATGTTAATCTGTAGCTTCAAAGGTCTGGTTATTTTTCCCCACCATTGACACAGGGATTCTCTGTGTACCTCTCTCCACTCCACAGTGTGCTCTCCCCTGTCCATCCCCCCTCAGCGTCTACATCTGAGTTTCCCTCCTGATACAAGGACATCAGTAACAGTCAACTTAGGATCTTCTTTAAAGTAGCATGCTGCTTCTTCACTGATTATACTGTGGATTCTGTTTCTAAATATCCCATTGTCCTGGGTTACAAGTAGACATGCATAGGGGAAGGCAGTCTCATACAATCCAGTAAAAGCATAAAAGCACCTCCTACAAGGACTGATTCTGTCCCTTTTTCCCCCCAGCTGTGGCCTCTCTTCATTGTCTTTTTTTTTTTTTTTTTTTTGTAGCTCATTATTCTTCAGGTCTAGTATAGCACCAGAATGGTTGGGTTACTCATAGCGTAGTGTAGGACCCTCAGGGTTGATCAGCAAAGCTGTAGAGTCAACCTAATTCAGGGCTGAACTACGGAAATTTAGAAGCAAAGTAGTTTACACACACACACACACACACACACACACACACACACACACAGTGTTCCTTTGAGACAGCATTTCTGCTGCAAATGAGACATGGAGAAATTTGATGGCAAAGGTAAAACCATTAAAAAATTGAAGTCACTGAATTTCAATTTGCCCCCTGCCCTTTTTTTTTCTATGTATCTGAACCTGAGAACTGTGCTCACACTGTGTTTCTCATGGGACATCTGTGCTTTCTTACTTAGGAAAGGCAGATGCAGAGGTATGTAAGCATTTCTTAGTAGGTGACTTGTTATTTGAACCTAATTATTTAATTTGGCTTTATTTATTGATGCTGTTGTATGCAGTATATGCATGCACACACAGAGGCTATTGTTGACATGAGGTGTCACACTCTTCACCCTCATTTCTTGAGAGGGGGTCTTTCACTGAGCCTGAAGCTGAAGCTCATTGATTCAATTAGTCCATTTGGCCAGTGAATTCTGGAGATCTGCCTGTGTTGTCCCCCCAGTCCCCACCAGTGCTGGGATGCAGGTGTACACCACCACTCTCAAGGGATCTAAACTCAGTTTCTCATGTTTACACAGTAAGGACTTCACACAGAGCCATCTCTCCAGCACCCTGGAACCTAATTGTTACCTTGTGTCCCTTGATTCTTTAGAGTGCTATGGAACATCTCTGTGTCCTGTCAACAGCACTCCTACTCTTTCAGTAGCCAGTTCCGATGGACATCACCTCCTTGCAACCAAAACAACCTTGTCTCTAATAGGAGCACATCCCCCAGGAACAATAGCAGAAGAGAAATCAACTCAGAGCAGCGTGACACAGAGAGCCTCAAGATCACCATGCCCTACCACCTTAGCCACACAGCTTCTCCAGAGTCCCAGGTAATTTGTCTCATTTTCTATTTCGTGTCACAGCCAACCTGTGTCTCTGTCTCTACAGTCATCATTCTGCACCAGCCTGAATGCCTTACTTAGACTGTAGTCACAACCTTCTAAGCACTTCTTTCTGCTGTGTTCTGTTTTCAATCCATCTTCCTATAGAGACTGGGAAGATCTTTTGCAGCAGACCTGAGCATTCCTATCCTTTCTCTAAAACCTTCCATGGTGTCTCATTCCTTTAAAATAAAAACCCAGCTTTCTAAGAACTGCCAAAGTCTTGCACAAGGAGCCTTGATTTACTCTCCTTTGTTCAATTATTTGTCCCTAAACTTGGAATGTACTCACTGATGTCAGCTCTGTCCAACCACCTCCTGAAGACAGCTTCTGGGATTTCATCTCTTGGCCCCAACATATAAAGAGTTGTCTTCTGTCTTCTTTGTGTGGAATAGTCTGTCATTTTCCTAGGACCTTGAAAGGGAAGATGGATATCTTCCTTTGAATTGCTAACCTGATCGTGTACTTCAGTAGAACAAACACTCAGTGCTGAGGAACTTGATTCTTGCAGCTTGGATGGACTAGAAATAGTTCTAGGGTATGAAGGAATGAATGCACACACACACACACACACACACACACACACACACACACACACACACAAACCAGTCGAAGTGAGAACTTCTAAAGGAGGTCCACGGCTCACCTTTAAATTCCTCTCAACTTAAAAACCTCTGCCAGCCATTTCCCGTGAATCATTTGGACAGAGGCACTAATAATGATCATTTAGAGTGAGACTCCGGTGTCAGCGCCTCATTCACACTTCAAAAACCGTGTATTCAGAGGCGCACAAAAGGGGTGTAATTACCATTTCAGAAGAATATGTTAATTTGATGCAATGCATTACTGCTCTGACAGCTTTCAGCCCTTGCACCAACTGGTTGAAAAAAAAAAGATATGCAGGAAGGAAAAATACACTTTTCTTCTTGCTTAAAATATACAAAGTAACCAAAGACAAACGGACAAGGAGCCCTGCTACAGGGAAAGAGGAAGGGAAGGCTGTGAGCCCAGCATGCTGTCCAGTGAGCCATTGCTCTGAAGTTAACATTTCTAATGTAGATGCACCCATCAGAGTCTGTGTGGGAGGCTGCTAATTCTCAAAGAATATTGAAAGTCCATATCAAGTAGAAATAGTGAGACTGGCTTCCACTCATGGCTCTCTACTCCAAGAAGGCTTGGCTAGCTTTTCCAAGCTGGAGCTGGGGCACAGAGATTTGATTCCTAAAGCTCCTGGGACCACATACTCCATGATCTGTCTATAGCACTTCCCTGACACCCTGGCCTCAAGGGACCCAAGGGTCCTCTCTAAGCTGGGAGAACATGAGGCTTACCTAAGCTGTGGGTAATTCCTTTCTAGAATATACACACCTGTGTTAGTTTTGAGCTGATTTAATACAATACTTAAAACTAGGTAGGCCAAGGGCTGGTGGGGTTTGGTGGAATATGTTTTAGTTGACAATCGTGGAGGTTGAAAGTCCAAGGTGAGGTGACCTAATCAGTTCAGCTTCCTGGGATGGCCCTCCTGGCTGGACCACAATGTGGTAGACAGTATTATTGCACAGAAGAAGGGGAGATCTCATAGCAAGTCGGGAAGCCAGAGACACCTTGACAAAAACTCCCTTCTCATGGTTTGAATCTGAAATGTGTCCCAAAAGGCTGTGTGCTGAAGGCTTGCTTATCAGCTGGTAGCATTACTGAGATGTATTAAAGCCTCTAGTAGAGGTTGTGGTAGTCCAGGTTTGTGTCTTGTCAGAGGTTAAAAAAAAAATAACAGAGCCAAGTGCCCATGGACTAAAGCTCTTGACATGGTGAGCCAAAATAAAACTTTCCTCTATCTAAGTTGATTTTCCCGGGATTTTTTTTTTCAGTGACAGAAAGTGATTAGCACACTTCCTAAGAGAATTAACCAGGTCCCCTGAGAGAGTGCTGTATCAATATCTCCAGATAATGATATAGCCAATGTCACTTCCCACCAGTGTCCACCTCTTACAGAGTAGCCACCTTTCACATTGTCACCCTGGAGAAGAGACTTCTAACCCATGAATCCCTGCAGGACACACCCACCCTTAGCAGCAAGCCATTCTCCTACTTCAAGGAGACCCTGTAGGAATGAGATAGAATAGTCAAGATAAAATGCTTAGCTTAGTAAAGATGCTTAACAAATGGTGCATCTCCCAGTTATTATCTCATTATCCTGTATTATCATCTCATTATCCTATATTATAATGTCATTATCATCTCATTATCCTAGGGAGTAAGCTGATTACTAGTAATTATCAAAGGGAGTGATAAAGTGACCTAAGCCGTAAGAAACCACTTGGAGCACGGGAGACTGCACCTTCACTATTTCAGGAGTAGGAGAGGATCATCTATTTGTGGAAAGGACATTCTGCTCACAGTGTTTTCCAGGATTCTAGGTGAGGAACAGAGGTTCTCAGGGGATGAAGCCCACTCCCCTCAGCTGCCAGGCACCAGGGCGGTTCAGAAGTGTGAAAAGATGTTCTTGCAGTAGATGTCTCCTCCCCAGCACCAAAAGTTTCAGGGTGGATCCTAGTCTACTTCCTGAAAGGAGCTAAGATGGAGGATGATAGTGTCTTAGAAGGAACCAAGCAGAAATGTTCATAATAACAGAATTCTATGCTGGCTCTCCATCAATCAGAAAAACAGGGAAAACAGAGCCCTGGAACTCGTGTCTACTCTACGGGGTGTAAGCAATGGGAGAAGATGGAGTTAAAAAAGAAGACTGGAGTCTGCTTATCAAATGTAGCACCCTGGGCTCAGTTCCCCTCCTCTCTTGTCTGTAGAGGCCTCTGTTGCTACAACAAAGGAGGAGTCAGAGGGTGTGCCAGATGACAAGAGAGACCAGCCAAGGCCAGGAGCAGGGATGCCCATGCATGCCACCAGCAACCCATGATATCTATTACCGAGATCTGAGTCACCGTTAAAAACATAGAGGGAGATTTTTATTCAGTAGTGGTACAAGGCATGTCAGTTGTCAATCTGGCAGAAAAGCCTTGGTGATCACAAAGGCCAGAGCCTAGCCTACCTAGAAGAACCAGGGGTGAGTTCCATCTGCTGAGCTTTATTGGGAGGGATTCTATGAAATGTTGATGAGGAGTGGACTGGAAACCAGACTCTGATTTTTTGACATGGTTGGAGTAACCCATATAGAGTGATAGATTAGTCCTTCTGCCTTCAGTGTTCAAACTGAAGTATTAGGAACAAAAAACATCATTTTCAGGGGAAACGGGCATGGCAGATAGCAAAGAAAATGAACCAGAGAGTCTTCAATGACCAGGATCCCAAGGGACAGCCTGATGAAGCAGGTCCGAAATTGTCAAGGGAGGAATTACATTGAGGGGTGGCCCAAGTGTACCAGTAAGTTCCACACTGGTGAGCCATCTCAGTCAAGCAGCTGCAGATAGCTCCCTCCTGCAGGTTACAAGGAAGTGTCCTTTTGTAGAGATGCCTGCTCCACATCTGCCAGGAGCTTGTTGTAACATGCTCGTTTAGTTAGAACAGACATTTCACTGCCACCGGCTTGAAAACTGTCATAATAAATGCACGTGTTTACAGTGTGAGCAGTGGGAGAGGTGGCCTCATGCCGGGGCAGAAGCAAGTGGGGTTTGAGGCCTTCAGCAAATGCTTTGAAACTGCCTTTAGTAGGGAGCTGCCATAAGATACCAAATCCTGAGTTGGGACAGATATGAACAAGAAGATGGACTTTCCGTAAAAGCTCATGGCTAGGTTGATTGGGCTCCATTCAATTACTGGTTGGAGTCCAGTCTACAAACTGGTCCCTTCAAAAGAATTCTGCCACACAGCCAGCAGGCATGTGCATCATTCAATTAAGCCAAAAGAGACATTTAAAAAGAAAATAGTTGCTTGGACTTGTTTGCAGTATTCTGTAAAGAATCTGGAGAGAGAAAACAGAGGCTCCAAGGGCAGAATTAATAAAAGCATGAGGAGGTGCTGAGTTCTCTTTGATGCCAGCAAACGTGTTTACTCAGCAACAATGAATTTCTATGGCTTCTCTGTAGTTCCCAAACCCTTTAATATCTACTACTTCGTTTCATTCATAGAATACTTCTCGCAGAAAGGCAGAGTGGGTGTGATCCTTATTTTTCAAATGAAGAAGTGATGAGGCAGTTTTATGTGGCCAGTGCCGAGTATTTAGAGGTTCATAAACAAGAGCTCAGTGACCTGTGCGAAGTTCCAAGCTTTAGTAATAATGTAAGCAATGGGGCACAGGTAAGTGCTGGAAATCAGCCTTTTGACAGAAAGCAGAGCAAAGAAATCCAATGAATGGACAAAGATAAAAAATCATGACTTTGGTGAAATGACCCAGCCGGTTAGGTCGACCTCATCGAGGACAGCGTGGGGTACAGGGGGATGTCAGTAAACATCCAGTGCAAAGCCACATTGGAATAGTGCCCAGAGTAAATCAGAATGAAGCAGAGAGAAAGACGATCGCAGGGTAGCACACAGAGATGGATCCCATCCGTCATTATGCAGAAGAAAGAGCACGTGTGTTAGAGCTGAGGTCTGAGCTAGTGAACTGGGAGGATGGGGACCCTGCTATTCCATCCATTCCTTACCTGGCCCAGCTGTTAAGTGGAGCAAATGCTGTCAACTTTAGTAATTCGTGTGAAACATGATGTGCATTTTTCTGGAAAATATTGAAAATGCAATAAAGCAAACACGTGGCTGGCCTGCTCCTGTGAACTTGGTCATTGGCACTGTACAGCCCAACCATTTCTCAACAGCCCCACAGTGCTGCCTGGGGCTCAGGAGCAAAGAGGTGTAGAAAACTGACTGTTCAACCACTGTGCACCTGGCCTCACTCTGCAGTTGCTGTTTCTTGAATTCATTCATTTATTCATTCATCCATTCATTCACTCACTCACTCAGTCATTCATTAATTCATTTGCTCAGCAGTTGGGGTATTTGATTTCCTACATGGTCCCACTCGCTGCAATAGGCATTACTAATGCTCAAAGGGATTTCAGTTCTTTCCCCAGACACATTCCTTTTGAAGCTGGGTTTCACTGGTTGCCTTGCTTTGGACAGTGAAATATGTGTAAAGGTGATAAATTTGACTTCTGAACAAAATAACTTAATGGTCTCTGCTCAATTCCCAGCACTCTCTTCTTTTGTCATGGTAGACCTCAGAGCTGTTGTTTGTGGTATAGCATGGCAGGTGTAGGTCTCCCTGTCAGCAACGTCCTTGAGCAATGAACACAACTCCTTGATAGTTCACATTAGACATAGAACACAGGAGAGGAAAAGCGCCTTTGATATTACGAACACTGACATTTCGGAGCTATTTGTTAGTGTGCCATACTCACTCTTAGCTAACGTCCACTCTGTTTTTCATTTATTTAGCAAGTTTTTTTTAAAGTAATTCAGAAAATATGATACTTTTTAGAGGCTAGGAGATGCTAAGGAACAAAATGGACCTTGATTGTGTTCTCAAAGAGATAAAATCAACTGAGAAGTGGAGTACAGACAGATATGTGTCACATATGTGTAGACACATAGATCTGTCTGTGTATATCTTACATACACGATTTAGGGAAAAATAAAGCCAATTAAGAGGCTTGGGGAAGACATTCTGTATGCAGTGAGCAGAGAACTCCCTTTGAGAAGATGACAATGGCCCAGATATCTGGATGGAGTAGAGGCACCAGCTACCCAGAGAATCTTCCACAGAGCAAAGAGAACACCAAGGTCTGAGGTCACCTAAGGCTGTGTGCAGCAGCTGTGGCAGGTACACCAGTGTGGCTGGGTCCAAGCAAGAATGAAGAAGTCACAGTCAAAGGTCATGGCAGAGAAAAGAATAAAGCCAGAACCCCCATGGAAGCACACAGTATATATGGAGAATACAGTAAGAACATCTACAAGTCAGTAACACAAGGGAGTTAAATTTCCAAAAACAGGTGAAAGATTTGAAGAGGCAATTTTCAGAAAACAAAACAGGTACATGTTAGTATTCTGTCTAAACTCCACCTCCACAGTCACCTGGTAACAACCAGGTATGCTCCTCCCCACAGTTACCTGGCAACAGGCAGGTAGGCCTGACCACTATAAAAGGGGCTGCCTGCCCTCTCCTCTCTCTCTTGCTCCTCTTGTCCCCTTACTTCCGTGCCTGCAGGTCCTCTCTGCCCCTTGCCCCTTCCCTTCCCCCTCTCTCCACGTGGTCATGGCCGGCTTCTACTCCTCTACTTTTCTGCTCTCTCCTCTCTCCCCACCTTTGCCCCTATCTCCCAAATAAACTCCCCCTTGTGAAACCATCTGGTCTGCTGTGGTCTGTTCCAAGCTACCAGCGAAAATCTAACAATGGTGCTGAAACCCGGGAACAAAGACTTCGGGGACCTCAAGACCCATGCAGCCGCCGACTCCAGCTGCTGTGAATGGGCAGGCCACTCGGACTTCATCTGCTGCTACCTGCCATCACCAAGCGCTGCTGCCCCTCACCAAACTGCTCACCAAACTTCCACCACGTGAGCTGAGCCGCTGCGGCCACCCAAGTGGTACGCTGCCACGTGGGCTGGGTAGCAAGACAGGCACGTAGACCTGCTGGTTCCACACTTCCAGATACCAGACTGCACAAGCTCTCATGCACACACCGGCATATTAATTGGTACGGAGTTTCCATTCAGTTTGAGGGACCCTGAATACCTGGTTAGCACCTGGCCAATGCTTCCTGGACTAAGGGGTTGGCTTTTCGTGGAACCAGTCCATATGGCCTCTAGCCTATCTGCGACTTAGGACATTGGCCCACTGGGTGGTTTTTCCCCTCGAAAGTAGCTCCCAGCTTCCCCCAAGCTCTCACAGCTGCCAGAAATGCTGGTACCAGATGGGCTACTTTCTGGCAGGCTCAAGGAGCCCCACGAGGCCCTCAGATATACTCGTGATGACCTGATTATCTGGCCGGAGTCTGATTTCCATTACCAGTTTTTCTTTAGGGACACCGAATGATAACTTGGTAATAGCCACGATCACCCAATGGGCACATCGTCTTCATCCGTACCCACAGACACATACTGCCAGCAGTCTGACAACTGGAAAAAAAATTCCCTATACCCCTTTCCATGTGTTCTGCCTGCTCCCCACCCAAGGTTCTACCCCACACCTCTTTCTAATCTTTCTTTTTTAATTAAACCAAAATGAGGGAATTGCTGTGACTCTAGCAGACGTCTGCAGGTTCCACGCTTACTAGCCTAGCCTAGAACTACTGCCAGAGACACTGGGCAGTGATTTCCAGCAGCCAGCAGGAAGTCCCGCCCTGCAGCCACCGCTGCTGACTGCAGACCTGACCCGCCCGTGGCACCTGTGGCTCACAGCTCCAGCTACCAGCCAGCTGTATGATTGTATGCCACTATTGCCAGCTTTCTTATTCTTGTCCTAGCCAAATGCTTCTTTGCTAATACAAAAATGTGCTTTTCCTGCCAAAGTTACTCAAGACAAGATAGGAAAGGCTCTGTCTTGATAGATTTTTACTACTGCTATTGAATTCTATTCAGTTACAACCAATCCTTATGGTTCTCAATCTTGTCAGAAGTCTGCTAATGGTACTTTTTAAGTTTATGGCCAACAGCATTCTCAAAGCCTCTAACAGTTAACCCAAGATGGTTTCAGAAGACTCGTACACTGGACTCCTAGAACATACAGCCTGGATTGTATGCAAACAAAAGCAGTGGACTAATCAAGATGCCCTGAGTCAAATGACTTGGCTAAATCAAGGTAAGTCATTTCTCATGTCACACGTATCCATTCCACAGAAAAAAGTCCTGCTTTCTCTGCGCTTGGAAGCCAAACTGACTTTGCCTATGAGACTATGGAAACCACAGGAACTGTTGGCTAGTGGACTCTGTCACTTTTTAAAATAATATATGACTGGTAGATTGTTGTTTACTCTTTCTCAGACTTCTGACTACATTGACAGCTAAGCTTTCACAGATATTATCTGTTACCTCATTACCTAAACTCAGTTGCCATCAATTAAATGCTTCATATTTCCTGTTCTTGCGATGCCACTGTCCTAATATTATCTGAGTTCCTATAAACTTGCCTAACTAATAAAACATTCCACTATACGATCCAACAAAGGCTCATCTTAAAGACTGCTCGTGTTGTTAACTCATGCTGTTATCTCTTTTGTAAACTTATAAGCTACAGGAAACCCACTCAGATCTACCTCTCATGGACCAAATAGATGCCATCCAGATAAGTACATCTGCCTAACGTTCCCACTTACTACCTATAACAAAGTGTGGGATCCCTCTGGGTTTCAAGTGTACATCTTAGAAAAAATTCTCTTTCTCTCAAATGTAATCTTATTCCCTACATCTTGTCAAGTCCAGGCACATCCAGAACAGCTCCAGAGAAGCAACTTCCAGATGCTCCATCTCCTGTCACACACAGCTGCTTCTACTGGACCTGTTCCTTCTGGCCTATCTTCAGATGGCTCCATAGACCCTGGACAAGCAGGAACGGACAAACATCTACCACACCCATTCTTCTAGGTTCCCCCTAAAGACACGTCGTCCCCAATACTAGCAGGAAGTAGCCAGATACCACGGCGACCCTATTCCTGCTTTGCTGTCACCTCTTTCTAATTTTTCTTTTTTAATTAAACCAAAACGGGGGAATGTTAGTATTCTGTCTAAACTCCACCTCCACAGTCACCTGGTAACAGCCAGGTATTCTCCTCCCCACAGTTACCTGGCAACAGGCAGGTAGGCCTGCCCACTATAAAAGGGGCTGTCTACCCCCTCCTCTCTCTCTTGCTTCTCTTGCTCTCCTTGATCCCCCTGCCTGCAGGTTCTCTGTTTCCTCTCCCCTCCCCTCTTCCCTTCCTCCTCTCTCCACGTGGTCATGGCCGGCCTCTACTCTACTTCTGCTCTCTCTCTCTCTCTCTCTCTCTCTCTCTCTCTCTCTCTCTCTCTCT
>NW_021621078.1:1307306-1351701 GCF_004785775.1 Grammomys surdaster | reverse complement strand
TCTCTCTCTCTCTCTCTCTCTCTCTCTCTCTCTCTCTCTCTCTCTCTTTCTGCCCCTACTGCCCTCCTGGCTCCCCTCCCCATGCCCTGAATAAACTCTATTCTATGGAATACCGTCGTGTGGCTGGTCCCTCAGGGAGATGCCTCGACATGGGCCCACTGAGACATCCATTGGTCCCTCTCCATTCTTTCAGTACAGATATTTAAATTACCAGTAAACCAATACACTGCTCAGATCCTATTATTCCCAAGGAAAATGAGATTTGAAACCAAATAAGGCAACCCTGTACATTCCAAGAATGACTAAAAAGCCTCGAAAATACCAAATGTTTGGGTGAACTTGACGTAATCCCAACTCTCCCCTTGTATGAGAGAAGAAACACACTAGCACACACTGTGGTAATCCCAATAGAAGTCAACAATCTATCAGCCAGAGACTCCATACCTAGCCATGTGCCCAAGGGGGAAATGCACACAGGAGCAATGTCCACCCACAGAAAGCACAGAAATCAAAATGCTTCATTTCCACAACAGAAACCTCACATCATCGAGAAGTATGGACATCAACACAAGAAGGCAAGTCCCTCAAACTAAGGAGAATGGTTGTTTACCTCAAAAAACATATTGTTCTCCATTCTTAAGATCTGTGTATTCACTGCATAAATCTTGAAGTCTATTGTGAGGAAGAAAAGGGGAGGTGAGTGGGATAGAGGAAAGGAAGAAGTTGAGAGAGCTAGTTTGTCAAATTAGAGAGAGGAGGGGGAACTTATGTTCTCATTTCAAAAATCGGAAGAACTTTCGGGACATTCTCAGGGCTGGGGTGTGAGGAGACTGAGCTCTGAGGAGGACAGTGGTGGTCCAAGTGGGTTGCTATGAACAGAATGGCTGGAGGTGTTGAAGTGACCTCTTCTAGTAGGTGAAAGGGCAGAGGTCAGATCCTGGATGAACTGCTGCCGCTCTGGAAGGCAGGATTGATGAGGGCAGGTCTTAGAAGAAGGGACTGAACTAAAGACAAACTTCGGCCAAAGGCAGCTGCTAATTACTGAGATGGAAGGGGATCAAAAGGAGGAGTAGCCTGGAAGTGAGAGGACCAAGAATTTAATTTTAAATATAATTTTGAGGTAACCATTTATGAAACATCAAACTAATGAGTAATTGAATTTGGACTAATAAGTGGCAAATATCCCATAATCCAACACATACACCACCATATACACTAGCACACATATGTATATACACACACCATATACACTCACATACATAGATGCTCTCTCTGTCTTTGTTCTGCCTCTCTCTGTGTCTCTCTCACACGGCTTAAATAAAACATGGACCTCTCCCCTTCATCTGATTCTTTAATGAAACGCATATTGCATTTTTTCTTCAATTGACATATAATAGTTTCATACTTATGCATGCAATGATCAGAATGCAGAGATGGCACAATGATTCCCTCCTACATCCATCACCTCTGCATGTTGGGAAACATTCAAACTCCTCCCTACCCACTATTTTGAAATACACAGTAATTGTTGTCAACTAACAATCTTGTGCTGATGTTCTGCACTACAGAACATTACGCATCATCCTCCTACCCTGCTGCATCGCATGAAAAAGCAAATCTTAAAGGTTCCTTGAGTCTGTTTCACCTGCCACGCTGCTCCCGTGTCGTTGGATTGAGCATGCGTGCTGCTAGCTTGGAAAATAGCCAGATTTGAAAGGCAGATTAGCTTTCTTAGCTTGTAAGGGCACTTTTCCTGGATTCTCTCAGTGCCCGGGTGTCACTTGGGCTGGCACAACATGGGCCACCCTCCTGTGAGTCCTCACTGACACCTCTGTGGCTCTGCTACACAGTCATTTAGGACCGGGCACTGGGCCAGGCCTGCAGTACTCGCCTGTCAGGACAGATAACCTCTGCGCCCCGTGTTGAATAAACACTTCGTTAGGGAGCCTCCGCGGATAAGTGGAGGAGGGGAAAATGTCATCTTGGTAAAGGCCTCAATTAAAGAGAAGAAAAGGCTTAGTGACAACATTAAATATTGCAGTTTCAGGCTATTAAGAGCTGTCATACAGGGCAGTAGAGTCACCCAGGCCTGATTTTCCATGCTGGCTTTGCCACTTGCGAACTGCTGTGACCTTTCAGATTTTGATTGTTATTTCTGAGTGTTTTGCTTCTGCGTCTGTCAGTTGACCTGGGAATAGGATAGGATGGTGGGTTCCGGATTACAGCAAACATCCTGAAAAATCCTTTCTTTGCGTCTCCTCCTACCTAAGCGCACAGGAGTACAACTGTACCACAGTAAGATCAAGAAGTCATTTTTGCTCTTCGATTTTTCCTGTTACTTTCTTAGCTTGGGACGATGACAACACAGCCAAGGTGTCTGCTGAGGTACGCCAACCTGCAGCCCAGGCTTCTGTTCTGGTTCTGCACTGACCCCGGGCAGCCACATGAGGGCAGCACCTCGTTAGGTTGCAACTTTAAGTCCAGGAGCAAGCTCAGGGAACCAGCCAAGGTCTATTCCTTAAACAAGGGCACCCACAGAGGGCTGTGCAGCCGAAACTAAGACGCCTCTTCCAGGTGTCCTTCTGTGGGCCCTTCCAGGATGAAAAAAGACTGATCCTGTAATTCATCTTATCTACGTTAGCTTTTATACCCGGGACAAAGTGCTAACTGAGATGCCTATTCATATATCAAAACACTGGCACTACCTGAGATGTCCTGGCTGGCACACCCGGCTTTCTTTTCTGAACTCTCCAATCTAGGGACTGGGTTGGGGCTCTTCCCACAGCTTCTCTTCATTGTATAACCCAGCCATACTGGCTATCCCGCTTCCCTGGTCTCCTGGTTCTTTCCTGGCCTCTTGGACCCGGGCTCCTCTCTCTTCCTTTCTCCCTCTCCCCTACCCCTTCACACAGTCCTGTTCAGTCAGACAGTTAGGTTCACTCTGGACTCTGCAAGATGCCTCTGTCTGCGTGCACTCTCCCTATGTCTGAAAAACAAACAAACAAACAAACAAACAACAAACCCAAAAATCAAAAAAACAAAAAAACCAACCACTTAGAAGCAATCATATCCACCTTTTCTTCCTTCCTTCCACCCTTCCTTCTTTCCTTTCCTCCCCCCACCCCCGCCTTCAATCTGTAGGAGGGAAAGACTAGGCTCCAGATATTATCATTTCCAATTTTGTGCTTTTAAGAAATTCAGAACCAACAGGTAAGAAACTGGCCAAGGCTTCTAGAGAAATACCTTGAGAAGGTTATGTAGAAATGGAGGGGAGGAGAAGAGAGGTAAGGAGGAAGTGGAAGAGAGAGAAGAAAAGAGGAAAGGGAGGGGAAAACTAGGAAGTGAGGAAGGGGAGGCTCAGTTGCCTAGGGTCCCAGTGGGCTTTCAGCCATAGCTGCTGGAGAGATCCAAGCAGACCCAGCTGAAGAGCCCCTGACGAGCCCAGTCAACTCACAGGACTAGGAGAAAGCTTGAAAAGGTGGTGTTTTACTGCAACAGTAAGATGGTAAATAGGCACAGGAGACTCTCTGCAGTCTTGAAGGGACAAGCAAGATGCTCCTCGGTTGAAAAGCCTGCAATCCTGCTCCACCAGTCTGATGGGGAAACCTGGGTCAACCTTAGGCCCAGACACTCGGTTTCGTCAGGATTAAATGAGAGAAATTCAATTGAGAAGTCATATGTTAGTTGTCAGAATTATTAGAAAAGGTAAGATTTCTTCCTGGGCCTACTACAGAGGACCTCAGGGCAGGAAGGAGGCCCAGGGACATCTGAGATGTGAGCATCTTCCAAGGCTCACACAATTTTTGTCAGAATAACTAAATAATATTCTATATCCCGCTTGCCTGCCTGCTACTAATTGAAAAATTGCTCTGATTCATAAATGCAAATTTATTTAAAAGAATCACTGAGTCTCCTGGGAGTTTTTTGTCATTGTGTATTCTCCCAACAATGAACACCAGCTCGAACTCCACAGGCGAGCCCATAAGGAATTTTATACTCATAAACAGGCATCTGACTCCCGAATTGTTGAGACCCGTCAAGCCATGGAACTCTATCTTATTAATGAAGAAACCGCAGCTGGGAAAGGGGGATCACATGTGGTTGCTAAATTTCCTAAAGAATTAAGATTCAAGTTTCTCAGCCTTGAAGATGAAGTGCAGAATCTCACAATTGTATACAGGGACCTCCAGGACAGGCAACATGACTTAAGGTCTCCTTATAAACCAATAATCGGTGAGCTGAAATGGTCATAAATGGTTTAATTTGGTGGTTTGTGTGTTTATTGTTTGTTTAGCGACCAGATCTTGGTTATTGCTAGATGCCTTCAAATGCACCGTGTGGCAGAGGATGACTCCTGACTCTCCCGTCAGCCTTCCCTGAGTGCTGAGATTACAAGCAGACATTACCACACTGAGGTTTTAGGGTGCTGGAGATGAAGCCCAGCACATCATGGATACTGGGGAAGCATGCACTAAGATATACTATAGCTAAAGCCCAATTTGTTTTTGTTTGTTTTAAAATGCTAGCTGTCTAGGGACTTTCAGATTAGGCTTTCTCCATTCTAACAAAGGCTCCCTCTTCAAGATAAAGCATGCATCAGGATTCTGCAGGTCTGCCAACCCCCATTCCTATTTGCCCAGTCATTAGCAAATATTTATGGGGCATGAAGGAGCTTGGAAAATGCCACCCCCAAATGTGACACAGTAATGTACTGGTGACTTGAGCTGAGGACACTGGGGGAGCCTCTGGATGCAGGTAATGGCTTCCTTAGAGCTCCTCTGTCTAGCCAGAGACAGATCCTTCTGGGGGAAATTCACTCAGGATGAATCTGTTCCCCAGGATTCTTATATTTTTGGTTGTGAGCCTAGCCTTTAATGGCTGAGCCATCTCTCCAGCCCTCCCCAGGACTTTTATCAATCAGAGACTGGAGGTTAATACAAGGTGAAGCCAGACCTACTCCTCAGAGGGCAACTGAACAACCTTCTATTTGTACAACTGACAACCTACATGCACTAGACATTTCCTCTCCACACCTCTTACAATTTGGATTGATACTATCTTTTACCCAGAAGCCCAGGCCCTCATTTCTTTCCACCTACATATGTGACCTACCACATACTATATACACCCTCAGGGCCTTTCTTCATGTTCCATATTTTGTAGGACCAACATATTTGTACCCATCATTGAGAAGTTTTTTCCCCACTTGTGTTCATTTGTACCATGTCAATTTAATGTGCTTCTTAGCCAACGAACTAAGATGAAGGAAGGAAGTTCTGTTCACTTCCTGGATGGTGTCTACTCAGGAATGATTCTGCTGGTAGTATTTGCCCACCGTGGGCCTACTTAAGGTGACAATAAATAAAGTTAGGATGTGGCAAGTGATGTGTTGTGACAGAGGTTGATATGGAACACTCTGTGGGTTTACGTGTGACCTGTCTGGGTGCTCTTGATCTACACTGCCTATTGGCCACCAAGTCCCCTCTTCTGCAGGCTTTGCTGCTGCTGGCTCACAGCCACAGCATAAAAAGAAACACTGCTAGGCTCCTGCCATTGCCCCTCAACTTGAAGATGCAATTCAAAGTCCATGTGTAGCATGAACCCAACTCCAAATATGGACCTGTCTCCAGGTATGGTGACATCTTTCGTGTGACTGACACCCCAGAGGTCTCTGCTGGACCTGACTGAGATTAAGACTTTGCGTCAAATCACTCTCCTTTCGGCTCACCCTCTTCCTTGGGCTTCTGTTTTAAGGATGGGGCCCCTGTGACCTTGTTTAAAAGCAAAAGAAAAGCACAGTAGGGGAACAGCCCCTCCTTCTCACAGGTAACGTGCTGTTGGGACATCTTTTCTCCCCCCAGTTATTTATCTGCCTGACCTTTCCTTGGAGACCTTATCACAGAATGGAATTGGTTTCCGTCTGGGTGTGCTATGATTTAAACTCGGGACCCACAGACTGTGAGGGAGTCTGTCTGCAAAGTGTGGTATGTCTAGCTGTTAAAGAGAGTCCTGGGTGCAGGGGAGCATGAGTGATGGTAGTGGAGATGCGAGTCAGGGAGGGAAACCACCCAGGCAGCTGGTCCCACTGAACTGGGAAGATGCAGGGAGAGCTTGTTTAGGAGGATGTGGGGTGGGGGTGGGGTCTACAAAGCAGCTTGGTGCCTCTGATTGTAGATGCATCAGGATTTCTGAAATAAATCTCAATGGGATCCCCACTGGTGGGGTGCAAATTTGCATCCCAGAGCCCCAGGTCTTTTCAGTACCCCTCCCCCCCCCACACACACATAATTAAACTACACAAATTTAACTTCATTTGCCTAACTCTAGAAAAGCACAAACAGGAAGAGAATCTAATATTGGATCGATCCTGTATGTTCAGTGAGGTTCTAGAGAGTTCTACATGGGACATAGACTGTTGAATCCTGCCTTGGCTTACTGACTATTGCAATCTGGCCTTTGCTTTGAGATAAGACAACTAAATCTCCCTCACAGTGATGTGGGGATAGATTGGTGGGGTGTCAAAGAGCTTGCAAGTCAAGAATTCAAGTCAGCATGAGGAAGAGTAGTGCTAGGGGAGGAGCCTCCTTACAGAGTGGTACTTGGCACTTCTGTGGTATTAGATCAGTTTTACAGGAAAGCAAACTGAGGCTCCAAGAGGTTAAGAAAATATACACAAATTATGTGGCTGGCTCTGTTCTAGAAACATCATATGATGCTTGTCATGTGCCTGCTGGCAAAAGGCAGCACTGGCACATCAACAAAGCCTATAAGCTTTTCACACCTCACTGCCTGACTCTAGCAAGGAACTAAGACATTCCATTTTAATTATTTTATTATATTAAGGGACATTCAGTGCATTTTGGTGATTAACAAAGATTTAAATACAGGCCCAGTAGGGACAGAGTCTGTGAGTTCAAAAGAATGGCTTCCAATTAGCGCCTGCATAGTTTACCTGTAAGTGAATGACTTCTAAAAACTCTGATTAAAAAAAAATATATATCCTCTTACCTTGTTTGATAAGCTAAATATCTCTTTTGAAACTGCGTCTGTTCTATTAATTTGCTTAATAGACTTCTGACTTTGATTTCCAGGAGAAACAAGGCTCCAGGGACCTCAGATCTCAAATTCTTGTGATGACAGCGAGGTCTCATTAATGAGGACTAATTGTTGGAGGACGAAGAAGCTGAGTTACTGAGAAGTCAGACCTGAAAATCTGCCGCACTACTCTGTCATGTTGAAACCATCCCATAATTCAAACCGGCTTGGAGAGCTCATCCATCCATCTTGGCATTCACAGACCCCAGCTTTCAGGAATAGCTGCGCACAATCTAAAATTATCTTACTAACTACTTGGATGTGAATGTAAACGCATGATTTAAAAATGCTGGTGGGGACTGGAAGGAATGAGTTCTGGGTGCTGGGAACACTGGCCCCTCAATCTCACTTACCTTGTTCATTTGTTTCACAAACATTTGGTGGAGCTGCTTCAAGGGGGATTTTACATAGGCTTGTCCTGACCTCTAGGGTTTAAACTCAGCTTCCACATTCCCTGCTTCCTTTTTATACTTTCTCCTTCTGCATCTGTGTGCAGCACTCTATTTCTGTATGGTTATTATAGATGGAGTGAACTCAAAGCTTAAGAAATGGTGACCAAGTATCAAAGCTTAAAAGCACACACCACTCTACCCGTCTCCTGTTTCCCTTTCGGGAGGGAGTTTGATGTGCTCTCTTAGACACGACAGGGACCCAACTCTTATGTGAATAGCATTTCTCCACGGTACCCATGGCAACAATCCCAGGATCTTGTCTGCATCATTCATCCAGACATGGCTCATGCCCTGCTTCCCTCTTCCTGTGCTTATTCAATGTCCATCCCGAGGGTATGAGAGACAAGACCCACACTCTGTAATAAAGAATTCAAGAGACTGGCTAAAGCAAAATAGTTTTTATTTTATAATTGGGAATAAATAGGTGTCAACCTAACAAAAATGGTTGGTGTTATGATTTGTCACCAAACCGTAATTTTCAGAGTCCCTGATCATTAAAATTTCCTGTCCTCTTCTCCCATACACTGGAACTCCAGAGAGTTACAGTCTTCATATTTATCTGGCATGGCCTATACCCCAAACTCCTCATCTGATTGGTTCAGGATGCAGATATTGTCTGATGTATACCCTGGGACATGAAAATTTCCTTCCTTTTTGATCCCAGGCTCAGTCACACAGCAGACTGCCTGAAGTTTTTCAACCCTAGGATGAACTGAGAGTGTAAACAAGCAGGTACCAGTGGCTAGCCAGGAAGACAGGGGCCCAGCACCTCTTGTTTCTCTGTGGTTCTCTGATGGGTCCTAAGCTCATCTCATGCTCAAGTAGAACATAATAATGCCTGGGGCTTCTTGGTTTTTATACTCAGTGTTATGTCCTGGGGAGCCCTAACCCAAAATAATTAGGACATTTGAACACTGTGTTGATCGCCCTGAAAGGGAAGAGGACATGGGGAAGCAGACATATGCTTCGCTCTCTGAGTTCACTTCCCTTGTACTCACTCTGAGGTCTTGGGATATGGCTCTTATACTATCCAGATACCTGGTTTGTCTCTCTAAGTGTCTCATTATTTATCAGCAAGATCTGGCTGGCAACCTTCTCCCTGTCTGTTGCTAAGAGCCTGCCATCTTTTCTATACTCACCTCTTTCTTCTACACCCAGATGAGTTTCTGGGTCTCTTCTCTATGCCCTGGTAACTGGCTAAAGCTCAATCTGATTGGACACAATTATCTTCAGGTTCCCCGAACCTGAGAAAGGAATACAGCTGGAGAAAAAGACATCTCAATAACGATCTCACTTTGAACCATGGCTGGAAACACTGCATGTGCCCCCAGCTCTCCTCCACAGTGCTAGCATCCTTCCCAGCCCAATTATTCTCCGAGGTGACTGCTGACACTCTCTCCTCTGCCCTTAAGCTTCCAGGACTCTGCCCTCCTTTAGTTTTCACTGGGGACATTGAACCTGATTTTACAGAGGACATTGAAACAACCAGAAGAGGAATCTGCTTTCCTTTCTCCCCGTGGGGCAGGAGCTGTATTCGATTGTGTTTTGGGCCTCCTGCTACATAGATGCAATGGTCTGAGCCATTGCATGGTTGAAGCCAGTTCTTCTCTTCATTGCCTGGCTTTCATGCCTCTCAACAGTGTAATATTGTTGCCTATGCAGTTGTCATCTGTCTCCCTGTATTATTCCTGTGGTTGCCTGGGGTCCCTTTCCCTCAGTCCTGGATTGCTGCCATCCTTGTACCTAGAAGCTGACTCAACTTATCTCACTTCCTACCAGCACCCACCCTTGGCTCATTGATAAGACTAAATTGGGTTCCCCTTGGAATCCATAAGGAAGGCCTCACTCCTGATGGGACTGTGCTTGCATATAGATACTTTAGGGGTAATTAAGTGTTCTGGTAAAAAGAGCAGGAGATCTCAGCCCCCCACCTCTGTGTGCATGCATTGTGTATGTATGTATGTCTGTGTGTGTCTGTGCATGTATGTGTCTATACATGTGTGTGTGTGCATGTATGTGTGTGTGCCTGTATGTGTGTGTTGTGCATGTGCATGTGTAAATGTGCATGTAGAAAAGGCCACATGAGGACACAGCAAAGCACTGTGATCCTAGTTTTCCAACCTCCTAAACTATGAGAGAACACTTGTAACCCATGACACTGGTGTGGAGTTAAGGCTGCCAAGCCAACAAGGACAGTCTTTGTACCTGCCAGCACTGAGTTTATTGCTATTCCTTAAAGCTTCAGAAATGATACCTCTTTGGTGACACCTGCTGTTCTGTTACCCAGGTTGCTGTTCACAGGGTTCCTTCACAGGCCTCACTTCTCTGTAATGGTCTTTTAGATCTCCATTCTTCTATCAGTTCATCTGACCACCGTATCTATCTGACAATGGATGACTCTTCTCTCTCCTTCACTGGAATAAGAGCAGCCTCAAGATGAATTTGCCCCTGCTCTATTCTTCCTACTAGAATAGAGCCTTGGAAGTGCTAAAGCAGCCCTGGCTGTGAATGGATAGTGCCCAGCTTGGCAAAGAGGCACTGTGTTATTCCTGGGTGTTCACTGGGGATACTACCAGGAATCTGCCAAAGCTGAAGTCGGAGGTAGTGGTTCCTTTAAGAAAGAGTCTAGGAAAGACACTAGTTAGATATAGGGAAGATAGAAAAAGCCTTAGCTTGGGAATCATGGCGAAGAGAAGATAGCAGTAAGTGCCACAGGCCCATGCTGACTTTGTGGTCCCTCAAGCAAAGACCCAATGGCTTATAGAGGAAGTGACCTCAAGGGCCTGTGGTGGCATATACTAAAGCTTTACCTAGTCCATGAAGTCTTCAACAATGACACCAGACTGGATCTGCCCCACTGTGGGCCATTTCTGTTGACTTGGAGATTCCCCCTCCCCTGTGTTCAATTCCTCTGTGTGGCCCTGGAATCCTGGTCCTGCACTAAAAAGCCTTCCTTTTTCAGGAAACATAGCCATTCATTGTTCCACTTCACAGCTCAATGCCCATTTCTAAAGTTTCCTTTAGAATGAATGAGTGAATGAATGAATGGATCAATGAATAAATGAATGAATGCATAAGTAAATGACCTCAAGCCTCTCATAGTCAGAGGCTTCTGATAGTTCAGCAGCTGAAAGGACCAGAATCAACACAAGGCACCCTAAGACAACACTCTCAGCTAAAAAGATTTATTTGCCCCAGTGGGATAAATAGCAGGAATAAGAGACAAAGACAGGAGACAGAGGATGAGGGAGAAGGGAAAGGAACAAGGGAGAAGGGGGAAGAGATATTTGATTCAGACAAAGACTGAAACAAAGGACTACCTCTGGATAGAGAGGAGACAGAGGTGACCTGTACCCAAATGCCAGTTTATACAGGGAACGGGAAGCCCTGTGTTAGGATGAGTTGGTTTGTTATGATTGGGCATGTTAATTAAGTGAGCCACAAGGGGGCTCTTGATTGCTTGATTTTAATACTTTGATAACTGGACCTTGGTAGTCAGCCCCAGAAGGAGGAAGTGGCCAAATAAGGGAATAGACATTGGTGGCTAGCTTTAGAAATGTAATCTGTTTTTAGCAAGGCAGAGGGAATGAGGGAGAAGAGTCAGGCCTGTCAGAGCCATGTTTGCCATGCTCAGGCCTGCTAGAGCCCTCCAGTAACTTCACTTCAACGTGTTGTCCAGAACATCTCTTCAAATTCTTGTGTCTCAGTTCCAGATATAAGCAAAGACATGAAGACAGAAGACAGTGTTAGATAAATGTTTGCTGGCTGCAGGAGCAGACAATTTTGCTCTCGACGGGTATGTGCTGGACTAGGGTTGAAAGAAGGCCACTGGGGGAATTTATTTTTCCTCCCGTATTGAGAGAGATTATGAAGTCAAAAATCATCCTGCTATCTCAGAGAGAAGCGAGGTCTTGGTGGGGTCATCCCGATGCCTGAGGCAGAGATAAAACCAGCCTGTTATAATTCCCACCCTGTGAAATTATTAAAATCCCACATTTCATCATGTAGACATCTGAAGAGAAAATGCATTTTCTACTGTTACTGGCCTCTGTGTGCCTGTTCTAAACCCAGCCTGCCCCACCGTCCACTGCCGTGTGCTCTACAGCCTTAGCGAAGACGTCCCTAACCCTTGCCAGTTCCAGGAGACAGTGAACCCCTCAGATGTCTGTTTCCCAGGAGGTAAGTGACTTTAGCTGGCTCCACAGATGGCAGTTATCCTGTGATGATTCACTGACTCTTTTAGTTTCTCACAGGCTTTTTAAAAGTTCGTTATTTTACTTGGTTATGTTATGTATATGCGTGCTATGCCTGCACGTTTGCGTACCATGCCTGTGCCTGGCATCCCTGGAGGTCAGAACAGAGCATAGGATTGCCTGAAATGAGTTACAAGTGGTCATGAGCTGCCATTCGAGTTCTGGGAATCAAACCCAGGTTCTCCAGAAAAGCAATGAGTGCTCTTAGTCACTAAGCCACCTCTCCAGCCCTAGTGTTTGCTTTTGTTTTGTTTTATTACAAGAAAACAAAAAATGCCAGCTTGTTTTAAAGAACTGTAATAAGAGATAACTCTATCAAGACAACTTTAGTAATGCTCCTTGCCTTTCCTGCCAACTGGCTTTTCCTCACCAAGACGGCGAGAGAATGGCCCTCCCCACCTTCCTGGTGCTAACATCAACACGTGTAGGGCTGCACATGTGATCAGGAGAGATGGCCAAAGTCCAGAAAGGATTGGAATACTTTATATTTAACACTGAAACTGCTGTCAAGCCATCAAGACATGTATCATGAACAACTTTCAGATTGATATCTGTGGATACTGACCAAAAGCTTTACTGAGACACAGGCAAGCATCTGGGTTAATGAGTCTGGCATCTACAGGATGTCCTTTTAAAGCCCCACCATTATGTTTGGCTACCTCTCAATTGACTCATCTACTTCATTGATAAATGTTGAAATCACTCCAGTAGCTCTTTTTCCTTTGGCAAGCATAAAAAGAGCAGTAAGCCCCTCCCAAACGTTACCTGTATCCACTCAGGCATCCTGTGACAGAGAGTGCCAAACATGGCAAACTGTTGATTAAAAGGCTTGCTTATTTTGCATTTTTCTCAGTCCCATCAGATTACTTTCTCCAAGTACAGCTTTCATCACTGACGACCAGATGGGCCCTCAGTTTGCTCGTTTTAACCTTGGACCGCAAGCCACAAACCACATTGTGATTCCCTAAATTTATATGAGCCTGCTCTAATGTTCTTTGTAGAATTGCCCAGACTCTACTGAAGAGCAAGTCTTGTGAGTAGCTTGGCTCTTTTGCTCATATCTAACTAGATTAGAGAAAATTTCAGAACTTTGTATCCAAGTTTAAATCTCAGTTTAGCCCATTCTCAATTGTAGGATGTGACAGGTTGCAGGTTCCCCAGATTGCAGGTTCCCCTGACCTCTAAACTTGCTCAGCTAAAACAAGGGTAAGTGTGCCTTGCTCCCTGAGTAATGGACATTAGGATGTCAAGTCAAGGCCTCCTATAGTGAGCAGAATATAAAATCTTCTCAAGAAAGGGTAGCTGTCCTTGTTGCATGGATTCCTAACCCTCTGGAGGAAAAGCATCCACTCACAAAGGTCTAAGGAAAGATGATTTGTTTGGAAAACGCACAAAAGCCCCAGTTACAATTAAAGATAATGTCTAGTGGGAGTTCACACACTTTTCAATGAGCTATGGCAGATGACCCATCTCAAAAACCTATTCCAACATTTTAGAGCCTGGTGAGCTGGAAAAACTCAGTGGAAAATTGAGGTAAGCCAAATATGGAACATGCATTCAAGCTGTTGGTAAGCTGAATAGCTCAGTACTTCAGTGTACTTCCACCTACAGAAAAGCCAGTGTCTAAAAAATGTGTTTGCTTTCCAGCCTGTTTTGAAGGAAGGGTCTATATGTGGTGGAACATCAGGTAGATCCTCTCATGCCACTGGCAGCATGGGGACTTTGCATCTCAGAATCTGTCAAAGGAAACTTCTGTATCCTTCCTGCTTCCAGGAGTCACTGCCTGGTCCACTGAGCCTCAGACTGATTATAGAAAGCTCACCACCTCAGACAGGCTGTTCCTACTTTGTGTTACCTGAACCATGGTGAAGCTTTCCCATGGTGCTTCATGCTGTTAGTCTTTCATTCCATAATCCGAGGAATACCTTATATCTCCGAGAGTACTTCCAGATGCCCTCACCTATATCTTCCTTTGGGTTTCAAGAACCCAATCTGCCCACTAGTACCGACATGCCTGAGGCAGAACACCTGATAGATACAACAGGTAATTGGGAGACGGGATGTTTGACAACAGTTGTGAGGCCTTCCCTGGAGTGATACGCTTTAATCACACAGTAACTGGCTTAATGTTTTCCAGCTTGCGAGTTATCTTGACTCTCCTCCTGTCCTGGTCTCTTTTTCTGATGCTGTGACAGAATACCTGTCAAGAGCAACCTGAAGGAGAAAGGGTTTGTTGTGGCTCACAGCTCTCCGGTACTGGCCACCATGGTGGAGGAATAAATGCAGCAGAAGCCTGACTCAGTATGTCACATCACACCACACGCAGGAAGCAGAGTGGGATGAGTACACTGGGACCCAGCTCTTTCTGGGACCCAAACACTTTCTGTGTTTGTGAAGCCCAGGATCTCCTTTCCAGGGCATGGGCCAGGCCCCAGCTACCATGGATCTCCTCACATGGATTAACACATCTAGAATAATACCCCACAGGGTATGACCAGAGGCCCATGGCCTGGGTGATTCTAGATCCTGTCGTATTGCCAGTTAACACTAAGCATAGCGCTCTTTCCCTCCTAGCTCCTCATCTCTAAAATAAAATATTTTTATATTTCAGACGTGTTTCTAGATGGAGAGGTGCAGGAGGACCTAATAATGACAAAGATTGATTCTTCTCTGGGATTTACTTAGAGTCTTCAGATGACAACTTTCAGGCAGCTGAAAACACTTCCTGAATTTTCCTTTCTGCTAGGCTAATGGCTCTACTGCCTTTACCAGTTGCTCACACAACAAGCTCATAGATGTCCAGGAAAAGTCCAAAGGCATTTGTTATAGATGTAGGCCATTGGCAGTCTCCCAAAGCTCAAGCATTGAAGCTGTAGCCTGCCCCTTTCTCTCCTTCCTTGCTGCTCTGAGGTAAGCAGCTTTGCCCTACCACAGGCTCCCCTGACAGGAAGCTCTTGCTTTGGCCCAGGCCCAGAAGCAACCAAGGCAGTCAACTATGGATTAAAACCAGGGATCAAAATACGTTCTTCCTCCTATACATTTATTTTCTCTGATTTTTGGTGACAGCAATAGAAAGCTGGCCAACATAGAATTCTTTAGCCCAGCATGAGCCTAGCTTTGGTTTGTTTGTGTCTAAGGTGGTCATAACAGTTCCTAACAGAAAGCAAGATAGTTCAGAGATTTACTACTCTGTAGTGTTGAGTTCAAAGAGAATGAAGTTTTGAAGATGAAATGTCATCTTACCAGGGAGACTCAAGTGGACAGAAAGGTTAAACAGAGTCCAAAATCAAAGGCAAAAGGCAAAGGTCAGTCAAGGATCACAGGACAGATGAATAAACAGATTGGAGTATGTGTTGGGAAAGACCAGTCCCTTTGTTTATGACTCTGTTATGGGTCTGTCCTCAGTGTGACCCTCTGGTTAAACTGAGGGAGTGGGAATCAGAGACCCCAACATCAGCGTGTTTAAGGGTGAAGATTTGAGTGTACCGCCTGAAGCCAAGGACACTAGGATTCATGTCTGGGCTCTGTCAGACCTGTTTCCCCATCCTCAGCTACTCCAACCATGAACTTGGGCATAATATAGAATGCAATACATGAGCCTAACATACTACAGCAAGGAGAACACTACCGTCTGTCACCTCTGTACATATGATTCATGATGAACAATGGCTCATTGGATGTGGAAGGATGATCCAGTGAGCACACAGTGAATCCCTGTCTTTTAAGTCTAGCCCAGAGTTTCCATGCAGATGCCCTGATAAAGGTCAAGGCTATGCTGTACTCCTCTATCCAAGAGCTCACAGTTTGTGTCATTGTGATAGACTGTCAAAATGACCCCTCAATCTAAAAGACTGAACATGATACATATGCCACAAACGCATCAATGGGACAGGAAAAGGAAAGATAGTAGCGATGGGTGGTCTGAAAACTTCCATGAGAGCCAGAAGTAGACAAGAGATGAGGGGTCAAGGTAGTCACTAAGTCCAACTTAAGCTTTCAAAAATGAACTGGAATAAAACAATAGGAAACAGGAGAGGCAAGTTTGAGGAAGTGGGGAAAAATGGATTTGAGGATAGCTCGTGGCTACAGCACAGGATGTGAGCAAGGTAGAAGTCAGATGGGAAGCAGCCTGAGGACACATCTTCCCTCTTCCCTCTTCCCTCTTCCCTCAAGACAGGATTGGGATGAGATAGACGAGCTGCTGCACCTGGCACAATTCCAAGAGTACCATTCCAGGAGCATCAAGTGTCACTCCGTCATTCAGAACATGTGGCTCAGCCCTGCAGTGGAGTGCAAGGTGTGGTTCTGGGACCAGATGGATCAGTCCTCTTCTTTAAGCCTCAGTTTGTCTGAACACAACCTGACTTTGCCCTTTAAGTGGTATTTGCTGCAAGGAACAAGGAGACATATACCTTGTCTGAACTAAAGTGCTCCCAGCATTCCTGTGGACTTTCCCTTCTTGCACAGCCTCCATGCCTGTATACCACTTCCAGAAAATGTACTCACAATTGCTCAGGTAGGCACTGCACAGAGCTGGCCAGGGCATTTCTAGATAGGCCAAAGTCATGCAAGAGAGGACAGTGACTACTTGATGCCACTGAATGGGCTTTCCTGGAACCCCTTGTTATTCCAATAAGGTCTAGTAGTTCAGAAATCACATCTTCTTGTAATAGGGCCATCTGCTTAGATTTCTAGTTCCTTCTGCTAATGGATGTAAGTCACTGTCTGTCTCTGGATACTATGTTCCTCGGCTATGAAGTGGGGACATTAGAATCCATTGTGCCTGTCACATGGTGATAGAAAGATCCCACTGGATTACAGAGATGAGAGCCTGTGGTTGCTAATGTATTTCACATGTGTTTGAACCTCTTTCTGACTGGGCTTCAGAGTTTAGTGTACTAAAGATTCAAAACTCACACCCTGCAGATGTTTGAGGGGACAGAAGGATAAGTGAAGACCAGGGCTAGATGATGGAGAAGCCCCTGGGAAGCTAGGAAGGCACTGAGTAGCATCTCTGGGCTCTGCTCGGAGCCAGAGCTATCTATCTTGGCTTCTAAACTGTTTATGTTCAGCTCTGATAACACTGTCACTAACATACAATGTAATTTTCTCCTACTCTGCTCAGATGCCACAAGCTCAGCCCTGGAGCCAGCCTGGCCAGCCAGAGGTGGGCTGCTGCACTGATCCTTGCTGATCTTCAGCAGCCCCCAGAGCCCATGCTCCTTGCCTGACTAGTGTTAAGAAAGAGGATCTGTGGGATGATGGATCGAACTGAGTTGAACCAAGGGCTCCTAGGTAGATATCTGATAATAGAACACGGTGGCTGTACAGAGTTTGTGAATCGAGAGAGTGGCAGTATTATCACACCCACTGTGGAAAAGGGACAATTGGTCAAAAGACTGGGCCTGAGTAGACTCTGAGCTAACAAGGGGCCTGCTTGATGGCCCTGGTTTGAGCTTGAGCAAGTAAGGTAAGGAAGCAGACCAGGGTGACCTAAGAAAGGAAGAAAGGACCTTGAGCTATCTAGTACAGTTACATCATACCTATCCATTCTGTCTCTTCTGGTACTCCTACCTTGAGAGGACACTCACAGCTCTGCCCTGTGCCATGGCTGTACAAACTTCTCCAATCACATTCTGTTTTCATAACCTAGAATGACAACACTCTCTTACCTTTTTCTTTTTCCAAAGTATTGGGGATTAAGCCAAGACCTTGCGTATACCAAGCAAGTGTTCTACCACTGAGATACAATTCAGCATCTCATGCACACCTTTTAAGTGGGCTGGCTTCTATCCTCAGAGGCAGTTGAAGCAGAACTATTTACCTCTGTCTCTCACTAGATAAACATGTGCTAGAACAGTTTTTCTACATTGGCCACATGATATGTAGAAAAATGAGATTGTTGAAATGTTGAGCTCCTATAGAAGGAATCTGGTGACAAAGTGCACTTCAGCTAATATCTTCTACAATAAGGCTGTCTAGAGCAAATCTGAGTAAAATTTTGATGGATGTATGGATGAGTGTAAACATTCCAGCACAGGACAAAATTTCATATAGTTTTTACTTTTTTCTTTTCTTTCTTTTTTTGAGATAAGACATTTCTTACTCTATAGCCCAGACTGATCTTAAACTTATGAAAATCCTCCTGTCTTTGCCTCCAGGTGGTACTACAGTCATGTACCATCATATCCGGGCAAAGTTTCACACAGAACACTCATTAGAGAAAGGATCCATGAAATGAACAGAATGGCCCAGAACGTAGCTGTCTGGTAGCCACTGCTCACTTCTGGGTAAACTGAGCCTTGGTAACCCTTGTCTGAGATCTCTGAGTTAAAGATGTAATACCCAGAAAGATTAGAAACTTAACAGAGTGTCCTGGTAAAAAGGCATTGAAAGAGGGCTTTGATCAAAGTATTGCCATCCCAGGACAACTATATAGCCTTAAAATTGCAATATCCAGGCTTAACCCAGCAGGAGGTTCCCAGCCAAGCCCCCAAACAACCGATCTAACCAAAACAAGAACTGCTGATGAAAAATGCCCAGAGTTGTTACAATATATTCCTTAAATCATCCAATTTTAACATAAAGTTATATATAACTATGCAAGAAACAAGAATGTATGAACAATGCACAAGGTGGCAGTGGGTGGTGGGGAGACGGGAGTGAGAAACAAACAAAACTCCCTTCAAGGAGGATGTTAAAATAGGCAGATAAGGAATTCTTTAGAGATGCCAGAATGTAAACATTCAGAAACATGTAGAAATGATTAAAAAGAACAGCTAAGTGGAAATTCTGGATCTGACAACAAAATCGACCAAAATGAAAAAATAATTAGTAGAGCTCCATAGCAGACTAGAGTGGGCAGAAGAAAGAATCTGGGAGTCTGAGAATAAATCAAGATACCAGGAAGCAGATAAGATGAAAACCTTAACATAGCCTCAGGTTAAATGTAGAGTACTTGGATGTGTGTCAATATATTCTTAATATGAAGAGACAGGAGCAGAAAAATACTCTAAGACATCATTAATGAAAATGTCCTGTGTTTGCTGGAAAACCCTTAACATATACACCCAAAAACTCCAGGAAACTCCACAAAAATAAACGTAAAGACAGCTGTAGGGAGTTGATCTGGTGTTGGTATGTATTCAAATGATGAATATGGGTCCCTAAGATCTGGTTGCTGCCCTCCCTCTAAATAGGAGATCTTCACATACATCAGTTTTTGTGGTGTTAACCCAACCCCCTCCAAGTTATCCCTCACTACAGCCATGACTGGGCAAAAGAGAAGGAGGCAGAGTGAAGGTTCAGGGTCTTGGAGTCTAAGACTGGGATCATCAGAAGAGGAGGAGATAAAAGGAAGGAAGTTGGCATAGGATAGGTGGATCTGAATCCATGTCAATGAGGGCTGTCCTGATGGAGTAAGAGCAGGCCAGACAGAAGAGGATAAGTGATACCTCTGGGTTATTCGCAGGGAAGTAAACAAAATAGCACAGAAGTTTGATATCTGCCCAGCTCTGTTGCTTTTAAGCTTATTAAAAATCTAAAAGTTTCCGTGTCTTTTACCTAGGAACAATGTGGTCTGAAGTGGGGTAGAAACCCTTAATAGATATTTAATGACAACTAAGGGGTGTAACAACCCCCCAGAATAATATTAACTACAACAGACAGCCACACCTAGAAAAAGCAGACACAAATGATCAGCACCAAAGACAAAAAGAAAATCCTGGAAGAAGCAAGATAAAACTGATTCATCTCATAGAAAGAAAGTTCAATGAAATAATGGCCGCAGGATGATAGAGGTCAGGTAGTGGACTGTGTATTCAAAATACAGAAAAGGAAAGGGCAAGCAAAACCATTCAACCAAGGATTTAATTTCCAAGAAAATGGTCTTTTAAAAAAATGAAAGTAAAGGGGCTGGAGAGATGCCCTGGAGGTAAAGAGCACTGGCTCTTCTTACAGAGGACTCAGGTTTGGTTGCCAGTGCTCATATGGTGACTCCCAACAATCTGTAACTCCAGTTCCATGGGATCCAATATCTTCTTCTGGCTTCTGTGGGTATCAGCAAGTGGTGCACAAATATGCATGAAGACAAGATATTTATCAACATGAAATAAAAATAGATAAATATTTTAAATGAAAGCAAAATAAGGACACTTCCAGATCTTTTTAAAAAAATATGGAATTAATTGTTAAAATATGGTTTTCAAAAATCACTATCCAGGCATGGTGACACATGTCAGTAATTCTAGTACCTAGGAAGCTGAGGCTGAAGAATTATGAATTCTAAGCCAGCCTAAGGTATGTATTAAGTCCCTGACTAGACAGACAGACAGACAGACAGACAGGCATAAAACATTTGTGCATGCCTGAATATATATACATATATATATACATATACATATGTATATATATATGTATATATGTATATATATATATTGTGTGTGTTTTATGTATATACTATAAATATAGTACAATATATACATATAGTATTCATAAACAATATTAAGGGGAATTTTTTGTGTTACAACTAAAGTCAGATGAAAGTTCAAATCTACAAGAAAATAGAAACAAAACTCAAAGATAATCGCTGCAAATGTAGCTATATATGGGAAATAGGGCTCTATTATGAAACAAAGTATAAATGCATGTTTCATCTCTTAATTAGTTTAAAAGTACTGTAGAAAACAGTATGTATATAGTTGTGTCAAGTCTATAATACAGATACACAATGTTTGGCACTAACACACACAGAAGTTTGGTGGGAGAGACATTGCACTAGAGTAGACAGAAGATGCCAGGTGATGACATGGAGAAAGACAGAAATGACAAATAAGAAGGTAGAGGTAAACAAGTTATTTAAAGATGCCTTCCTCCTTTCTTTTCTCAGCTTATAAAGTAGCTATAAACTATCAAAGATAGGAATTATTACAGTGAATTGCTGGGTTTGTAGTATACTTAGACATAAAGACAATAACAACATAAAAGAAGCTGCAGAGGAAATAGGGTCCTCTGTGAGCATTAAGTCTGTATTTCACTAAAATGATGTTTGAGTTAATCTGAAAGGCTAGCATGCATATGACAAGCCCTAGAGCAACCACTAAGAAAGTGAGTGAGAAACTGCAGTCAAAGAAATCAAAGCAATAAAACATTACACTAAACAGTTCCACTTAGTATAAAATGAGGCATAAAGGAGTCACGAAAGAATAGGAAACTACATAGATGTATAGAAAAATGGCAGATGTAAAGCTAATGTCATGAATAATAACATTAAATGTAAATGTTTCAGAAAATCTAATCAAGAGGCAGAGACTGTCAGGCTAAATAAAAGAATCCATCTGTATGCTGTTTACCAAAGACACATTTTAGCCTTAAACATGCAACTATGTAGAAAGCAAGAGAATAGGAAAGCATCTATTATGCAAACAGCAGGCATGAGAAACTAGAATAGCTATAAGGGTATCAGACAGAATTGAATTTAAAACAAAAGCTGTTGTCATTGTAGAATATTTTATGTTGACAAAATGGTCATTCTACCAGACATTTATGACAGCTATGAAGATATATATGTACCTAACAACAGAGCACTGAAAGTTATGAAGCAAAATCTAACCAAACTATACAGAGAAATAGACAGTAATAGTTGGAGACCTCAATACCACACCTCAAATACTGGGTAGAACTCAGTTATAGATTAGTAACTAAATAGAAAACTTGAAAAAATACTATGGAAAAATTAGGTTGCCCAACAGTGGCAGAGTAGATTATTTTATTTTTAAGTCTTTTTTATGGAATATTCTCCATAATGAACTGTCTGCTGAACCGTGAGACAAGCCTTAAGAAAAATTTAAAACTTGAAATCATGCAAAATGTGTTACTGATTACCATGAAGTGGTATTAGAAATAAACAAACTGAAAGTTGGGAAGTTAACAGTGTATAAAAAGTAAGTCACAAGCCCATGGGGAATCAATGGTGGAAACCGAAAGGAAACACACAGAGAATGAGAAGAGGTATTTTAGGAAGAATGAAGACAAAGACAGCCTGCCAGCTGGTAACAGGGCACATCTATGACACCCATTTTGGTGTCTCCTGGGGTCTTTGTAAAGGTGACATGAGTCCAGAGGTGAATGTGCTTTGTTAGTTGTCTTTGTAGGACTCTGCACTCATATGACCCCACGACACTGACTGCACTCCTTCTAGCCCAGTCACGCCAGCCCCTCTTAGCTGCACTAGGCCTGAACCTGTGGCTCCTTGTCTGCTTTACGCCTTCATGTCTGTCTGGGAGAAGATACTTGCTGCTCCCACTTCTAGTGAGTGCTGTCAGGACTATTGTCACCTTTTCACTAGAATTCTCCTATTCCTGTTTTTCTCTCTGTGAACCCCAGAATGTGACAATCAAAGGGTCGCACCTGAGCCAGATCCTCACTTAGAGGCTGTGGTCTCCAGCCTTCTTCCCTGCAGCTCACCCTGGGCTTCTCCCATTCACACAGGCACTTCCTGGACAAGTGCTCAGACTAACTGTAGTACCCTGTGGTGCTTTCCCTGGAGTCCAGGCACAATGCGACTTTTCTTAGCCCACACTATACTTAGAGACAACCTGATCCCTCAGCAATGGTTGCAGGGTCCTCAGGACACTGCTCTGTGGTCTCCAGTGCCAGCTTGCCCCTGTTGGGTATGCCTAGCCTCAACCTAGTCCTCAGACATCTTCCTCACACCTTCAAGCCACATAGATTTAAATCAAAGAAGCCAGTCGGTGCTCCCTGAGTGCTCTCTGCAAGGTAGGCTTTATGCTCTCCCATGAGGGGTCTTAAGCAGCAGGAAGAACTAATGCTGTCCTCATTCTAGAGGTCAGGAAGAGGACTTAGGAAGGCTAAATGACCCTCAGAGCCCACACACCTGGAAGGCAAAGGGTCAGGCTCAACCTAACTGCAGAGGCTGCTCTTCTGACAGCCAGGCTCCTTGGGTGGTTCATTCCACGCCCTGCCCGGTTAGTGTTCTCTATCTTGTGTTCCCATGGTCTCCAAGCTACTTCCCTGAAGCTTCCCTCAAGTTCACTCTGGGCTTCTCCCATTCACAGCCACCTCCTGAACCAGAGCTCAGAAGAGCTGGCCCTACCTGGCTGGGCTTCTTTCCCTCTCCTTTCCCTGCATTCCTGGCTAGTTCCTGGAAACCCTTGGCTTGGGTTGAGCCTGTATAAGAGCAGATGCTGTAGTTGTTCCTCTCAGGATTATATGGAACATGAGCCTGGGGTGGGTGGGAGCAGTTTAATATATAAACAAGGCTTTCTGACAATGAAATGAAACTGGAAACATGGACCCCAAATCACGAAACTTAGCCCTTCCCCATCTAGAAGATGAGACACTAGGCAAGGCCCCATGGGGCTTCCCCTCCCTTCAGGGCCATGTGGGAGGGAAGTGGAAGCTGCCTCCTGCTTTTTGAGCTGATGTTCCGCTCTGACTTTCGGCTCCAAGACTCAAGATGATAAACACAGGCTTTATTATGTCCCTGTCTTCTTTTCTGGGCCTCTTAAGTGATTAGTGTAATAGTCTGTACACAATAGACTTTTAATTAATTTTTGTGGAATGCATAAATGCATGAACCACCAAGGAGCTCCTCAGGAAGGAACTGAAGCCCCTTGTGGCAGCAATCCCCAGAGCCCATCTCTACCCTATCTTGCAAGGGGAGCCAGCCAGGTAGTGGGGTGATACTCAGAGAGGAGGCTTCCAACAGCTAAGGGGAGTGTTTAGATGCCAAGGTAAGGAAGGAGCAGCTAGCATCTGGGAATGTGCAGTCTTTCCTCTGCCCCCCCTCAACTCCCTCCCCCAGCAGGTGAGCTGGGCAGATGAGCATACAGCAAAGCAGCCTTTCATGTCTGTGATCCAACAGAGACCTGGGGATTTCTTCTGGAAATCTTGTTTGTTTGTTTGTTTGTTTGTTTTTCAAGACATGGTTTCTCTGTGTAGTTCTGGCTGTCCTGGAACTCACTCTGTAGACCAGGCTGGCCTCGAACTCAGAAATCCGTCTGCCTCTGCCTCCCAAGTGCTGGGATTAAAGGCGTGCACTACCACTGCCCAGCTTCTTCTAGAAATCTACAGCTATATGAGGAGCTATATTCTCTCTCCTGGGGTCTTCCTCTCATGCTCAGGGCTCTGTCTTACTGCCCCCTCTTCCAGTGAGGTATAGGACCATATAAGTCATAGGGAAATCACTCCAGGATCTAGCAACAACAACAGAAATAGTCTGTTTCCTGTAGTGCTCCAGATAGGCCTGGGACTGTGCAAACCCTTTCCCAACAAGCAAGCAAAAAATTCCAACCACAATTAGAAACCAAAATGCAATAGAGGATTCATTCCTCTAGAGATTTCTCCACTGTATTGTCTTAAAGTGGCCTTTGGGACATCTCAGACCCCTTAAGGCTGATGCATACAGACTACATCTCACGCCTATGATTGTTACATAGCCAATCATGAGATTGCACAACTCATGAGATATCAATCACCCAATTCAGTCAAAGAAAGCCCTGCCCTTTCAGAGAATGCCTCCCTCTTCTCCGATAACTAAAAAAAAACCATGGACCTGAGAGCGCTTGGGATCCGGAACCCCGTGCTTGCTGGAGTTTGCCCCTGCCTCTTGGAGTGTTTACGCATTCATTTTCGCTTTAATCAACCCTTGAGTTCAAGGATGCCATATCACAGAAGATCTTCGAGATCTGTTTACCCCGGAGTCTGTCCACTCATCTCTTCACTCTGGGGAACCAGGCAGTTGATAAGCGGATCCCTGAGGACCCTTCCTTTCTTAAGATGTACTATCAGATCTCCTGGCCTCCCACTTCCCTCAGCCCCTCCATCTTTGCTTAATTCCACTCCTCCACTGAGTGTGGAAACAGACACCCATTCATTCCACGGAGCACAAGCTATGTGTAGTGGGGAGCAGAGGAGGTGCTCCTATTCTCCTCTGATCCCAGTAGGGGGCCTAATAGCAACGTCTGCAGCAGGAGCGGGGTAGTTAATCTCCGGACTCGGTAATGAGGAGGGAAGACTTGCTGTCCCAAGCAGGCCTTTGTACTGCTGAGTCCTTGGATTGTACGAGCTCCGTTGATATTGGGACTCAAATCAGGATCTGCATTATTTTTGCAGCTCCTTCCCAAGTCTCTGAGTTGTCCCTGGAAGGAGGCAGGATCTTTAGACATCCCTGGTTACTTGAGGGAACTCAGCCGTCCTGCGGCTGGGGTGAAGTGGTTTCTAGGAACTTCTAACCCCTATATGTCTTCATGCCCAGGGCTCTACAGTTTATAATGCCACCATCCATAACCTATGACCCTAACCCAATTTTGTTTGAGTCTTCATTCTTTTGACCTTAGCTCACTGAGACAGAAGGCGCTGCCTCAGACCAGTCAGGATTCCTGGTTATTTCTGAGTATTCATTTAGGTGAGAATTCTGACGGGCTGTCTTCTGCATCTCCACCCAGTCCCAAGCTTCAGGCCGCTTGGGTTGGTGGATGTTTCATCTTCCTAATAAAATCCATCCATCCATCATCCCGAAGAAGCAGATTGGTGAGATTCCAGGGCTAGACTAGGGAAATAAAGTAATAATGTTATCGGCCTTCACAGAGCTATTTAAATACAGACTGGGTTGCTGGGGAGATGAAAGGGGGCTCCTTTTGTTATGAAAATGAAGGGAGTGGGGAGGGGTACTGTTTGTGTTTTGATATGTTAATAAGCTTGGAAGCCACCCCGGGTGGGGAGTGCTTGGGAGGCTGAGTCGCAAGGCATATTTATTTGTGCAGTTTAATTTAACAGCTAGGCTACAACGGGAGCTGCAATCGGGATTGTGTAAAGATAATTACAGCCCCATTATTAATCAGATGCCTGCAGGAGATGGCTTGCTAGCTCGCGGCTCCCCGGGCTGCATGCAGATCAGCAGCCAGCCTGACACAGTATCTTTGTGGTCTCATTCTGCCATCTAGTGGCTATTTCGGGAAATACCCAGGGAAGCTCTCCCTAATTTGAAGTTCATTTTTAAACAATGGAACCACATTCTAGAAGAAAAAGCAATTGCTGTGGCGTCTGAAAAGATAAGATAGGGAAAGGTCTTTGGAATCACATCACCAGTTTGCTATGTTTTAGTGATTCTGAGCTTGAAGTCGGAGAAACTAGCGTATTTTTTATTGGATTTTTCTCCCCAAATCTGAGTCTTCTAAAGAGTTCATGAACTGTGCATAAACACACTGTGCTTCTCCGTCCTTTTCTCTTTCGTCTTTCCAGTTTTTTGGCTCTTTGTATCACGCTCTAGTTTCATTTTTCTTTGTCTCTTGGTTTAAAATCTTGCTTTTGTTTGATTTGTGTTTCTCCCTGAGTAGAAGGACTTGATTCCGGAGTATAAATCAGAAACAATCACACCCAGCCAAGCACGGTGGTACATTCCTGCGTTCTCAGCACTTAGGAAGTTATGCAAGAAGAGCTTGGACTCAAGACTGGCTTGCTCGACCCAGTAGAAACATTACACCTGCTGAGGGCGGGGCATGCCTGGCATAGACTGACTGCAGAGAGGAAGTGGACATCCTGAGCCTACTGAGGGGGAGGCCAGATGTTCACGGAATGCTGAGCCCCACACAGCATGGAAATAATAGAAAGGGGGTCTAGAACACGGGAAGACACATAGTAGGTGAATATCCTTTTGATTTTCCTCTTGTGAATACTGTCCTCTCAACACTCCACACAGCCTATTAACCCCCCGGACAGCAGAGCAGATGCAGTGAGGCAGAGGGGAGAGGAACAGCCACCATCTGGGAGGTCACAGTCAGGATCTAAGTTGACCCATGGACAGACACACTGCCTGGCTCAGGTTGTCGCTTGATGTGCAGTCCCATGGGGGTTGCAGACCTAGTTGAGGCCTCCCTGAGAGGTGGCCCTTTCAATAGAACGAGTGCTGTAATTAAGATTGTCCGACAGTTTCATTTCCCCCACATTCCTATCTTTCAGGAAATGAAAGTGAATCCAGTTCATAAGCTGCCCTGGTTCTTAGGACTTTTCCTCCTCCTCCTTTTAGATTTATGTATCTTATTTATATGAGTATACTGTAGCTGTCTTCAGACACACCAGAAGAGGTCACCGGATCGAATTACAAATGGTTGTGAGTCACCACGTGGTTGCTGCGAATTGAACTCAGGACCTCTGAAAGGGCAGTTGGTGCTCTTAACCACTGAGCCAGCTCCCAGCTCCCTTGTTCCTCCTCCTCCTCCTCCTCCTCCTCCTCCTCCTCCTCCTCCTCCTCTTCCTCCTCCTCCCCTTCTTCCTCCTCCTCCTCCTCCTCTACTTTGGATTCTCCAAACTTGTCTTAGCTAACAAAATAAGAATGGAGGTGGGGTGGGGTGGGGTGGGGCAGTAAAGAGAATGGAAACTGAAGCCACACACCAGAGGGATGCATTTTTTTATGACAGGGCCTGAACTCAGTAATTTACAAAGAGTTCTTAAATAGTGTCTGGTGAATGATCCAATTGAAAAATGGCTAAATGTTAATAATCCACACATAGAAGGATCCTGGATTTTGTGCTGCATAATGGAGCCTTCTTTCCCATCACTGAGAAATATTTGTGTTCTGGAACTGTACAGACACAAGAAAGCAAATGACAAGATAGCCCCATCACACACGCTAAAGAGCTGCAGGTTAAAACAGTATGCTGCCACATACCCACCAAAATACCCACATCCCAGACAGTATCTAGTTCCAGAGGGACTAGAATCATACTCAGTACCAGCAGGACCGAAAAGGGTTCAGCCACACAGAAGACAAACAACTTCATATTCAACCAGACAAACTCTTATTGCCCTAAACAACCAGCTCTCTCTCAGGCATGTCCAACTGGCCAAGTACAGCTACACATAAGGCCCACTAAAAATGTCCTAGACTTCAAATCTTGTGAGACCTCTATTTCCTACAATTTGCTAGTAGGTTGCAGGGATCTGGGGTGTGAACTTTACAAATGACCATCTCCATCCTGTCACAATGTTAAAAAGTCAAACTGGCCTCTGACCATAAGCATCGCTGAATGCATTGAAAATGTATGTCTTTTAAGCATAACTGTCACAATGGCACTGTTGTTCACAATTCCTCCAGACTACAACCTTCCAGTGAACTGATGGGATGAGGTGTCAGGGCCTACAGTAGGACCACCAGTGACTTTCCAGAGCCCTTTGCTTGGCCATTGCTGACCTACTTGGCACCAACCTGGCTCTCCCCTGGTTCAGGGCAGCTGTGGATCTATCTGAACTCCAGACCTCCATGTGATGAGTGTGTTCAGTGCTAAGACGGGAAGGGGAAGAGCAGCTCATCAATGTCCTTTATAACGAGAAAGTGGCCAAGGTCTCCCTTTAGAATTAGCACTCTAGGAAAATGTCCCCAGGCACATGGTCCTGGGATGGATCTATGTCACACACCTGAACTCAACAAAACATCTGCTTTTGGAAGCCACAACCACCCCCTGTCCCCTGACTGACTTGAAACTTTCTGAGTAGCTAAACTTAGATGCTCATCAAATCCCAGAAATGTATCCATCTCTGATCCCCTGAGTTGAGGTAGTGTTTGCGCATTCTTGTGCACACACACACACACACACACACACACACTACTGCAGTGGACTTTTAAAAATCCAGGTTCTGTGCTTGGGCTGGACCTATCCATTTGTAACAGATGTGCAGCTTGATCTTTATGTGGGTCCTCTATCAATTGGAGTCTGGGCTGTCTCTGACTCTGTTGCCTGCCACTGGATCCCCTTCCCCTTTCTGGACTGCTTTGTTTGGCCTCAGTTGGGAGAGTTGAGATGACTGTGCCAGGTGAGATTGAGGTACAGTTTCCAGTGACATGGGAGGTGGAAAGTAGATCTCCCTGCTGAATGTGCTGAATGTCACATATCTGCATAACAATATTAAAGCAGGTGTCCCCAAACATTTGGTTCAGGCTCCTCCTCCATCATCTCAGGGGTGCAGAGGAGCAGCCTTGCCCACCACAGGGAGCCTCTGTGTCCCTCTGGCACACCTGTCCTGCCCTTCAAGGCTCAGCTCCTGTATATCTGGGATGACCTCTGACTCCTACCCAGCACTGGGACAACCCTCTTCCCACCCTCTCTGTTTGGTGTTTTATTTGTGAGCACACAAATACTGCCGCTAGAGGTAGGAGGTCAGATTGCAATAACAAATAATAGTTTATCCTGGTCTTTTATCTGTTTATTTGTATGTGTGTGTACATGTGTAAGTGTAACGTGTATGAAGCATGGGGGCTTGCTTTTCTTTAAGAGCTACTGAAAGGCTTGTCTGAGAATTGTCTTTTTTCTTTCTAATGAATTCCACACATTTAATATTTTTTCCGAGAAATAATTAGTTTACACATCTCCGTTGCACTGCTGTGGTGTTTATGCAAAGCTTACAGTCCTTTTATGAACCTGAGACTTTATACTTCTATTGACAGCAGCAAATCCAGCTGTCTCTACAGAGCCGTTTGTCCAAATTGGAGAGAATTTTTAAAATGTAATCGCTCAAGAAAAGCTGGCTAATTGGACACGACTTTCAGCTAAACACACATTATACAAAACATTCACTCTATTACAACACAATTAGTGATTTTTGCCGGTATGAAAGCAAAGGAAAAGTACATTTATGACGTGAACATAGAATGCTTGTAAGTAGCATATGCTGTTTTTTCAGAACTTATCTGAACAACACTGAATTGCCAACGGAATGCCCAAGACACGTGAAGGCTTGAGTTCAGCCATCTTTGATGTTTTTCTGACATTTATTCATATAAAAAACACAGCCAGAATATAAAGTAAAATGTATGTGTGTGTTTGTGTGTGTGTACACATATCATGTATTTATATGTAGACAAGATTTTACATATAAAGCAAGGTAGAGATATGAGATATATACACATGCTTGTATATGTAATTTTGCTTTATGTGCATTTAAATGAGTAATTATGAGGGTATATTCTGTCATGTATGTTTGTATGTGTGCAGGTGCATGTGCTTGCTTAGGTGTACTCATGTGAATACACATGCATGTATGTAAGGCCAGAGAAGGATCCCTGGGATCATTCTTTAGGCCACAAACACTTTTTGGGGAGAGTGGGGACATGGTATTCACCTACTTGGATCTTACCAAGTAGGCTAGACTGGCTGACCTGTGAGATCTAGGGATCCCTCTGCCATGGCGTCCCTAGTTCTGGGGCCACAAGTATGCGCCACTGTGCCTGGCTTTGCCCTTGGTTTTTTTTTTTTTTTAAGTAATTTGTTTATTTTTATTTTATACGCATTGGTGTTTTGCCTGCCTCTCTGTCTGTGTAGGGGGTGCCAGATCCCCTGGGACTGGAGTTACAGACAGTAAAGTCTCTATGTGGGTCCAGGGAATTGAATCCAGGTTCTCTGCAAAATTTATCAGTGCTGTTAACCATTGAGACATCTCTGCAGCTCCAGAAATTCACTTTTTAAAAAATGATCATTGGTGTCTTGTCTGCATGTATGTCTGTGTGGTGGTATCAAATCCTCTGGAGCTGGAGTTACAGACAGTTGTGAGGATCATGTGCTGGGAACTGAACCTGGGTCCTCTGGAAGAGCAGCCAGTGCTCTTAACCACTGAGCCATTTGTATAACCCCACTTCCCCCAGCTTGGCCTCTTTAACCTGGGTTCTGGGGCTTGAACTCAGAGCCTCATGGTTAAAAGGCAAGTACTTTACCCACCAAGCCATCTTCTCAGTATAACTCTTTAGTTATAGCCTTAAAGAAAAGAGGATAGGATGTGCTTCATTTATTTGGGGCATGGCTTTATTTTTACTTCCTGGGTATTCACATTTATGGTTTGTGGGCAGCCACCATTCTGTTGTAGTAGATATTTAATCTCAGTCAGGGATTTCTATCCTGCCTTTGGTCATGCAGTTCCAAGATAAAAGATATACAACTTTTATGTTTATAGTAAGCCTTTAATGCGCTAAAGCTGGCAGATATCTATCCGCTATGCTATTTTGCCTACTTCCCTGCCAATACCCCACAACATGACTTCCATGTTCCATCTGAGCTGCTCTTAACTCCAATTACCCCTCCCTTCATGGCCATATTTTCATACTCCATGACATCTTCTTCTCTTTCCACCTTCTTCCTTTTCCCTTTCTTCATAGTCCCCTGCCTCCAGCCCCAAGCCCGGGAACCCCAAAAAACACTGTTATATTTTGCCAAGCTATAGGCTGTAGGCATCTTTATTCTCCAATCGGAGATAACTTGGGAGCAAGGTTACATAGCGTAACTTGGGTATACATGTGAATTCTCTTGTCCCTGGGGACAATCGGGCTTTGGGGAGGGGCAGTGTTTAGTATTATAATACATAACAAAAGGTCAAACCTCAACACCATTCTTTTGATTGAATCCTCCACACTTAGGGGTGACATACTCTCCTATGAATATGTTCTTCTGAGATGTCAAGTTTAGGAGATTTCATGGGGGTGATTCAACATTTCTAGCTGGGGTTGTAAAAGCTCAAACAGACAGAAGCAAGCTTGGGTTGAATCTGCTGGCTAGATTACAGGACTCATCCATTTTGAAGCAGGTGCAGGCTAGAGCTCTATGGGAACCTAAGGTCTCTGCCTGACTCATCTTGGTCTGACTGGAAACAAGGAATGCTTCAGGGAGTCTTGAGTCCCTGCTTTAGATGTGGTGCTGGCCAGTGCTGATCAGATGTCAGACAGCAGTTGGGGGCAGGGTGGGTGTGTGTGTGTTGGGGAAGATGGGAGCTGATGGAAGTGGTGGCTGAAGTGGAAAGCAATGATCAAGGTAGTAGACAGTTTGAGTGGTACCTACCTACCACGTGAGGTTCACTGCATTGGTTACAGTAAGCACAGGTAAGTGCAAGCAAAATACCTATATTGGTCAGGGTTCTCTGAAGAATGGATACATGCATGCATATACACATACATATATGATACACACACACACACACACACACACACACACACACACACACATCACCTTCTCCACACTCTCTGCTTCTGTCCAAGCCTCAGATGAGACTGCATATGTCTTTGTAAGGCCATGAGACTAACCCAGCTCAAGTGCCCTTTCCTGCATTCTTTTCCCAAATCTTTGTTTCAAGGCCCTGGCAGTCCCACTAATAACTGTTCCTCCTGGAAGGCAGGACATGGAGAAGAATGGAGAGGGAACCAGGCATCTCTAGAGTAGATGGGGGCCTGTGGGTTCACTGACAGTGTCCTTTAAGGAGGGATGCACGAGTCTCTCTGTGTTAGTGTTAAGCCCTTAGCAGATGCTCAGCACATGTGAGTCAGGGATGTAGCCTGAGAAGACAGTGGTATGGGATACCAAGACCTAAGTTCATAGCAGCAGGTTGGACTCCATATTAGTTCCTGGGACCCAGGACAGAAAGGATTTCAATGATGTATAAGATGATCAGCCTCGTAGCTCACACCTACTTCTCTGTGCCCTTCAGCTGCAGGAAGGCTTTGGAGCAGGCGAGGGAGCAGTTATGGGAGCTATGATTGTACACAGGGAAAAGAGTCACGTGCTTAAAAAGTCACCTCTACGCTGATTTCAATACCAGGGTTTTTCATAGTTTGGCTCTTGACCATCCCTCAGAGAAACGTACTAAAGTCTGTGTTTCTGTGTGTGTGTGTTTGTATATGTGTGTACACACACACACACACACACACACATATATATATGTACACATACACATATATACATATATGTGTATATGTGTGTGTGTGTATGTATCATATGTATATGTATGTATCCATTCTCCAGAGAACCCTGACGGATATAGGTATTTTTGCTTGCATATCTGTCTTTGCAGTATCTGTGGAGGCTGAAGGACAGTGTGGGATCCCCTAGAACTGGATTTACAGATGATGTGAGCCACCATGTGGTTGCTAGGAATTGAACTTAGGACCTCTGGAAGACCACTCAATGCTCTTAACCACTGAGCCATCTCTCCAGCCCCTAGCTTTGTTTTGATTTGGGCAATCAAATCAGGTCCTCATGCTTTCAAGGCAAGGGCTTTATCTGCAGAGCTATTTCCCCAAACCTCCCATTCTTTAGAATGTAACTGAATCTACACGGCGTTCATTGGCCAAAGACATTCAGGTAGAGCTGAGGTGGGTCAACTCTAGGCAAATGCTTTAGTCTAGAGCAGGCTAGAACTTCTCTTCCTTTTGACACAGCTGTGGAACATGGTAGGAACGGTAGGTGTTCTTTCATGTCGGGTCCCAGAGCGAGTGAACACAAGCCAGAACAGACTCCTCAGCCTACCTGTGGGAGATGGACCTACAGTCCAGAGACTTCTTGCTCTCTTGGGACTACAGACAACACAGTCCACCTTGCCATGACCGAGGCTCCCCAATTCAGTCTTACTCCCCATTTCTCTCCCTTACTTCTGATCTTTGCTTTCAGCAACTTTTGTTGTTCACCTGTAAAGTCGCTGGTCTATCAAACCACTGCACAGGCAGTACCGGGGGCAGTAGCCCGCATGTTTCCCCAGGGCTCCTTTCTCTTTGGAGAAGGAAGAGCTATGGACAGAAATAACTGTGACGGCGAGAGAGTGGGGACTCGACAGGGTGGGAGCTTGCAGCAGTTTGGGTGTATTGTTTGTTTGTTTGGCTGGTTGTTTTTTGTTTTGTTTTCTCCTCTCTCAGGACAGTCTGGCCATCTGACTTCATCAACCTCTTTTGCCCACAGAAAGATGATGATATCTCAGGCAGGTTCCTCAATTTCCTGTCACTTTCAGGAAATGAAAAGTCCTTTGCTCACTGCTAGCATTGAAATAGTGGGATGTCAGCAGCAGTATGGCCAGTCCTCTATAATTCTTAAACTTGAATGTCAGGCTCCTGGAAGCCTGTGACAGGAGGTGACAAGGGATCACGGTACAGCAGCAACAGTCTTAGGAGAACCCTTCCCTTTCTGACTTTTCAGCTTCCGAGCCTTATGCCAACACCAGGTGTGGCACTGAGGGCTGAGCTCATTTTGGGTGGCTGCCTTCACCTATCTCCCAAGGGCAGTGTGACACTTCACCCTGAAACGTGAAGTTGCTCTTAAAACTTCATCATCACCATCATCACCATCATCACCATCATCCTCATCATCATCATTCATGTGCACCGTATGCATGGTACCACATGTTCAGGATCTCCTGGAAGTCAGAAGCCAGATCTCATGGAGCTGGAGCGACAGGCAGTTGTTCGCTGCCGTGCGGGTGCTGGGAACCAAGGCCTTCTGCAAGAGCAGTGAACACTCCTAACTGCTGAGCCATCTCCACAGCCCACGCACTGGATGATGCCGCATCCACTGTTTCATTCTTAACTGTACCTAAGGTATAGCGGTAGTTGCCTTAAGTGACGGTGTATGCTCTTAGATACCCGCAGCACCCTGGAAGGGGCAAAGAGCTGCTGGGCTCATCACCCCTAAGCCACTCTTCCTCATGCCACCAATGCTGTCTTGGAATGAAGATGTTACAGAGACATTTGTGGCCCTCTCTTTGGCTGTCAACCTTCTGGTCTCCAAGAAATTATAATTCCCGCAGGAATCTCATGCTGGGGGGAGGGAATGAGCAAAGCCTGCTGCCAGGAAGAGGAAGAGCTTGTCTCTGGGAAAGAGATTTCACAGTTTTGACAACTTTTTGGACCATCTCATAGAAGAGACAAGAGGAGACAGTGAGGCTGGGCGGGGCCACAGCTCCGCCAGCGCAAGCCCCGATTACTTATGCACACCCTCAGTCTCCAGTAAGGTGTGAACATCATGTCAGGATCCCACAAATGGACTTGAGGGGCTGTTGAACCTCATTGTTCCTCTTCTCAGGGTGACCACATTGACTACATTTGTTTTGTTCTGCCTTCTAATAATTCCTAGGATGTCTGGTTGGCCTGCAAGAAAAGGTGGTGGAGCCTTATTTGTTAGGTAGGGCTCTCTGGGACCAAGCCCTGCACATAGTAGGGCTGGAAAAGACACGGCACCATCTCTTGTCAGCCTACGTGACGGGAACAAGTACTGCAGACAGACGCTGGCTCGGAGAGACAGACATCTGTGAGGCTTTCTCAGGATAAAGCAAACGCATGTCCTCTGGTTGTACTGTGTTGCTTACTGGAGAAGCATCCCGAGGTAAATCAACAGGACGGACTCGGAGCACCTGCCCAGTGACTGTGCATTCAGGCTCCTGTTGGGAAGCCCTGTTTTCGTGGTCTTTTCTGACATCTCATTATGTACATTCTGTCATGGGACTCCGTCTCGTGAATCTGTTTTAGCCATTTTCCTCCTGGGACTTTGTCATGGCTTAAAAGTGTGTTTCCTGTTAGTTGCAGAGTTCATGTTTAAATCAGACTATTGGGAGTATATCTGATGACTGTGAAGAAATCTCTCTCTCTCTCTCTCTCTCTCTCTCTCTCTCTCTCTCTCTCTTTCTGTGTGTGTGTGTGTGTGTGTATTATGTGGTGTGTGTGGTAAGGGTGGTTTATGTGGTCTGTGTATGTGTGAGTGTGTGTTATATATGTGGTCTATATATGTGTTTATGTATGGCATATGCAATGTTCTCTCTCTGTGTATGTATGTGTATGTTGTGTGTGTGTGTATGATGTGGTGTGTGCATGTATATGAAATATATGTGGTTTATGTAGTCTATATGTGTGTGTTTGGTGTATGTGGCATTTGTGTATAGTTGGTGTGTGTGTGTGTGTGTGTTTGGTGTTTGTGTATGTGGTGTGTGTGTGTATGTGGTGTGAGTGTGTATATGTGGTGTGTGTTTAGGGGTGTGTATGTGGTGTGTGTGTGTGTATATGTGGTGTGTGTGTATGTGTGTGGTATAATGTGTGATGTGTGTGGCCTTTTTGTAACTATTGCTCCTTTGGAGACTTGTCCTTGCCAGAGTTACTTTTCTTCCCCTGTGTAACCCTTCTACAAGAATTGTTTCCTTGCCACTCCCTACCCCCACCCTCCAATGTGGAGTTCTAAATTCTAAACAGAAGTCCTACCTAAATGTAACTGATATTAAGTATGAGACATTTTGTCTTTGCATTTCTAGTACGCTGGTGATCTTTGCGATGCTCCTCTCCAGCCTTCCGTTCTCGGCATCAGTTAACACAGAGCAGGCAAATTGCTGTGTTAGCTTGCAGAAAAGCAATGCAGCTATCTATGTTAGGAGAATATCACAGCTGGTGCTGAGGCTGAGGCTGAGGCCGAGGCTGAGGAGGCTGAGGCTGAGGCCGAGGCTGAGGAGGCTGAGGCTGAGGCTGAGGCCGAGGCTGAGGAGGCTGAGGCTGAGGCCGAGGCTGAGGCTGAGGCCGAGGCTGAGGCTGAGGCTGAGGCTGAGGCCGAGGCTGAAGTTGCTTTCCAGGTTCTGGCCAGAGGGTGACAGGAGACACCAGCACACAGCCTGCATTTGTCTGTGCCTCCTTAGTCTCCAAATCCCTTTACATTTCTGTGTTATCCAGGATGAAGTTTGAGGTCCACAGCCTCAGCATCTTCTCAGATGCCTTTTCTTGGACAAACCAGATTTCCGCCTATCAACTGCCACTCAGTGATTGGGCTTGTCAGTTCTGAGCAGCTGGGATCTCAGTCTATGGTAACAGATTTCACATAAGTATGTTTAAGTATAAACTAGTAAGAATAAGGAGAAAGAAAAAAATAAGCTCCCGAAGCTTTTGAATTAAAATGGAAGCTAAAATCAGAAGCCACACTTTATTTTTAAGTAGGGAACATGAGAAGCTTTAAGACGTTATTGACACAAGTTTTAAGGATCCGTGGCGTCTTGAATCAACTCACTGAAGTATAAATGTAAGAGAAATGCTTAGACGATATCTACATACAATTTACTTAAAGTTTCAGCTAAATACCTAATTAGTATGCAACAGTTGATCCTAAAGATTCTATTAACTCTGTAGCCTGTGAAGGTCAAAGACCATTCCTGTCCTACTGAAAGGCCAACTATTTTGTAACCTTGAGTCTGTGAATATTTATTCAAAAACCCTACATATATTATAATATTTGTTGTGAAAGCGACTAAGGCTGCAAGCTTTGCTTGCTATAGGCATGAATTTTATTCTCCTTTCTTGAGATAATTAACCATTGACTGTGGCTCCACTGATTTAGTTCCAATTAACACAGACCGTGTATCATCTGCATAGACGTTCTTAGAAGTGGGAACACAGTAAAGTCCCACATACATTTAAACAGAGTGACTCTAACTGTTTAATTTAGAATACAACATAGGATTCTTGTTTCCACTCTCTAAGGACTCTAGGGCCTCTTGATGCTTTAAAAGAGACAGAGAACAAGGGCACCCCGACTTCACGTCCCCATCTCCTTGGAGAGACCCACACAGAAAGCACAGCGCACACTCAAGCCAAGGAGGGAGAACAGCTCGGAGGGAAGGTGACCCCACTTACTGATCTGAAGCACAGCTAGACAGCATGTACAGTGTCACAGTTAGTTTTTGTCAACTTGACATAAACCTCCACACATCTGGGAAGATGGACTCTTTAATTGATTAGCTGCCTTCATCAGATTAGCCAATTTTACCAGTGTTTCCCCCTAGCAGGACATTCTGGTTCCCTTAAGATGGTGCAAAACAGGAGTCCCCTTCTGCTTTAACCTTTACCAAGGAGCACCTGGAGGCACCTGGCCTGTCCCCCTTTCTGCTTGATGAGAGCCATTCTTCTGCAGTCTATTGCGTGGTAGGAACTTTCATTTTATTTTACGAGTTAAGAATGCCCAGGTTGACGAATAGGGAAAAACCAATTATATCGCTATATAATGCCATTATAACAGTTGTTGTATTTTTTTCTTTTGAAACATTGTATTGGACCAAGGGTTTTGACATGTTAACTTTGGGAGTACATAAGTATTTGATTCACAGTAGTCTGAGTGACAACCAAGGACCATTCAAGGTACAAAGTCCTAGGTGGGAGACGACGAGAAGGAACAGTGGGTTTTCTAGCCTTTCTTTCATGATTCCATAGGTATCCAGCCATTCGCATGATTTTCTTCTCACCCACCTCTGTAGTGGATTGTGGGAAATAAAGAGAGGCTGTCCCAGCCCCTAAGCTTAACTGCTTTTCCCTCTCCTGATGTAGCATGAGGAGGGGTTGATTTACTTGTTGAACATTTATGGGCATACCAGTGGGATCTGACAGAACAGAGTCCCAACTCCAGCCCCACAGTTCATCTACTTCCCAGAGTGCACACCTCTGTTTGTAAAATGGAAGGCAAACTCTCACTACTGGTCGTGGACGATGCATCTGGAGACCACCTTGATCACACATAGCTCACATGCAGCACCGGCTGGACATGTGTTTTGTGTTGTTGATGCTATGTTGTTACAATGCCTATGATCCCTTGACAGTAAGATGCCCACCACAACCCTTGGCATGTAGGAGTTCACTCCGAGCCAGATCTCTGCTGTTGAATGATGCTAACTTCTTGCCAAGGCACCCCGCATTCCCCAGGTTGTAAATCTGCCTCTCACCCTTGTAGCCAGCTGCCTCTTGAGCATGAACCAATTCTCTGTAATCAAGCCCATGGAGATGGCAATTCCCCAGCCTGCCTCTGCTGGGTACCCAACGCTTTATCGCTCTCCTCGCTTTGAATTGAAATACTCTGTAGCGTTAATGCCTCTCAGATTGAAACCTGCAGGGTTGGATTTTCAATTTCTCCCCTGGGATGGTAGCAGAACTGGCCTTCCAGAAGACAGACTAATTGAGAGGTCTCTGACAAGGCTGTAGATCAACTGCCAGACTAGGATAGAACGTCCTGGTCCAAAGAAGCATGGTGGTCCATGAAAGATTCGTCCAGATGGGGTAGTGAGCCTCCAGCAAGGAAGTCATCTTGAAACAGTACTGTTAAAGGAACTCACAGCTATTGGGAGGGGCAGTGTTTATAGTTCACTGTGTGCCAGGCTCTGAATCAAGAGCACTGTCCCACAGACAAGGTAAAAGTCCTCAACAACTTGCTATGGAAGTTTTTAATTAATTTTTTGAGTTTGTTTTTGTGAGACAGACTCTGTCATATAGCCTCAGCTGACTTGGGCTACTTACCATGTAGCCCAGGCTGGCTTCAGACTAACAGTGATCCTTCTGCCTCAGCTTCTTGAGTGCTAGGATTACAGGCATACACCATCATACACAACTATTCTAACAATCCTAATGTGAATATTCAGAACGGATACTACCCAGTTCTCTCCCCTCTCTTCATCAACCCCTACCCCTCGGAGCTTGTGCATATTAGGTAAGCTTGTTACCAGTGAGCCACATGTCGAGCCCTTTGCTTCTCATTTTTAGACATTGTCTTGCTAAGCTGTCCAGGTTGGCCTTGAACTCTCTGTAGTCTACACAAACCTTGGAGCTTGTGCTCTCTCCTTGACGCAGCTTTTCAGTAGCTGGCATTAGAGGTCTGTACCACAGGCCTGGACCAGCAGAACCTCTAGTATATCCTGGGTGAGTGTCTGGTCTGCTAATGAGAAAATCATCATAGCTCCTTAACCAACTGATCCAGAAATTGAGTACCAGAGAGATTAGGGTGATCAGTTGAAGGCTGCACCCAGAGAGGCAGTCTGAAGTGTGACCCCTTTGGATCATACCAGATGAGTTGCTGTGGGCAGCAACTTCTCTCAGTTTCCACATAGAGGGTTACCAGCATTTTCCCCAACTGCTCTACATCTGCATAACACATGAGTTTCCGCCTCACTCCCCTCCCTGAGTGTTCTAGGGACCAGGGCTCTGCTTTTGCCGGTGGGCAGGTGGGCACACATGCTAGAGTTGCCAGCACAAACCTCAGGCAAGCCGGACTGCAGAACACCACAAAGGATCTTGGGGAGCTGTTGGGCACAGGATCAGCATTAGAAATCTCTTTTACACATTCCTGTCTGTACTACACCTGAAATTTGGCTCTAGGGGAAGAAGACAAAGAGAAACAAATGTTTCCTCAGTTTCCAAAATGAGCCAAGCGTGTTATTCACTTACCTACAATCACTTTCCAAGGAGGCTGGGAAGCTGGCCTGCAAGGCAGGTCAAAGAGGTTGCTGTGGGGCTCATATGCAGCATGAAGTCGTCCCCCCACCCCCGCCATCCCCGACCCACATCTCCTTCTTATGCTTGATGATCTTCCTGGTTGGTCAGCTTAAAACTCTGTTTAAAAAGTTTAAGCTGAGGAGGTGTTTAGACTCTGGAAGAGACCAAGAGTGTGTTTACTTACTTTAAAAATACACTCAAGTACCTCTATGGTCAGCTATGCTTTAGGTGAGGTGGTCTGAAGGGAAACAAGAGGGAAGACTGTTCCCCCCAACCAACTAATAGCTTTTCACACCATGCCTTGCCATTAGAGTCCCCTATGGCAAGAAGCCTGCTACCCAGCTGAGCAAAGAATTGGCTCCTTCCTGATTTTGCTTTAGGCAAATCATAAATTCATATGGTGCATGCACGTGTGTGTGTGTGTGTGTGTGTGTGTGTGTGTGTGTGTGTGTGTGTGTGTGAGAGAGAGAGAGAGAGAGAGAGAGAGAGAGAGAGAGAGAGAGAGAGAACCTAACTCATTTTGAGAAGTACAGACCAATCTCTAGTTTTCCCATTATGCTTCTTTAGGTTGGGTCATTTTCCTCTCTGAAATAGCACTGGGCTGGGAAGGGAAATGGAAAAAGAAAAGAAACTTGAGTGTCATTTTATATAAGACTCAGAAGGTTTTCTTAGTTTCTTCTCTTAGTTTCTCTTCTGTTGCTGTGCTAACATACATTGACAAAAGTAACCTTAGAGGAGGAAGGGTTTATTCTGGCTCGAAGGTTCTGTCCATCATGACAGGCAGAGAAGTCTGGGCACCAGGAGCTTGTAGCAGTGCTGGCTCCACATTGGAAAGATAGCAATGTGTACACATGCTCCTCAGCTCTCTTTCTCTACTCATGCAGTCCAGGATCTCACTAGGGAATGGCGCCACCCATAGTGGGTGAGTCTTCTGATGTCAGTTAATGCCATCAAGGCATTGGCCAGAGGCTCATCTCCTAGTCGATTATGGATTCTGTCAAACAGACAACAGGGTCTCACAGAGTAAACACCACAGTCAAGATCAAAACAGGATCTCCTAGGCTGCTCCCAGACATACCTTTCCCCTAGTGTCTCAGGCTACTTGGAGTTAGAAAACCAGTTCCCATCTCTGGCTATAATGTCAGTTCACTGTATCAGTCTCTCTCTCTCTCTCTCTCTCTCTCTCTCTCTCTCTCTCTCTCTCTCCCTCCCTCCCTCCCTCCCTCCCTCCCTCCCTCCCACCCCTCTGAAATGGTATGTTGAGGAAAAATTTGGGTTAGATCAGATATGGCTAGTAGATTTCACATGAAGGTCAAGCTTGGTCCCTTGACACAAGCTAGAATCATTTTGTCATTTTTGAAAGGGAACCAAATTGAGAAAATTTGAGAAACCCTGACCAGATTGGCCTGTGGGCAAGTCTGTGGTTTATTGTTTTGATGGGGGAAGGTCATGGCATTTTATCACAGCAATAAGAGACTTTAACTAAGACAGAAATTGGTACCAGGTTGCTGTGACAGGCCAGGTCAAGCAACTTTTGGGAGGTTTGTGGTTGCCTGTGAACTTTGGGCTAGGAAAACCATGGAGTCTTCAGAGCTCACTGTGAAGTCTTGTGGGAGCTTGGAAGACAACCCCAGAGCAGTGCAGAGGATGGGGGCCTGCCTTGTAGGTTTCTGGGGAAGTTTTGAGAGTCCCTTTAGAACTCTTTCTCGAATCTGTCCTTCTGGTCCGTTGAGGCTGAAGAATCACGGTGATTAACAAGAGACCATGATCACTGACTTGAAAGCTTTGTCTTCCTGGAACTATGTTGTTGGTGACCCGGGTGATGATGTTGGTTGGCTGGATCAGAGGCAACAGTAGTGATTAAGAGGAAACCAGTGTCACTGAGGTGAAGTCTTCAGGGAAGTGTTTCCTCCATGTCAGCACACAGGAGCTGTGGGCCAGAAGTTGAACCTTGTGTTGGCAGCTGAACTTGGTACTGTGTAAGAGTCTCCCATGTGGTACTGGCTGTGGTGGCATGAGGGCATCAAGGAGGTGTGTGTATGTGTGTGTGTGTGTGTGTGTGTGTGTCTTACACACTCTTTCACTGTGCCCCTAGGGAGGTCACCTGAGCTTCGGCTTGTTGGTAAAATTGAGATTCTAATAGCTACACTCCATCCCTCGGCACAAGGCAGTGGGTTTTAGAAATTCCAACAGTGCCGGGCCCTGGATGGCTGTCTGTCTGTTCTGGCTCCTTCTATCTTGTTCTCCTAGTATAGATGGGATGGTGTGGCTTCCCTTCAGAGAGCCCTGAACTGGTTCCCTTTACCACCTGGTTATGCCTGCCCTCTCGGGTAGTGTGCCCGCCCTCCGTGAGCTGATCCACTCACCCTTGCAGAACCATCACTTCTCATGGCCACTCTCACCCCACTCTCTGAACCCCCAGAGCATCTCAGAGAACTCACTTCTTCCTCCAGAACATTAAAGAAAAACTGCTTTTAGTTTTAATTTACCTACGTATGTGGCTATGTGCGTGTGTGTGCAGGTGTCATCAGAGGCCAGCAGAGGGTACCAGATCTTGTGGAGCTGGAGTCACTGGTGTTTGTGGGCTCTCTACAGAAGCAGTTGTGTGGTAGTAGCTACTGAGCCATCTCTCCAGCCCCTCCCCCAGGGAGTTTGCAGTTATTCCCTGAATCACCCAGTGAGTTGGTGTTTGGGGAAAGGGGCAGACAGACATGCCATGGTGGTTTCCAAGGACATTTTCTTTTCCTCACCCTTACTGGCAACATTGCATGCACGTTGGTTTGAACAACTGGGCTACAGCTCATGGCTTGTCACCAGTCATGGGGGACCTGAATTTCATGCTCAGACTGGTTTTTGCCACTTGAAGATCTGCATCTAGGCTGCCTGGAGGAACAGGTCCTGGCTTGTTACCTTGATATGGAAATAGCACACCCAGATGGGATACACATTAAAAAAAAAATCAGTCCCTACAGGCAAGTTTCCTTTACAATGTTATTCATTCTTCCCAGGTAGACAGAGGGATGGATGCCAGTGGTGGTAAGAATGAATGAGTCCTTCTGATCCTCTCCTTCTCTCAGGTGGACCACATTAATACCTCTTACAGGAAGTCTTCTGGGATTGCACCTTCTCTTCCAGCATCCTACACTACCTGTCACTTCCGCTGTGGGCATGTACTTCTCTGTGCATCTCCAGGATGGCAACATCAATTCTCTTATTCCATAATCTCCTTCTTGGGAAATACAGGAGGATGAAGGGCCCAGGCACTGGCCCCACTGGCTTTACTGCTGCCTCACTGGGTTCTCATCAGAAGCCTGTTTCTTCACATTCTGAAGTGAGGAAGAGCCACTCCTGGTGGAGATGAGGACGGACCGAGGAGATGTGGAGGATGGCTGTGAACATTGTGAACGAACAAGCTCTTGTCTGTGCCCGAGAAACACAATGTAAAACACACACACACACACACACACACACACACACACACAGAGAGAGAGAGAGAGAGAGAGAGAGAGAGAGAGAGAGAGAGAGAGAGAGAGAGGAGAGGAACGAGATACCCTACATGATATGGTCCTTGTCCCTAGCTCCTCTGCCAGAGTAGCCACCCTCATGGCTCCACTCCTGTTTATTTGGTCTTTCAGGGTGGGACATGGTGCTACACCCATGGTGCTGTCACCACAGCACTCAGGAGATGAAGGCAGGGGCGTCCTGAGCTCAAAGCTAGTCTGGGCTACATGGCAAGATTGTTTCAAAACAACAACAACAGCAACACATACAGATACACACTATTGCCACTACCACTACCAATAACAGCAACAACAAACTGTTAGCTGGTTTATCAAGAGTTGGACAAGACTCAATTTTCATATCTTAGATTCACATTTAAAAAATAAATAAAACCCTTAAATCCCATTATCCATAGGACGGCTTGGCTCAGAAAGATTTTTGACTATTTCTGAAAATCAGATTCACCTCCTGGGGATAAACACTTTTTACCACTGAGGTAATTCAAGCCTATTTCTTGTCTGTGCTGTTTCCTCACTCAGTGGGCAGCCTGGGATTACAGGAAGCATGAGCAAAGCACACAGGTCTGTGTTGAAATTCTGGCCTTTTACCCTTTCAGATGTGCTGCATTGGTCAAGGAACTCAACCTCTCTGAGCCTCCACGTTCTCATGTGAGGGAGGAAACACGCCCTAAGCTCACAGAGTGAGAGCACACAGGATAGCACACAGATGGATGGGAAATGCTATGGAATGCCAGTCCTTCCCTTCTTCCCTCCCTCTGAACCCCACTAAGTGAGGGCTCTTCCATAGGATATCTAGGTTGCTGTGACTTGCCTTGTTCCTTAAATCATCCTGTTCTTGTTCTTCTTTTCCTTATTCACATATGGACATCTTAAATGGCCATAAAGTTCTCTCTATGCCCACATTTCTAATGTGGCAATGTGGCACTTAGCACAGAGTAGGTGTCTCAATATATACACACACAAGCGCGTGCGAGGAGAGAGAGAGAGAGAGAGAGAGAGAGAGAGAGAGAGAGAGAGAGAGAGAGAGAGAGAGAG
>NW_021621078.1:1272908-1307296 GCF_004785775.1 Grammomys surdaster | reverse complement strand
GAGAGAGAGAGAGAGAGAGAGAGAGAGAGAGAGAGAGAGAGAGAGAGGCTGCTTCAGTGAGCCAAAAATAAGTGGAGCCCAAACCCCATCTAACAGCTGTCTGGAGAACAATCTAGCAGTATAGAGGCTGTGCAGTAAGAAGCATGCCACTCTCAGTGTGATAAGTAACTATTGGCAGTCATTTTTGTAAACACATTTGGCTTCCCAGGGTGTCTTTGAGCCTCTTATGGATTGTGTTAAGTTTTGATGTTCCTTAAAAAAAAAAAAAAAGTTTCTGCTCAGGTTGGGATTCTCCAGATATCCTCTAGATGGCGGTGTTCAACACAGAGCCTGTCTCCAAGCCGGTAGAAACTAAAAAGAAGGGGTGGTGGGGTAGAGGGGAATCGCTTTTTATTACCAATGCATTAAGAATGAATTTATCATCCTGGCTCAGCAAAAGTCTAGTTATTCGGTAAGAAGCTTTATCCCCAGCTAACGCGCAGCTTAATCAGTTCGCTTAGATACAAAGCCACCTCAGGCTTTTGTCTCGTGTTCGGAATGAATAACCCCTCCATGGTGTATATGGTCTCAAAGCTTCTGGCTGACAGGCCAGAGACACTTGGTTTTTCTCCAGGATCCTAGAGCCAAGGCTCTGGGAAGGTGGAGGGGGGAAAAGCAGGTGCATCAAGTCCAGCCTCCTGCGGTGAGGGTGACATATGATCTAGCAAGTGGCTTGTATGGAATAATAGTAAGATCAGAAAGCAGCTATGAAGTCACCCCTTTCCTGCGTGGCAAGTACTGCTCATATTCCGTTCACTCACCCCACATTGTCCTGTGTAGCCTGAACTCTTATTACCTTGGTATCAAACGTGAACACTGAGATCTAGGGAAAGAGTTGCGTGCACCAGAGTGGCTGGTGACAGCTGAGGTGGAGGCTTATGTGAGCCATACATCTGCTTCTCCGGTGGCAGTCTACCAGTAGGCTGACAATATTTGCTCTAATTCTCCCCTAAATCGGGAATCATTGATGCCCACCTTGGTATAGCCAGGATCCTCAGCACACAGAGCAATCAAGGGAAACAGGAAAGTCTCTTGCAAGACCTCCTCACTCTTGGGTAGACAAGGCAAAGCCTACACTTCCACATGAGGGGCAGACGCTGCTGCAGAGAGATGGTTTAGAGCCAGTGAGGCCCACAAACAAGTCTATGCTCCATCAGTTTCTTGGGTGAGTTATTTTATATTGTGGAGTATTATTGGACTCCATAAGCAGGTACAACAGAACTGGTGGGGGAACACAAGCAGGGATGAACATTCAGGAATCAGAGAGAGGTGACAAACTGTGGTCCCCAAAGCCAAGAATTAGGGGATCCTCTGAGAAGGCCAGAAAGAAGACCCTGTAAGCAGAAAGACCTTAGGGAGCCTGAGAGGCTGCTCACTTAACAGTGAAGAATTCTGGTGCCAGGTGGCCTGAACTTAACATGTAAACTCTACCATGCCACTTGGCTTGAATGAAGTTATTTAACCTCTCTGAGGCTGAGTATAGTCATCTGTGAAATGGGTACAATAAACTGACATATAAGTTGAGCATAGGGCCTGGCATGGGCTAAGTGTGCAAAGAGAGAGGCTACAGGAGAAGTATAGAGAGGAACAAAGTCTCTAAAGACAATGGAAGCCACTGAAAGTGACTCCTTAATTGTCATGGAAGAGGTCCTAGACACTGTGGGACATGGAATGACAGGATGGGAAGAGATAGAGGGTAAGGAGGGTGGCTTCATAGCTGAAGGGAGTGGGACGAGGCTATAGACTCCCTTTGGGCCAATTAACAGAAGAACTGTGCTAGCATTTAAAAAAAAGATATAAATGAAGACATGACAGAAAAACACAACACCCAGGCTTGTGAGAATGCCTGATAACACAGAGTTCAGCCCTGGTTGGCATGGACTCCAATCACCCTAAGTGACACCGGGGACGTAGTCCTTGAGTGGAGGGTCCTCTAACGTCTTGGCATCCCTCCTGGCCAACAGCTGTGCACGTTCCCCATTTTGCCCCCCCCTTGCTGCCCAGTCTCGTGCACCAGGCTAGTGGCCTCCCATGAACTTGGTCCCATGCCAGGAATTGTCTGTCCTCAGTTCTCCTCTTCCCTTCATGTTCTGCATCCTAGCCAACGGACGCGCCTTCATGATAAATCTTGACTCTACCTTGTCTCCCCATCACCTGTCCACTCCAGGCAGCTGCCTCTCCCCAGTAGATTCTGGGGAAGCCCTCTCTCTGCTCCAAGCTTTCTTAACCTTGGAGTGAATATTTCCTCAGCAGGGCTCCTCCCCGTCATCCTGGCTGTATGCTCTTGGTAGGCTCTTTGCCGACATTTTCTTCACAATCAGCTGCTCGCCCTTTTCATCCACTTAACAAGGTCTTACGGCCGAGCAGAGTTTTCAGCCTTGATGAAACTCGGTCCATTCGTGTTTTCTTTGATAGAGAGCATGCTTCGAGTCAGGTATAAGAACTCTTTGCCTCACCACAGGTATCCAAGACGTTTCCTTTTCTTTCGAACAGGCTTCCCGGGTTAGCATCTTACATTTACATCTGTGATTCACTTTGAATTAATTTTTCTATAGAATGTGAGGTTCAGATCAAAATTCCCTTTTTGTGGAGGATGCTAGGGGTATCCAATTGTTAGAGAAATGTCCTTCCCGCACTGCAAAGAAGTCTAAAAATAAAATGAAAGCTGAGCATGGCATCTCCCGCTGACAACCCTCCAGAGGTTCCCTGCAGCCCGAGAAGTACACTCAGCAAGCCCCTCCTTAGGCCCCTCATGACCTGGACCAGTAGTTCCTCTTTATACTGTCCAACTGCATTCTAGTTCCAAGGCCTCTGTTCTTCCTCAAGATACTGGGAGTTTCCTGGAGTCAAGCTCTTTATAGCTGATGCTTCCTTTTCCCAGAAGGCCCCCTAAGCTCCTTATATGGCTGGCTTCTTCCTATCTCTCAGGCCTAGGGGCACCTGTCTTTTAGCATAGCCACCAGCCAGCCCCCAGCTCTCCCCATTCACCCCTCCCTGTCACCATGCTGTGTGATAGGCTTCCTAGCACTGCTGGCTAGCCCAGTGTGTCCCACCTACTTTTCTCTCTGTAGGTAACCCACTACTTCCTTGGGGACAAGCAATCTGACAGTGATTGAGACCCCATGTGGTGAAATCACATAGCCTACATCCAATCTAAGCTTTTGCAATCACTAGAGGGTCTGGGGTAAGCTGCTGGATCGCTTCCTTGCCTCAGTTTCCCCATCTGCCAAATGCAGATATGATTGCACCAAAGGTTGCTCTGAAGGATTTCACGTTTAGAGAGAATTCTGGTCTGTGTCTGGCATGCGTTAGCCCGTGTGATAGGATCTGTGAGGCTGTACTTTGACGCTGGCTGTTACAGGGTAGAAGATAAGGAGGATGAAGGGTGTGGGGTGGGCCTAGGCAGCCCGTTCCCACTTCAATCTGCCCAATTCTCCCATCACCCAATTATATTTTAGGTTTCCATGTATGGTTTGTTGACAGAATGTCACTGCCAAGAGGAGCTTGAAAAGCACAGAAATAGGAGAAAGAGCTCTGCATTTCCTCACAGGGAAGACCTGGAATTTAGTCTCAACTTCAGTTTTCACTTTTTGGGCCAATTATCTGTCTGCTTCGAACTCCAGCTTTCCATCTGGGTCATGGGAATTCAGGAGAGATGCTCATCAAGGTCTTCCATGTTTGACGCTACATGAGAACTAGCTGTTATTCGTAGTTTTGACCCAGCATCCACACCAGAGGAGCCCTGGTATGGCAGCATTTGGCAGAGAGCCTCTGAGAACTCTTAAGTGCCAAGTGCACAGCGCCGCCCAGCGGTGAGTCCAGGCTACGACTCATCTCAGGAGGCCTCCAGACTGCCAGTGTTTATGGAAGGGGGTTTCATCAGAGTGACAGACTTTGGGCCATGTGTCTAATCTTTCCAAACTCTTGTTTCTTCATCTGCAAAATGACTATGGTTTATGTGGGTTTGACGTGGGCGCTGAAGAGGATAATGTAAGCACGGTGTCAGCAATGTTGGCGTCGTTTCAGAAATACGGATAAGCAAACCTATCACAACTCAGGCTCCAAGAGAGGATGCCAGGAATCTGTATTCAGGACAACGCCATGTCTCAAGTGTCTGTGAGGATGAGCCAAGCTCAAGAAATACTGGTATCTTTTGATATCACCCTGAACGCCCTCTCAGGCACTACTTAACAACTGAAAATTTTTCAGAGCTACATTCAAATTTAATTTTTCTAGTAGCCACATTAAAATACGAACGAGGGGGATGTTTGCATATTTAATTCCTATATAGTGTTTTAACAAACTGATAATTTTAACATGATAAATATCAATGTTCAGATATTTTACATTCTTTCATGCTTCACATTCAAAACCTGGTGTTTATTCTTTTATCTGAGTCATAGTTTGGCTCATGTGAACCACATTTTTGAACACTTAAAACCACAAGGAAACCCTGGAGAGCTTACCACCTGGGACCTGAGTTCGGTTCGAAACCCCTCTGTAGCTATAATTCTCTCTTCTGTCCTCCAAGCATCTGCTCTCTTTCTCTCTCTGTCTCTGTCTCTCTCTCTCCCCCTCCCTCCCTCTTTCCCTCCTAAATAAGCCTGCAGCCACTGTGCTAAGTAGTGCAGGCAAAGATGCTGCCTCAAGGTTGAGGGCCAAGCCACAAGCCTGATAATAACAGAGCCTGCAGGATCTTATAACCTGCCTTTTAGGAAACACCTTTACCCAGGTCTAACTTGTTTTGCTCCTAATCTCTGTCCTCTTCTGGGCAAGCTAGGATATGTTGATAGGAGGTGTTAAGTATGCATAGTGTGCTTTGTTTGAGGCTTAGTCACATGACCCTAGATTCAGGTGCTGAATACTCAGTACTTCACAATGTTACTATGCCTGGAGGTGACTCTGGACTCTTAACCTAGTGTGGGTATTAGGACAGGATCCTATTAATAAAACACTAGACTAGAGCCATGAGAAGAAGTACATGTAGCTGAACAAAGGAGAAAGACGGTCCTCCCGGCCAGAACCTTGATCTTCGATTCCACCACCCAGTCTGTAGTACTTTGTTATAGCAGCCTTGGGAAATTAAAAAGATGCATAATCTCCCCTTAATTTTCTCAATGCTTCTGCAGGGCACATATTATAAACAAACTGAAAGCTGAAAAGGTTAAGAAGTCTCCATAAGTCCCAGCTGGAACATGGCTGAACTGGGATTCCAACTCAGGCCTGCCTTCACTTTGACACTGAGCCAAAATCCTTCTCCCCCAGCCACTGGCAGCCATACAGTTATATCCATTCCTTACATAAATTGTTTTTTAATATCATTAATTTATGAATGGCAGATGTTTATTGCCAGTCATGTGATTTGGGAGATATTATTGTGGGCTTTGGCATTCATTCTTACAAAATGAAATGGGCTCTGGCCAATGGCTGTGGAAAGTCCTTCAAATTATCTGTAGGAAATTCCAGATTTCCCACAGAAGAGGGAATGATGAACCACATGAGTAAAGTGTGCGTTGTGCAAACAAGAAGACCTGAATTCGATTCCCAGTATCCATGTGAAAAGCTAGGTGTGGTAGTGTGAGCTCATCAGCTCTGGAAAGGCAGAGAAAGGAGAATCCCTGGGCCAGCCAGCCGAGTCTGCTCAGCCAGCCGAGGGCCAGCCAGCAGAGTCGGCTCAGCCAGTTCCAGGTTAGAGTCTAAAACAAGGTGGATGGCACTCCTGAGGACCTCGGAACATCCTAGATTGTCCTCACACATGTACCTGAACATGTGTGCACTTGTACACACATAAACATGCACACACACTCATACACAGTCTCTCTCACACACACATTCACATCCATACACACACAACACATTCACATACACACACTCACACTCACATACATTCATACCTGCACAACAACATAGTCACACATACTCACATACACATTCACACATGCACAACACACTTATACATACTCACACTTACTCGTATGCACATACACACAATCACACTCACATGCACAAGCACACACATGCACACTCACACACACTCACATACACTCACATCCACACTCACACACTCAAACACAGTGCCCCTTTCTGGAAGAGTGGCAAATGTAACAGCAGCATGGTGAAGATGTCACCACTGTGGTTGGGGTTAGTGACAGTACAGGGGGAGCTTCACTGTGCACGTGGAAAGGCTGACATTTAATAATGGCTGACATTTTCTGATCCTCACAGTGGCCCAGGCACCTTTAATAAATGCTTTTACAGACACTGTTTTGCTTAATGCTTCCAACAGTACATAATTATCCTCGCTTTACAGGCACAGAAACAGGCTTTATTTCTGAGGTTTTAGCTGGGGAAATGTGGTTCTATACTCTCTCTCTCTCTCTCTCTCTCTCTCTCTCTCTCTCTCTCTCTCTCTCTCTCTCTCTGTGTGTGTGTGTGTGTGTGTGCACGCATATGTGTATACAAACATATATGTCATTTCAGGTGGCCATGGGGGATCTCCCACTTGCATGACCTTTATCCTCAGCCTTGAAAAGTCATAGCTAAAAGGTCCTATAGACTGATAACATTTCAGACTATTTCTGTGACTGTTGTCTCTTTGCAGCCTGACTTATGCACTCTGATTTTTTCCTTTGTGTCGAGTGGTCTGAGTGGTTTGGACCATTTGAGCATCTGCCTATGGGAGGCTGCACTTCGGACAGTTGCTTTGGGCTCAATGAGATAGGGACACAGCTCTGCACAGTATAGCCATCTCTGTATATGAATAAGTTACGGTTAGCTGTTTCAGCATAGAAATGACTTCTAGGAATATTTCTCCTGTGTATCATTTAGTGAGGTCTTATGAATGGCAGAGCCCAGGTCCCATATTAATAATATGAATGACTCTTAAGCTCCCAGTGTAGAGTGGAGAGGGTAAAAGAAGAGACAGTAGCATCTAGTCTGTGGCAAAATGTCCTAAGCCTGTCCTGGGCAGTTGTACTTGGGCAATTCAGATTTTATGAATGGCCAGTCAAGATAGAGGTGTATGGGGAAACATTTGTATCTTACATTGTGTGGGATACATTTGTATCTTGAGGACCATGCAATTTATTTTTCTAATGGAGTTCTCCCCTATAGAATTGATCACAACTCATGAGTTCTCAAGGTCCAGGCACAGAGCAGTACTGCAAACAGTGTTTGCATCTCTGTTTGGTGCAGCCTGATTCCCAATAAAACCTTCTTGACCACCCATGCCAGACGAGATGGCTGAATTACATTTTTGCTCACTCCTTGTAAAAATATGCCATTAAATGGTCCTGTGAAGAAGCAATCTCAGAGTATGCCGCCCCCACATATAGTGAAAAACACGAATTCTAGATGGGGAGTCAAGCAGCTAATTAACAGAAACAGTCTTACGTTAATGGGTATGCCATTTGCCACAGTTGTCAGCAATCTTAATATTGACAGTGTGTTGTGATATCTTCTCATGCTCATTTACATCTGATTTGATGTTTGTCATTTTTTCCCTATGGAGCTCTTCCAAAAGACATCAGCTTCAGGTCCATCAACACCTGTTGGTATGAAGGTCCTTCCTGGTCTGTACCTGTGCTTGTAGGCAAAGCCAATTTGTGCTCCTCCATGTTGTCTCCAATTCTGGTGATTAAAAACTCTATGCTAATAATAATGCTAATAATAATTTCACCCCATTTTTTCCTTTAGGACAAGTACTCTCTGAATTAACATCTCATTGTGTTCATATCTGTAACCTCCCAGGTCTCCAACTACCAATCTCCTAACACGAGAGGGACACACTCCTCCAAACCTGCACTGTCAAGGCTCCCTTGTAGCCCAGTCACCACCATGGTATTTGGATCTTTGCTCCCTGAGTGAGAGGTAGAGAATGTCAAAGATTCTCTTTGCCCTTGGAGACAGCCCTGAGGTCCATGTTCTTTATCAGAGATGGAGTAAAGCCCTTTAGTGATACACACTCAGCAAGCTTTAGGAATACTCAGATGGACCGTCATCCTAGTACACAGCCAGACTGGAAAAGCATAAGCCCCTGTACTGTGGCAAGACAGTCAGGACCAGAGAAGGGCACTGAAGCCATCCTGGCTGTTTAGGAGGCCTCCTGAGAGAAGTTACAGTCTAGCTGGGTCCTGGAGGCTGAGTAAGCTCTGTTCAGATGAGGAGAAGCAGCTACTGTCTGTCAGACTCTCTTAGCCTAGAAATGACTCAATGAAACACTAATCCAGGTAATGCTGGGGACAGATTTTGAGATATGATTAAATCCTTTATCAGCAGATCCTAAATTCAAAAAGGGAGAGATGCCAAGGGCTGATCTGGCTTGATCAGGTAAGTATTTTGAATGAAGTACTTAGCTCCGAGATTCCAAATAGCCACCAGCCCTGCACAGTCCCTAATGTCAACCTCTTCCTTCCCATCCTAGCTTCTTCCACTTGTGGCAAGCTCCATTTACCCTAAAGGATCTTACGTGTGTGTGTGTGTGTGTGTGTGCAATAGATCTTACCTTCCTTCCTTACCACCTACTTCATGCTCTCTCAGTTTCCACAGTCGACCCTCACAGCTGCATAAGCCGGCTTATTATATCAGATCTATTACCTATGTATTGATCTATCTCCCACTGGCCCTGCCTCTCTTATTAAGCCCTAACTGACCAAAAAGATGATGACAAGTAAAAGCAGTGCCAGAAGCTCACAGTGATGGACAGCTTTTCACATAGCCAGTGGTGCTTAACATTTTTCATTGTTCCCATGTGTTCAGCTAAAAATATTAAAGGAAGGGAAAGGCTGTTGTGATTTCTTCTTACAGATGACAGAGTGACTGGAGAACTTTGTGTGAAACTGATTGGTCTCTGGGCTAGGTGTCTGTCCCTATCTCCCAGAAGTCTGGACCTCATCTCTATCATCAGGCAGCAAGAGTGACAGAGATGTGACTTCTGCTCCTGGAGTAGGGGGACCTGAGAGGTTAGACCATTTGGGTACTTAAAGTGGAAAGGGATGAATAGTGAGATGAGTGATGTCATGGGTTTAGATTGATGTCATAACTGTGCTGTGCACAAGCCCGTTCTCCCCATCACAGGTAGAGAAGAAGAGAGAGATGTGGGCTAAGGGCAGAGCACACTGCTTACAATAGGACAGTACACTGATGTCAGCCATAACATCTTCCTAGGAACGCATGAGCAAACCCAGGCCATGCTGAGGTGAGCAGAAACAGTGGGAATAACTAGGCTGTCTTGCTGGGTCTGCCATGAGGCAGCACTCTCTAGTATAGAAGCGTCCCTGTCACCTTGCCCATAGGGCATTGGGACCCATATAGAGCTCACCATCAGGAACCCAACAGCCCAAATGGGTTCCAAAAGGGCTGTTTCTGCAAGATTTGGGAGTGTAGGCATAGGCAGTCCAGGGCTCATGGAGAAACTGTATCGATGGTTTAACGTTTGAAATTTTATAGGCAAGAAGTGGTATCTCCTGATCTTGTATTTAACAATGTAGTTACCCCAAGGATGAAGAGGTGGCTTTGTTCTTCTGCTCAAGATGTATTGCTGATTGTGAAGATGAAGTATCTTGGCCTCCATGAAGACTATAGAAATATTGATAACGTCAACAAGAATTTCCTTTCCTTTATATCTTAAAAATGTTTTACATCTTACTGAATAGCTTTGTACACAGTTCAGTGCATAATTTTAAAAACTATACATTGTTATTTGGTGTGTGTGTGTACACTTTTTGTTGGAGAAACACACCTAAAGCTTGAGTGTTGAGATCAGAGGGCAACTTGTAGGAATCAGTCTCTCCTTCTACCATGTTAGTTCCTAGGAATCAAACTTCAGGTCCTTGAGCTTGGTGGCAGGTGCCTTTACCAGATGAGTGACCTTGCTGGCTCTTTATTCCAAAGTTTAAGGGGACATACGACTATAATCATTCCCACTTTATGAATAGTAGAACTGAAGGTGGTTAAGGGACTGGTCACAGATCTGAGAGCTGGTAGTTAGAGCGAGTCTTGGCCTTCAGAGCCCCATGACCTTTCTCTACTGTACTCTGATGTCCCTGGAGAATTGCCTCTGGGTAAGGGTGACCTCCCTCCATTCCATGTGGTCCAGGCTTGCTTTTCTCATTGATAATACCGGAACATGTAGTTTCATCTTGAGGAGTGGAGGGAAGGGAGGAGGAAGGGAGCTGATAGAGGAACAGCCCGATTGTATGAGAGAAGTGATAATGAATTTGCATCCATGATGGTCAAAATATAGTGATTAATCATACTCCACCCAAGAAGTAGGCATTTATGAGTGCCACTCAGAAGAAAATATTTGGAAGCCCAAATCTGAAAAATGTCACAACCAGTGTTTTGAATTCACAGATGTTTTGGGTGTCTGTGCAATACCTTATGTTTTTCATTTACAGAGAAAAGCAGCTCTGTCTTTGAAAACCAGAAAAACTTAGGAAAACACTCCTGCCAGGGTTTAGCTCTGAGTCATGTGGGATGGGCCATGTGACATGAGATGAAAGGTGTTTCATCAGGGGTTTGTGTTCACTATGACACCAGGAAAAAGTTCTCAAGAATTAGGTTCCTGCTTACCCCTCCTTCCCTTCTTGGTGTTCTCTGGCAATCCCACATCCATACATCCTGCTTTCAGAATCTCTAAAATGAGATCTAGGTCCACAATGTCTAAGCTGCCAGGGATTCATGACATACCATACATCTTGCAAGGCTCAGAGCAAGATTTGGGGCAGAGGCAGCATTTTTGTCCTACCTGTAACCTTTGACACAAACAAAAACACCTGCATGGTGTGCTTAGAATTCCAAACTACTTATACCAGCTGACAGTCACCTCATCCAGTGACAGGGAAATGAGGCATTGGACAGACGGTCTTCCCTGACTGCTGCTGTCTAGGAGACTGTTAAGCAGTTAATGCAGTTTATTATTTGATTTGCAGAAAATAATTTTATATATATACATGCACACACATACACATATATATGCACACACACATATATGTATACACACATACATCTACACACACATTTATATATATATATGAACATATATATATATATATATGTTCATAAAAGGTGCTTGAGGGCTCAAGCTTCAAAGTGTTAATGCAGTTACCTCTAGGTGCTGAGGTGGGATTCCAGATGATGGGGTTGGTGGTGATGATTCGGGTGGCGATGGTGGTAATGATGGTAGTGTGATGTCCTTTCATATAATTTCACATATAGTATTTTATTTATTAACTTATTATTTTTGAGACAGGGTTTCATGTAGCTTACATTGGCTATAAATTTAATATACGGCCAAGAGTAGCCTTAATCTCTTGACCCTCCTTCCTTCATGCCCCAAGTTCTGTGGTATGCATCACCATGACTGCCTCTGTTCCTGCCCCTCCCTCCTCAGGAGTATTTTTCAGAGATTTGTACTGCCATGCATAAAAGGCTGTGTAGATTTCGTTTTATTAGTTTTTAAGATTTATTTTCAATCCTGTGTATGTGGGTGTGTCTGTGTGGGTATGTGCATGTGCATGCAGGTGCCCAAGCAGGCCAGAACAGGGCGCCAGATCTCCTGAAGCGGTGTTAACAGTTGGTTGTGAGTTGCCAGATATAAGTGCCGAGAAGTGAACTCTGGTCTTCTAGAAGAACAGTATACGCAGGTGAGTCATCTCTCCAGCTCCTGGCTTGACTTTTTAAAGCAGATAAAATCCCTCAAACCATAACACGCAAAAAAACCAGATCTTTGCTTCTATATAGTTCATGGTCTAAACAAAAAAGAAGGAAGAAGTGCACCAGATACTTTGGTGGCAAAAACACAGAGCTGTAGCCTGGTTCCAGTCCTTTCTTCCAGATCCATGGAAGTGGCTTTTTAGAATCATGATCATATGCTCCCTAGGAAACACTGTATATTTACTGATATGAAATATCCACGCTGAGGACATCGATTCAGACCTGTGGTCTAGTCTTTGCTGGCGTGTGGCCATGCCCTGCTACTGTGCTTCAGAGTTCCTCTGTGTTGATAAAGTTAGGATAATCTAGAATGTGTGTTAGAATTGGGACTATATCATCCCCTTTGGACTACAAAGCTGGTTATGTTACTGCCATAATGCTACATAAATAATACTGGAAAAACAACAAACATATGTCAATCTGTATTATGCAGAGATTAAAATTAGACCACACGGTCACTCTGTGACTCTTAACTTTAGGAATAACTTTTAAAGTGAATATTTATTTTAGTTTTGTTTGTGAATGTGTGTGTGTGTGTGTGTGTGTGTGTGTGTGTGTGTGTGTTTGCACAGGTGCCTGAGAGGCCTACAGAAAGCACTGGAGTTTGTAAGTTGCCCTGTGTGGATGCTGGGAACCAAATGCAGGCCCTCTGTAAGAGCAATGTGTGTTTCTAACCTTTGAGCCATCTCTCCAGCCTAATCGTCACTTTTAAATACTGTGTAAAAGCAAAAGCATGCATATGCCTAATATATAAATAATGCCTAAAGCACAAAGCTGCCAGCACCGTTAGGGTTCTCTTGATTAAGAGTCCCTGGCCTTTATTCACTGCCTGGCAATATAAGGCTTGAACAGCATGTAAAACAAGGGCTGAGTTACACATAGGGAAGGTAGAGCTGGCAGGAGATTAGGAGATGGAAATCCTCACCTCAGTCACTCTCTAGACATAACTGAACTCCAGTTCCCTCATCATTTTATGTATCCAGTCATCTGGCACTGACTACGCACAGATTGTTCTAGAACAGTGCCTACTTTTGTGAGCAGAGTGCAGCAGGAGAACGGGAAGGAAGCCACATATCAACGTGAAGATGCCGGGTGTGTACTACAGGGCTTGGAGATCAAGCGAGACCTGTGAGAACAGGGACATTTGTCAGTCCCCTAGGACTGTTTCTTCCACCCACACCTAGCCCAAAACCCAGTGTGTCAAAACTGAGAAATTTGCTGCAGAGGTCAGACAAAGTTTAGGAGTAGAGTAACACTTGAGCTGGGTCTTAAATGCTGAGAGAAGAAGTGGTGGGCAAGGGGACGATAGAAATGGACTCGCCACTCAGAATAAGTGCAGGGACCAGCAGGGGAAGCGTGTGGGAATGTGGGGACATTTGCCTAGGGAAAAGGAGGCTCACTGCAGCTGCCATCCTGAGTAAGAACTTAGGTAGCAATGGAAAATTGCTCGGGGAAACAGATGAGGTGCTGCTATTATTGCATCTTGCTTCCTTGATGTATATGCATTATAGATTTATCTTATAATTGTTGTTACGGCTTTAGATTTATGCCTACTTTTGTTGGTCCATGATTGATCATTAGTAAGCAAGCATATGCATGCTGATGTGAGGCTCAGCTCTGTGCACTACATTATTGATGGATCCATTCATTCATGCCACAGATACTTTATTCTGATAAATGCTAATTGCTGCTCAGAGTGCCTCACCAAGGTAATTTGCTGAAGCATGAGTTTGAGCTTCCATGGTTCTATCGGTCTACGTGTAGAGGCTGCTTGGGGTTGGTGGGTCGGGGGAACTTGATGTGTGCGCCCTTTCTGCTCTGAGTGTGTGTGTGTCTGGCCTTCGGGGGACATTGCTTGTTGTTGGCATCTGAGAGGAGGCTGGGTTTCAACCATCACATTCCAACTCTGCATCCTGCAGCTGCATCTCTCTCTTTCTCAGCCCACCACAGCCAGCAGACCTACAACCACAGCCTGGCTGAGCAGGGTGTAGAGATGAGGCAGAGAGACACATAGGGGAGAAGGAGAAATCACAGCACACAGAGGAGAGGGAGCAGAAGAGGAGAGAGATGACTGCAGAAGGTGTCAGCCAAAGAGAAGGGGGGCAGGGCTCTAAGCAGCCAGCCGGTGACAGGGTGGGGAGAGAACAAGCAGGTTTTCTCAACACAAGAAGGAAGAAAATGAAGCAGAGGATTAGAGAGAGCAGATTAGAGGAGAGGGTTAGAGAGAGCAGATAGTGTAGAACAAGAACTGGCCACAGGAGTTAAACCCGAAAGAAGATAGGAATGTGAATTTGAGGCAGAAGGGAAGCATATGAAGGTGAGAAAGGGCTATGAGATGGTTGTGTAGAAAGGTTTCCCAGTGCCAGCTCTCACACAGGAATTCTGAGTTCGCAGAATGTTGCGGAATGCTAGCCTGTACTGACTCTCCCATGTGAGGAAGTGTCATGTGTCAAAATATTTAGTGGTGATGCATGAATTAGCAGAGATCAATTTGCGTTTAAGGAATCTTGACTGAGCACCCCACAGCACAAATCAAAGCCATCAAGCGAATGAAACTATTCATGCGATTAGCACACGCCCCACACCTGGCTATGCTAGTGTACAGCAGCACGAAGCTCAGATTGGTATCCCAGAGGTGGGCCAGGATTGGTTCTGTTTGCTTACTCACTCTTCTGTCTGTGTGTTCTGAGGAGGCACAAGAAATGGTCCTCAGGGATGTGCTGTAGATTCTGGTTGAAGGTCATTGTGTCCTAGAGTTTCTGTTAGCTTGAGATGAGCCACCGTCTCAGGTGAGTTAAGCACACATCCTTATCTGATGCTCAAACTCACTGGCTCTTCAGAAGCAGGGCCAACAAACCCCACTCTCAGCTTTCTCTGCTGCTTGCACTGAGGCAACAATGAGTTGAGCATACCATGTCTGGTATAGCTGGGGGTCCTGGCCATGCCATCTGGCCACTCCCTGGGCAGGTGTGTCACCAGTTCGCAGCTGGAGTGTGAAGATCTCAGGTGGGACCCAACGACTCTGTGATGCTCAAGTTATTTTCTTTGTTCAAAGCCTTGTGCCTGAGCTTCTGCTTAGATGTCATGATAGGGCCAGAGTCCTGTCCCAAACCACTGATGTGACAAAGGCCTTGACCTGCCACTTAATTCTCTTCTCTTTGTAGGCAGTCTTAGGAGGTAGACTAGTTGCAGTCTGGGGCTTGAGCTCTCATCTAACTCAGAGAGACATTTGTGTGTCTAGACCTGCATTCTCTTCCCTCTGTCCTCTCTCCTTCCTTTCCCCTCCTTTGCTGCTTAGCCCACAATGTCTGAATTCCATTACATATCAAGTATAAGCTGAGCTTATGCTCCATAGGCAGTAGGGAAGAGGGTTGCTACTCATGATAGCCGTACTATGGGCTTAGCCTAGGAATCCATGAACATATGGATGAGAAAGAAGATGGAGTATTATTCAGCTATAAAGAAAATGAAATTATGTCATTTTAAAGGAATTGTATGGGACTACAAACCCTAGTAAGTAAAAGAAATCTGACACAGAAACACAAATATTGTAGTTTCCCCCCTCACATACAGACTCTAGATTTTTTTTCTAAACAAAGATATGAAGGTAGATGAGGTCTATTCAGAGGCAAGACAAGATTATCAGAAGTAGGGGAAGGAGGAGCAGCGAAGGGGCTGAAACACAAAGTACACTGTGTTACGGTGCCATGATGGAACCTAGTATCTGGTACAAGTGACATACTCTCATAAAATTAATACAGTCTGTCCAATCTACTATAACAAAGCACCACGATCCAAGGATAGCTTCAAAAGCAGAAACTTCTTTCTTAGAGTTCCAGAAGATGGGAGGACCACTGAGAATGGAGGCAGCTACAGCTGCTAAGATAGATGTCTATTTATCTACCCGTTATGTAGTCCTTTGGGGCTGGGAAAACAGATTCTGTGGATTTGTGTGTTGTTAAAACTTAATAATTTTGGAAGCTTGAAAGTCCAAGATCAAGATCCTGGTAGATTCAGGGCTTAGAAACACCTGCCTCCTGGTTCACAGAAGGCCAACTTTGGCTGTATTCTTTGGTGGCAGTCAGATGAAGGAGCCCTTGGGGCATCTTACATAAGAAAATTTATCTCATTGATGAGGACTCCACCCTTATAAACCAATGGCTTCTCAAAGGCTTTCCTCCTAATACCACCACTCCAGTGATTAGTTTTAGCATATGAATTTTGGGGAAGCATACTTACTGGCTATAACAGGATATTAGATGTTGCTGTTTTCCAAGGAGAAGAATATAGGAGGGAGAAGCAGCCCCATGAAGAGATGAATCCAACAACTACAGCATGAGAATCCCACTGGCACAGAGAAGCCTTACTTCTCTTATGAGTCAGACCCCATGGACATGACTCAGACTATGTCTGGCTCTAAGTGTACCTTCTTGGCTACTTGTGCTAGGTTTCCCAAACACCCAGAAATGTAATTTCCCAGCATGCCTCTGGACAAGGTTTCTGAGATGAAGACACATTAAATACCATAGTGGTTTCTTGAAATAAACAGAGACAGCTTGGTACCTGTGCTGTGACATGACTCAGAAGTAAGCCATATCTGCTGGGCTTGGGGAGACTATGACCACAGCTGGTGTAGACCAAGAGATTCTCCATCCAGCCCACATGTGAGGGGTGATCCCAAAGGGTTGGCAGTGTACGTTTCTCAGCCTGTCACAGCAGCCTCTGATCCACACTAACTCTTAGGGGCCTTGTTGGCCCTCAGCCCTGAACAAACAGTTTCTGCATGGCATTGGTTCTCACAGGAGTTCTCTCAATGGCTGGATCATGAGTTTTCATTACCTAAATGTCCTGGACTTATAATGACACATAAAGAGACCTTGGAACACCCTCCACGGCAGTAGCCACTGTTCAGTGTTTTGTAGTTTGCTGGACCTGGACTGACCTGATGAATTCTTCTTCATTTCAGCTTTAGACTAAGCTCTCCCTGGTTGGATCCTTTCTAGACTGAAGCAACACATTAGCTTTGTCTTGCTGCTCTCTAGGCTCCGGAGAGGCTCAAATCAGCTTCTCCATCTTCTTCTCAGACTGGGAGTCACAGGACATTATATCTTGTTTATACAGGGTTCATCACACCTCCAAGGGTGGCTGAGTCAGGGCTGAGACTCAGGCTTGATCGCCCAGAGTGGGCTTTTCCTTCTGACCTCACAGCCTGTGTGCGGCACCCAGAGAAGGTCACTCAGTGAATAGATGCTGGTTCCTCGGACAATGAGATGGGAGATAACTCCACCCATTTGCTTTATCCATGCACACAGAGACAGCATCCTTCCACTTCCCTGACAATAAGAATCATCACTGTGGTTAGTTAAATATGTCAACTATAAGGGCTCCTTCCCAAGGTATCAGAGATTCTAGGGGTTGATCTTAGGAAATAGTGTACTTAAAACAGATCTCAGGGCCAGTAAGATGGTCAGTAAAGGCACATGCTGCCTAGCCTGACAGCAAGAATTCTATCGCTAAGCTAGAAGGAAATCACTGACTTCTGAAATTCATCCTCTGTCCTCCACACATATGCTATGGTATACACACACACACACACACACACACACACACACAAATAAATAAATAAATAAATAAATAAATAAATAAAATGTTAAAAATTTCTAAAGATCTCAGCAGATTCTTATTTTCTCAGAAATTTAGGAATTCGGGGAGAATATAGTAGCAATATCTGACTTCAGTCTAACAACCATTTTATTTTGCTTCTCTGGAGTGATTACTGTTCTCTTTGTATGGATAGGGGAAAGGAAGCAGAGAGAAGTGGAGATGCTTTCTCAAGGCCCCACAACTCCGTCTGACTCCATAACCTGCCTCTAACTGCCAAGCCACCTCTCAAAATAAAGAATCTGCTCAGCTCATGTTTGGTGAAAATGATCGATCACCTAGGAACTGAGATCAAAAGCCCTCCGGGAGAAGGAATTTGCAGTGTATGAGCAGTGGCTCAGAAGTCCCCTGTATCACGAACTGTTTCCATCCATCAAAATGTAACCCAAAGGACAGCCCTTCAACCTGGCATCACTCATTCAGACCTCTGGTGAATGAGCTAGTGACCGATTCCCTTGAGAGGGAGAGAATAAAAACAAGAGGCCATCACATGTAGTGTCGGATGGGTAGTCATTAATTGAGATGGTCTGCACCATCTCTAGGAGAGCCTGTTGGGATGAAAGCAGACCATGGGACCCTTGTTCTTCAGCCCACAGTCTCTCCTGCATACCAGTGTCTGCCCTACTGCAGCCCCTAAATGCTGCTTGATTTCTGAACTAACGTGATCCACCATTCCTGCAAACACCAGTTCCAGCACATGGTATTTATTTATTTTTAACCATTATTTTGCATGTTTTTAATCCATATTTCTTTTCACCCAGTTCAGGATTTTAAATGCCTTCAAGACAGAGACAAGGTCATAGCTGCCTTTACATACCACTGTGGTGCTCAGAATATCCCTCATCTCCTGAAGATGCTCAGGAAACGTCACAAAGAATGTTTCATCAGGTGTCTCGGACACTCTGAGATAGTGTCATAGATGCACTTGGTAACCTGTTTGAGAGCAGTGCCTGGGGAATGTGGAAAAACTGCAAATCCTGGGGGCTGGAGAGATGGTTCAGCCGGAAAGAGCGCTTGCTGCTCTTGCAGAGGCCCAGAGTTCAGTTCCTAACATACCATGCAGGTTAAAACCAACTGTAATTCAAGCTCCAGGGAGTCTGACACTGGATTCCTTGGGCATACACTCTCACATGTGCACATACAGTTTTATATGTAACTTGAAAAGTAAACTTTCTTTTTCAAAATTTAGATCCTGGATGTCTAGGTGGGGGTTGAGAGGCTGCACTTCAAACATGCTCCCATGTAAAGCAGCTGCTGCTTCTGATTCGAGACCCCACAATGAAAAGGGAGGCTTAGGTTATCTGCACATTTCACGTACCTGGTAATCTGATATTTCAGAGGAAAGGATCAGCAGCTGGGCCCCCATGTGTGCCATCATGCTCTTTCTGTCTTGAACTTAGGCAGGCTACCTAACACTGTTATATGGACTTTGCACTAATTAAAGAATCACTATATGGGATTCCATGCAAGTTCAACTCAACCACTGCACCAGACCAAAGGACCAATGCTGCATGCTTTTGCCCATTCACATTTTGATTACATCTCTACTATCAGTCACATATTTATTTTTGCCCCTAAATATTCTCCCACCAATATCTAATTGTATGAGATAATTAGATAAGAGTGTTTCTATTGTGTTATCATGTTACATAAGATGGTCCTCTTCTGGATGAAAGCTGTCCTCACCCTGCTAAATGGAATGATTTCCCATCTGTCTTCCCTGATAGATTTGGTGATCCCTGGTTGTTCTGTTTCCACCCCTTCTTTAATGATTCTCCAGTGCTGATGTGGCACAGCTGGGTTGATGTGTCAGGCACATTCTAACTGGGTTAGCCAAGGCCTTTCGTCCATTGGAACACTGCAAGGCTTGCTCTGGTGAGTTACAGAAACAGAATCTATGCTCGGTCTCTGTTATCTCAGTTCTGAAAGTCAAGCAGTATGCTGTCATTGTGATCTGCCTAAGCAACTCTGTTCTGCACTCTTTCACGTCAGAGCTGGTGTCTGTCCTGGTACCACAGGATGCTCTTAAAACTTTCTCTGTATGATCCTTCTTCCTAAATCTTCTCGTTGAAGAGAAAAAGTGACCCAGTGCTTCAGCAAAACACATTGCATGGTCATGGCTTCACTTCGACATTTTGCTGTTTGCCCAGAACAGGTTATCCCTTTTTGTACTTTCTAGTCCAGTACATTGACAAAGGATTTGGCTTGTGCTACACAAATCTCCTTCTTTCCCCCTCTCTCTATCTCTCCATCTGTTATCTATCTATCTATCTATCTATCTATCTATCTATCTATCTATCTTCTATCTATCTATCATCTATCATGTCTTCCTGTGGCTGTAAAATGGAAGTATTTGATTACTTAGGAATAAAGCTAATGAAAGTAGAAATACAGAGTTGATAAACGACTTAGTCAAAACAATACATTTTCAAAATATCCACAACACAGCTTCCTGCATAGTTATCAAAAGCAAAGAAAACCTTTGACTGTGAGAATCCTGGTGAGCAAAGCATAACAGGCAGTAGAGTCAGTTACACAATTAGCAGATTAGAATTAGACAGTGCATATGACTTCCTCTCTGTTACTAGGTACATATTTCCAGAAGCAATTCCTCTCATGAACATTTAGAACATTTAGACATGGTAGCAAACAGCATCCTTCACACACAAAAACTTAAAAACTTGCTGTACACCTTCATAAGAGGTGCTTCTTTAATACACACTGATACCAAAATATTCAAGGGCAACTTAGATAAACAAATTCTTAACTCTAAGAGAAGAGTACTTAGAACGTCTGAGATGAGCAGCTTGACAAAATATCAAATACCGCCACGCAATTTTGTACTTGTTAAATTAGAAGGGCTTATTGCCAGTAAAATACAAGTTACACAAAATGAAATCCAACAACAGTGGAGGTAGTAAAGTGTGGTCAAAGTGATCTCCCAGGTTTTATCCTGATCACATGTAAAGTATGGAATGAGGCACCGAGTTGTCTGGAGACAAATGGCTATGGATTCTACCCCCAGTCCTAACATTTTATTAAGGGACTGTACTGGCTAGTTTTGTGTGTCAACTTGACACAAGCTGGAGTTACCACAGAGAAAGGAGCCTCCCTTGAGGAAACGTCCCCATGAGATCCAACTGTAAGGCATTTTCTCAACTAGTGATCAAGGATGGGAGGACCCATTGTGGTTGGTGCCATCCCTGGGTCTTGGGTTATATAAGAAAGCAAGCTGAGCAAGCCAGGGGAAGCAAGCCAGTAAGTAACATCCCTCCATGGCCTCTGCATCATCTCCTGCTTCCTGACCTGCTTGGGTTCCAAGCCTGACTTCCTTTGGTGATGAACAGCAATGTGGAAATGTAAGCTGAATAAACCCTTTCCTCCCCAACTTGCTTCTTGGTCATGATGTTTCGTGCAGGAATAGAAACCCTGACTAAGATAGGGACCCTCGAAAGTTGCTTATCATCTTTAAGCATGAATCCTATTCAGTAATATTTGTATGTATATGAATATATCAAGTGGATATCAATGTTTATTAAGAGTAAAGGAACTAGTATATTAGCAATGTATATAGTTATAACAATTGTAAGAAGTATAACATTGTATATGGATGTTGTTGTCATAACAGTCAGGAAATTTATCAATTGGATATTATCTGTCAGGATAATTCTAGAAATTGCCCAGAATATGCATTGTGCAAGATGGTAGCTCTCAGTCACATATGGCTATTAACATTTGAGTTTAATTACCAAGTAGATATCAAACTCAAGTCCTTGTATGTAAACACTCAATAACTTCAGGTGCTGTTGTTTGGTGTGTTGAGTTAGAGAGATAAGATCAATTTTCCTAAGTTCTCATCATCATAGAGAGCTTTACAGGGGATAGACAGATAGTCTAGAGCAGTGGTTCTCAATCTGTGGGTTACAACCCTATTGTCAAACCTCTATTTCCCAAAATATTCACATTACAATTCATAACAAAGGCAAAATTACAATTATGATGTTGGAACAAAAATAATTTTATGGTTGGAGGTCCCCACAACACGAAGAACTGTATTTAAGGGTCACAGCATTAGGATGGTTGAGAGCCACTGGTCTAGAGAGATGAATAAGCTGTGTAACATTTAAATTCTTCTTCATAATACTGGTGCTCTCAGGCTAGCTAGCGTTAATAAAGAGTGGACAACTGACAGTTCTTTGGAAGAAGGTTGGAGGACAAGGTTTTCTAAGTAAATCAAATCAGTAGTCTTTAAAACAAAAACAGACAATGAAGCTTGGGAAAGGAGAAGGAGCTGCTTTCCCAAACTGCTTGTCTTCCCCACGCCAGTCTATAGGAAAGATGTGGAAGGCAGACTGACTACGGTGCATCTCTGTGCAGTTGTAGGATTTTCCTTAATGCTCTCAGGGCCTGCTCCAATAGCTACAACACCTACAGAACAAGCTCCCAATATACTGTGAGTTGTTTCCCAATATACACATCTGTACAGCCACACAAATATGCATGTTCAGGGAGATATCAGAATGAAAACCCCTCCTATGTTCAATATTTTAAAATAGGAAAAAAACTCAAAAAGCTTCTTTTCTTGATTTTAATTACTAACTTCTTCCATCAGTAGAAACTTTTAGAAACAGAAAGAGGACCAAAGACAGTAAGAGAATGAAAATCTCACCCATGTCTGCTAATGGACTAGAAGCCAAGTCTTTGAGTGGCTGACTTTTCTGCTTGACATCCATTGTGCTGGGAAACTAATTTCACAGTGAATCTCCAGATCTTTGAGGAACTTCTAAATAATGAACTAGAGCCCAACGAAAGCCACCTTTTTCTTCCTTGACCTTGTTAGTAACCATATAACAATGGTTAATCTGCTGTTCTATACTCAGCCGCCATCAGAAAACACTGTAGGGAGACAGATGTGCCCAGAGTCCTTTGTAGGAATGGTTTGTAACTGTAGGAGGGAATTACTAAACTCTACATGGAAAGTGTGTATGTGTGTGTGTGTGTGTATACATAAAAGTGTATATGTATATATATGTGTGTATACATGCATATATATATTTATATATATATGCTAGTATATGTATAGATGCAATGTGTATATAAGTGTCTTCTACATGTGTATGTGTGTATACATGTGTATGTCTATGTGTATGTGTGTGTATGTGTGGCTAGTTGACATAAATGAGCACTTCTACACCACGGACCTTCCTAAGTTGGGGTATAGTTACAGTGTGCTAAGTTTTGAAAGGACCTTGAACGTTGAATGTTCACTCCAAGCCATGACAGTTCACCATGGCTGATGAGCTTACATAGCTAATATTTAATGTTTACCAATGAAGGCAAAAAGAATTGAAATAAGAAAATGACAGTCTTGACCAAGGCCAACACTTTTTTTGGGGGAAAGAAAAATAAAGCATTGGCTTTGTATTTATCACAAGAACAGAAATCCATTTCAACTGACAGGAATTCATTTCTCCTGCAAAACCCCCTCTTTCCCCCACCTGCTTTCCACTTAGACTAACCCCACAAGATGGATGTGCTCTCCAGCTCCCCAGCGGTAAGGAAGATAAAGGCTTGCAAACTCCACAAGTATGTTCTCCTAATTATCCTAACAGGGATTTAAAAAAAAAAATCTCAGCAAACCATCTATTCAGATTAAACTCCAGTCCAGGAGCCTTTTATTAGAAGATTGTCAGTGAGGGGTGGAAAGGCAGCTCTATTGTGTGATTTCCGCAGCTTTAATAGCCTAAAGAGAAGCACTGAAAGAGATCCCAGTATTTGCGTGTGAGTGATTTTTGTTAGGAAAGATCTAAAAATACCTGTAGCAGCCTGTTTCCCTATCCTTCCTCCTTAAAGCCAGCTCGAGACTTTTCTCTATTTAACCAACCAGAATGACGTGTGAAAAGTCTCCTGTTATTACCCTCACATCCCACTGTCCCTTAAAAATCTAAACAAATGAGTCCAGCCATTATAGAGGGGCCTCAGCCCTGCTTAGTGCTAAGGAGACGTTTACCCATTTAATAACTGTTATTTATCTAGACACTTAATTACCCCATTCTAAACACAGAGAGAAGCCCTTGAGAGAAAGTAGCTCAGTTGCTGAGGGGAGACAGGTGTTTAAAACTCTGCTCCTGTAGTCCGACCATTTCTGCAGATGAGTCTGTGGGAAGATGAGTTCTGGGAAGGTTGCCTCATAGTGGGAAGAACCCACCTGGAAGCCGCTACCCATTTTTCTATGTTGTTTTTCATCAAGCAGGAAATACCCTGATGAAATAATGAGCTAATCCTGTGCTGGAGAGAGGGAACTTTGGAAGAAAGAGATGCTCTCAGGTTAAAGCATAGGAAGATGAGAGCCAAGAGACTCTATCTATGATCGGACCAGTTATGACCACCATAATGCTGCGTCTTCAAATTAATTGATCATCAATGACATTAAAGTAATTAAATCCTGGGATCCTAACATGAGTTGATTCAGATGGTCCAAGCCAGCCTGATGTTCTTAAAAACTGCTCTCACCTTCTAGCCAAAGGCCCCCAGCACTACAAAAAACATTTGTACTCATGATCCAGAATCTCTGGAATAATATAGCAGCCCCACCCTTCAACCTTCTGCTCCCTATGTTCCTCTTGCTCTTGACCAATGCTTCTGACTTCTTTAAAAGGTTACCTCATATTTTTAATCTTTGTCTAACTCTTACAGAGTGACTTTGCAGTTTCTCTCATGTTTCCTTGTGATCTTGCCCTTGCCCATGGGAATCTCTGCAGAAGCCAGGTCAGTGTGCCATGCAAAGTCTACCAGGCTCTCTGATTGCCTGAGGTTTCACAGCCCTCGTCTTGGCAAATGTCCCAGGTGAAACCATAGAAGAAGGTTTGTTCAATGGGTTTGTGAGTCTCCCTTTGAAGGGCGATAATACTATTTCCAGAATCCCAGCTCCCACTCCTCAAACTGACCAGTTTCAAAGGACCTCATTTCTCATAGAGACCCTTTGGAGTCACAGAAACTAAGGCAGAGCTTAGAATTCAGTGAGTGTTAATGTCCCTGATGGACAGGTGCACTGAATACTGGCTTCCTCTTGCCATCGTTTTCCAGCTCTTGGATGGCAGAGTGAAGGACCTGGAAACCAATGACCAGGCAGGAGAAAGAACACTGTTATTCAAATTTGGAAAGCATAGAAGTGAATACATTAAAGCTTCCTATAGCCTATGGAGGAAAAGTCTACCTCGCTTTACCCATCAATGCTTCCTATGCTCAGAAACCACCAAACTCATTTGTACAATCTCACACCCATGGCAACCCTGGCAGCTAGTATTGCATGGAACACCCTTTGCAAAATACTTCTTTTGCTCAAAGTCTCCACTCTGTCATGAAAAGATACACACGCAGACACAGACATAACTGCACTTGTATACCACACACAAACACACACACACACACACACACACACACACACGTACACATCCATACACATAAACTTGTTTGCACATAGCAATCAAGAGACCTGTCACTTTATTACTCCCTTAAGGGCCATTGTCTTCTGCAAACCACTTCCTTTATCATTCATTCCTTCTCATAGGGGCCACCTACCTGCAGGGACTCCCAGGTCCCACGAAACTCAGGGACACAGTTACACTCATAGACACAGGAATGCACCATGCAAACCCAGAGTCAGCAAATACTTTTCTGGAAAGAGCCAGATGGTGACTATTTCAGGATATGCAGGCCAGACAGCCTCTGCCACATGGATTCAGCTCTGTCACTGCAGCATGAAAGTGGACACGGACAATACTGAGACAAATGAGTGTGGCCCCGTGCCAACAAGAGTTCATTTCTGGGTACTGAAATCTGAATTTTATGTGACTCTCATATGTCACTGAACAGGATTCTTTCTATTTGTTTTCAACCATGTAAGACTGTAAAAGACACGCTAAGCTGACAGGCTGCACAGAAGTGAGTAGCCAGCTGGTGTAGTCCATTGGCCAGTCAGCAATTTGTGCTTTGTGTCAACAAGCTCTGAATGTCATATGCACAGATTGCTATTGGACCACATTAAGGGACATACTTGAAAGGATCCTATGATGAATTCTTAAATGTAATCAGAGCTGTTAGGATCGTAGAGTGGGTCCCAGCACTGTAGGGAGCTAGACACATCCACTCATCCTCAATAGACCAATAAATAGTACTTAAAAGCAACACACACATACACGCACGCACACACACACACACACAAACTCGCACACACGCACACACACACATGCACACATGGTTATTTAGCATGCCCACACTGGGAAGAGAAACAAAGTGGTTCAGTGACTCCCTACCACACCCCCACCATGTCTAGTTTTAGTTCCCAGCATGAAGTTTGTGTTTAAATAGAAGGCAAGAGGTTCACATAACCTAAGCAGGCTTGGTTAAGAAGCAAAGCCTTCCTTCACCATGAAAACTCTCCTCCAGTCTGTCCTGCAAGGTGGTCTGACAAGTTGTCAGAACCATATAAAATCTCTTTCTGAGAGACAAGTTCCCCTCAGGCTGGCACCAGGCCCCCTGCCTTTTCTGTCTTCCAGCATGAGATCCTTGGAAAAACTCCAACTTCCTAGGGTCTACTGCTATAATAATCTGAGAGCCAAAGGGAGGCTGTCATTAGAATATCTTCATTCTGGCCAGGATGGCTACAAAGACAAAGCTCTCAGTCCCCAACATGGGCCTCTAAGTACCACACTGTCTCTTGTCTCTTCTGTGCACTGTGCACTGGATGTTTGGTTTCCCTGGAGCCCAGATGAGGTGTTACCCTTCTTCTGCCACACCGATCTCCTTCTTCTTTCTTCCTTGTCAGGGATTTGCCATCTGAGTTGAATGCAGCTGGAAGCTTCCTGTCCGTAGTTCCGTGCACAAAGCTTCATGTTTTACCAACAGCAATGGCATCTGCAGAAACCCCAAGATGCCACCTCATGCTTGTATCCTGTCACTACCATGACAACTTCTGCATCCTGAGCCTGAGAAATTAGGTTGATGGACTGATGGCAATCTTCTCACTGAAAGACAGAGCTGCCATCTGGCTAGGACATCTGTGCTGCTGTTAGCTCAGATGCAGATGAACCTCAGCAATGTCTCTTGTGCATCCCAGGGAAATATAGACATGTCTCATTCAACCTGGGGGCCTGTGATGAGGTCAGTGCTGTTGAGGTGGGGCACACACTGGTTTGGTGTGCTCTTTGAGGAAGGATAGGCTCATATTCAATCACAATGCAGGGCTTAGGTATATTCCTTAAGAATCTGCTACCTGGAAGGTTGCATGGTAGGTGCTGCTGATACAAGGGCAGGGGTTAAACAGAAATTGTACCATTCACTCTGAGCTCAGTGGAAAAGACAAGGACATCACTTGTCAGTTATAGCACAAGATACCCTGGAAATGTATAGAGGGCAAAGGAACTGGCTCAGCATCTCTCCCTTTTCACTAAACTACTCAAAAGAATGCCACTAGGTTCCCTGCTTCTACTTATAAACACACCTCTGTCACCACTCCCATTAATTAAAACCAACACAGACTTTTATTGATTCATTTTGCTGTTTCCCACTCAAAGCCCACCCTTGAATGAATGACTCTTACACTAGAATCAGATGCAGAACCCTTTGGTGGCCCCTGGGCATAGCAATCCTTCTGCCTTACCTCTGCTCTCTTTTGTTTAGCTTAATAAAATTTGTCCATGGTCTATGTTCATTCACACAATTTGTTCATGTTCTTCTTCCCTTCCCCATCTGGAATCAAATGACCATATCCAAGAACTGGCTCCTCTGCGTATTATTACATGAGAGATCTGAGGAACATAGTTCATGTCTTGGCACCTCAGGTTTTGCACTGTGAAGTGGACATAATAATAGTGTTCCCATCCTATGGGTACTGGGAAGGTTCAAGAGATAGCTTCACACACAGAGGGTCTGGAAAGGACCTGGCCAGAGGGGCAGTGACTGATGCCATTGTCATCAGGAGTAGATCACCTTCAGATCATAGCCTGAAAGCCCTCTCTTAAGAGAACTCTTGCCGACGAAATCTAAGGAAGAACCCTTCATACTGCACAACAGCCCCATATTTTCTCCCTAAGTCCCTCACCACAAGGGACCATTATGCAGTTACATGTCTGACACTCAGCTTAAAGCTAGTGTGTGTACTGTGCTCAAGGCTATGCTTCTATTCTTCTGTGCCTGTGGAATTCCCATGACATGATTAAAGTGCTGGAAAGATGGATGGTCCCTATGGGCAAGGCACAGGGAATGGATGCATAGAACCTCAAGTAGGCCAGTGTTCCTGAGGATGGAGCCCACGCTGACAATGGAGATGACAAGGTGTGCACTTCCCCTCCCTTTCTCCCTATCTCTCCTCTTGCTCTGTCTCAATAGATTTTATATATTTTAGGATATCTTTATGTTTTTTTGCAGAAGATGCAGCCACTCGTTCCACTCCTGTGGCCTCTCTAGCATCCCTCATCACTATGGTTCCTTCTTATTCCTTCTGACCCTGCACGTCATTATCACTCAAAGCCCAAGGCTCACACCAAGCAGCACTATTGCTGTCACACATTCTTTAGGATCAGAGAAATACACAATGGCAAGTATTTACCACCACAGTAGCACAGGAGATAGTTTTAATCCTCCCAGAATTCTCTGGGTTTCATTTATTCACACCCCCAACTCCTGCTCTCTAGCAACCACTGACCTTTTAACTTTCTGGGAACTTTAACTCTTTCCAGCATGTGGTTGTCTGAAGCAAATATGTTACTTTTTCAGATTGCTGTCTTTCATTGAGTGATATGCACTTACATTTCCTCTATGTCTTTTCAAGTCTTGATAACCCTTCCACTTTTGGTATTGCATAATATTCCACTACCTAGATTATACCACCTGGTATATAGACATCATCTACTGAAGGGCATTTTGTTTATTTTTAGATGTGGTAATTATAAAAAAAGCAACTGTAAACACTATACAGAGCTTCAGCTGGACAGATGTTTTCAATTCCTTTGATATAAAGGAGCATGACTGCTGGTCCACGTAGTATGTTTGGTGGCATTTACTCTTATAAGAAACTGCTCACTTGTCTGCCAAAGCTCTTGAGTCATTTCGCATTCCCAGCATCAATTCATGGGAATCCCTTTGGCTCGGCATGCCGGGCAGCATTTGCTGTTGCCAGTTTTATGACGTAGAGGTTAGAAGAGGTATGCAGTTCTATTCTGTTCTGGCTGGTTTTGTGTGTCAGAGTCATCAGAGAAAAGGGAGCCTCAGTTGAGAAAATGCCTTCCTGAGATCCAACTGTAAGACATTTTCTTAATTAGTGATCAGTGGAGGAGGGCCCAGCCCATGGTGGGTGGTGCCATCTCTTGGCTGGTGGTTCTGTGTTCTACAAGAAAGCAGGCTAAGCAAGCCATGATGAGCAAGCCAGTAAGCAGTGTCTCTCCAAGGCTTCTGCATCGGCTCCTGCCTCCAGGTTCTAGCCCTGCTTGAGTTCCTGTCCTGACTTCCTCTAATGGTGGATTATGATCTGGAAATATAATACAAAATAAACCATCCCCCCCTTGCTTTTGGTCATGGTGTTTCATCGAAGTAAATAAAATCCCTGACTAAGACATATCTGTCATTGTTTCACTTTTGAGTCTCTGACGACAGGACATGGAGTGTCCTTCATATGTGTATTTCCTGTCTTTCTTGGTCTAGTCTTGAATACATGGGTCATTGAGACTCTGAAATGGACTCAGTAATGGACTCCAACTATGTTGATACTGAGTATCCAACTATGTTGGATAAAGGGAAGTCAGGAGTAGAGGGTATGGATATAAAACCAGCACAAGCCTAAGTCTTTTTCTTTTCCATTCCCATGTTTGGTTATGAGGAAGTATATGTCCCTTATGCAGAGAGCTTGTGATTAGAGTCCATTACTGACCTGAGACTCCATTACTGGCCTGAATCACAGCACAGGGTGTATTCAGAGTTGAGTGAGCATGGAGGCAAAGGACACCCAGGTGACATGGTTGCTTCTCAAAATTGGATGAGGAGGTCACACAGCAGCACAGTTTTCCAGGTGTCTGTCACACACACCTCTGAAAGCCACTGCATATGTCTTGCTCCAGGTTGAATGACAGTGTCTTTCCTAGAACTAAGTTGGATAAAGGGAAGTCAGGAGTAGAGGGCATGGATATAAAACCAACACAAGCTTAAGTCTTTTTCTTTTCCATTCTCATGTTTGGTTATGAGGAAGTATATGTCCCTTATGCAGAGAGCTTGTGATTAGACATGGCCATGGTCTTCTCAAATGCTGAGAACTGACATCCTTTAGAGGTATGCACGATATAGCAGAGAACATATTTCAGGGCTTCAGATACACCTCAGTTGACAGGATGCTTGTCCAGCATGTAAGAAGCCTTTGGTCAATGCTCAGGTCTAGATAAACTGAGCTTGGTACTGCACACCTATAACCTCAGCACTGAAGAATTGGGGGCAGGGAGATGAGGAGATCAAGGTCAATGTAGACTACATACTGAGTTCAAGGCCATCCTGAGTCTCACTAGACCTGTCTCAAAATAAATTAGCCTCAAAGCCCATATGCAGGTTGAGAAAGAGATGGTAGCCGGCATACCATAGCTAGTGTCTCTGAGAACTTCATTCAGGTCATAGAGACTAATGGCTAGCTTGCTGCTTGTCCCTCTCCAAATTGCACACAGCAGGCATCACTAATTGATCACAGCACACCTGCTGAACCTGACATCCATCTTGGAATTCCTTTTGCTAATTCTACTAATTCTGCCCCAACATTCACATACACTTAGAAACTGAGCTCTTTTGGGGACCTCACGCTTTTAGGGTGGAGAACCTGAGAAGGAAGAGATGTTATATTCTTTAAGCCTTGACACTCATCAGCCTTAAAAAAAAAATTCTCACAGGTGAGTTAACTCTATGCATTTGTGAGAAAATCACTTTCACAACTCAGGTTGTGATATATTTTTAGAGCTCATTCATGGCTCATTAGGAGACAATTCACTGGGGGCAAAGGGTAGAGAATGTTCTTGGCATTAGAACAAGCAGTTCTGGGCTATTTCTGGGAGGGGGATGACTTGAAATTTCAGGGAATTCAGAGGGAGTTCTTCAGGGAGGACAAGACTAAACCTTTCAGTCTGCTCTAGTGGTCCCACACCATGCTGTACATTCAAGACACATGCAGAACTTAATCTTAGCACTTGGAAGGAAGGCAGAGGCAGATGGGTCTCTGTGAGCTAGAGGACAGCTTGGCCTACATAGAAAGTTCCAGGTTAGCCAGGGCTGAATAGTGGGACGCTGCCAAAACAAAAACAACAATAACAACAACAACAATGACAACAAAAAATCCTCAAAGCAAAATGAAAATCAAAAAACAAACCCCAAAATACCCCTTAAAATGAAACCTTCAAGAAGAGACCCACTCAGAGAGAGGTGAGCATCAGGAGGTATCAGCAGTTCTCAAAGATTACAAGTGACTCTAGGATGCAGCCAGGTCTGGGAACATTGCTCCAGAGACCACACTGCTTTACAGTGTGTGTAAAGCCTGCCTTCCTTCTCCTCAAAGATGAGTCCAGAGCTTGTCTGCTTCTTACAACACTGTCAATGAGACCATTTGAATAGGTGTCATGACCCTGTGGGACAGACAGGAGAACTAAGCCACAGAGGAATGGGCTAAAGTGTCAACGTTCAAATGTTGAGAGCAGCTGAGTCCTGGGGTCTTCTTGTGCACAGCCAGATGTATTGCCATGCTGGTATAGGGAAAGGAAGGAGGACTGACTGGGAAGTTCATGTAAAAAAAATAAGGAAGGGTGCACTGAAGGAGTGATATATAGCCTTTAAAAGCCACACTTTGGAAGGCCTGTTTCTCAAACTTTATACATACACACACACACACTTGCACAGCAGTATTGCAATTAAGTCAGTTAAACAAAAAATCAACAACTCTCCTGTCAAGTCTCAAGAGAGCCAGGAACATTTCCCATGGAGGGAAGTGTGTGAAACACGAGCCTAAATGAAAGAGAACAGATTCATGTAACAATATTCTCACAGGCTGAGCCTCAAGGTTCAGCAGTTCATGTAATGAGATTATTCCAACCTGGAGGCCAATTGGAAAAGCAATTACAGAACATTAAGGTCCCATTGCTTAATTCCACAGCCCTGCCCACTCCATTCCCTCCCCTGTATCCATCACTCTGGACAGCTTCTATTTGAACATTGGGCCAGTGAGAAGCTGGTACCTTGGCTCACAAAGACTATAGAGATTTTCAGGAGAGAAAGTCAGATAAAAGCTCATCCTCTGCTCAGTGATCATTCAAACAAACAACTTTCCAGAGATAGATAGATAGACAGACAGACAAATAGGCAAATGTCTTCATAGTCCAGGTGTGACAGTCTCATTGAATACCTATCAGTTAATAGTAGTGGGTACCTACTAGTACTAGACCATGAATGCTAAAAACTTGATGCTTCTGTTGTTCCCTCCCCTTGTGTACTTTGCAGGCATCACTAATAGATTTCAGCACATCTTCCTGCAGAGTCTGTCCCAGGTCCTGGGATTCTCAATGATACAGGGGGATTTGATTTTACATATACTTTATAACATATGGCCTGCTAAGACTTGCCAGGGTAGTTTTCATTAAACAAAGAATGGGAGAGGTGGAGGAACTTGCCTAAGACTATCCAGCTAGGAAGGGGTACAGCTGGAATCAAACTTCAAGTCCAAAATCCTAGTATTAGCACTCCGTGTGTTCATGTTTTCTCTGACCTGCATTCCCCTGTACATGAGAATGTCTCCTAGCTCAGCTTCTTCCTCATCCAGCCACACCCATTTTCAGGTATTCACCATTTGGGAAGATCTGCATAACTACCCTCTTTCACTCTATGATAGTTAGGACTCTAGGTTTATCTTTTTTTCTATCCCTGCTGCAGCCTGGACAAAACCTCCATTATCACGCAAAAACCTTCACTGCAAGGTTAAGTTTCTTACACAACAAGACAATATCATGAAATATTAACTGATATTTTTTTTCTCCAAATATGTAGTGGCACTCTGGCCTTGACTGTCCCCTCCAGGTGATCATTGGGATGAGGGCATCTTGTTCAGCTGCTCTTGAGGTTATGTCAGTCATGACAGCAGTGCCACCCAGGAGCAAATAGAGCTTTTTAAACTACATCAGACTCTAGAAATCAGCAAGACAGCAGCTCTGCGGGAAAGGGTTCTTGGACTGTCAAGATTGGCACATGTCCAAGTCTAAATGGGCCAAGAGGCCCTTTCGAGGCCATCTTTTCTACTGCCTGTCAAGGAGCTGTGGGAGGAAGACTCAAAGAGAACAGAATAATAAGGTGCTGGTGAGCATTCTGGAGAGGCCAGAGGGAGTGTTGGAGGGAGTATGTGCTCACTTCCAGGCTAGTGAGAGTTGCCTGGCAAAAAGAGCAGGATGCACTAATCTGTCCACATTTCTCCAGGGCATGCTGGCAGCAGGAAGGTAACTCTGATGGATTCTGTACAGAGAAGAGGACCTGGGCTGTTCCACCAATACTTTAGGGTCCCATAGAAGCTTAGGAGAACTTCAGAAATAATTCTTATGTTTTCCAAAAGGTGCTAGGAGTGACTGAGAGAGCTTTGGAGAGAGCCCCGTGTTCATAGTCTGATTAGGCAAGGTGTATTGGATCAGGTTTAGGTTAGAGTCCTTCTTCTTAGGATCCTTACTTGGATCTTCCCAAAGCCACTGTGCCCTTCCTTCAAACAACCTCTGGTTGGGCACATGTCTTATTGCCAGGACTTTTGGGACTTTCCAGTTACTGGTATTAACTGCCCACTGAGCAGAGAGGGGGTCTGGCCTTCAGGACTCAGAAGGTAATGATGATGGACTGTTAATATTTGTTCCAGCTGATACCCAAAGCAATGACATACTTAGTAGGCAAACTCTGAGAATCCACCAGCTTGGTGTGTGACAGAGTACTTTCCACAACATTCCCACCATGGGAAACGTTTATAAGATCCTGGTTGTTGGATGGTCCCTGAAATCCATTTGGACATCAGATTGGTAAAGAAGAGGAGAAAAAGGGACACAGAGAACCAAAAGGCAGACAGCAAGTAGCTCAGGCTGGAGATATTAGTGCTATCATTGGGCTAGAAGAAATATACCTTCTCAAAAGCTAACTCAGCTGCAAATGGGGGCTTAGCACAATATGTGCTGGTATCCATTGTTCAAAACAACAACAACAACAACAACAACAACAGTTCCCAGATTCAGCTTTTGATAAAAAAACAAAACAAAACAAACCCCACAGCACCAAAGTATCCACATGAAAGACATGTTTTAGGGATGCTAGGGTGAGATCCTCTTTGCTACTGCTGAAGTAAGGAATGAGAAAGAAGTCCTGACACTTGCCTTTGGCTACATCACTCCTGCTTTTAAAAGGTGATATTATCAGAGCAGAGGATAGTCCACCACCACACTTTGCTGAGAACCCCCTACCTCTCTAAGCCTGGATAACTGGTAGGGCTGAACAGAGAGGTGGATGAGGTCTTCATAGGGATCCATTCTTGGGTTGCATCTCTCTGACTCTAACATCACTTTCAAGCAGACATAGGTTGACCCACAAGGTACATTTGAAGGTGAATGTGGTCAAAAAAACATTTGGGATTAAGTGGCGAAATGAGAAATCCCAAATTCTGAATACAGAATCCTCTCTGACCCAATGGTAGGAGAGCAGAGGGATGGGAGCTTTATCACCAGAATTTCTTCCCAAGAGAGTACATCTCTGAAGATGCTAAGAGAGTTCAGCTGCAAGGATGAGCCTTCCACTTCTACAAGCCTCTCACACATCGAGTCTCTGTAAGAAGCAAAGAGGAACTACTTCCCAACACAATTTAAGTGGCATTTTATAGATAGTGGTGGTGATATGGTGATGGTGGTGGTGATGATGGTGATGGTGGTGGTGATGATGGT
>NW_021621078.1:1211840-1272898 GCF_004785775.1 Grammomys surdaster | reverse complement strand
TGGTGATGATGGTGATGGTGGTGGTGATGATGGTGATGGTGGTGGTGGTGGTGTGTGTGTGTGCGTGTGCATACATGTGTAGAAAATTAATTTCTAACTTTGCCTTCTAGTCCTCAGGGCTCTTAAGCAAATGTGAGCCAACAATCCATCACTCCAAGCAGCATCTAATTTATTGATTGAATCCCCATAAATGCCAGCTAACAAGGTTGCCACAAAATAATGTCCCTATAAAAGACCTAGATGGCTTCTCCTGTGGGAATAAGGGTAGAGCTGTGCTTCTTCATTGAGTATGCAAATGGAAGGTGGTGTCATTCTAGAAAATTCTACAACCTGCTGACTAAGTCAAAGTGGGTGGGAGGGAGCCTTTAGGATTGCACATATAGGGATGAGGATACAGCATGGGAATATTAATCACTCATAGGCTTCTATGAGAATTTTAAGGGAACTCACACAGATACGCATAAAGACATCAGACACATCTCTGTGCTAATGTCTTTGGTATGCTGATGCAAACTCAGTGCTGTGAGCTCCTTGAGAGAATGTCTCTTGTTTGTCTATGAGTTACAATGGCTGACACACATGCTTCATACATGTCAGTCAAAAGGAAATGTAAGCACCTGTGCGTTATTGAGTCTCTGAGCTTTGCCTCAGTGGTATATGTCACAGTCACTACAGGACCATGCATGGTCATGGAGATGTGACACTGTAGGGTAGGTTGTTTCCTAGGGAGGATTTTTACAGAACTAGGACTATCCATTGAATATGTGCATCCTCCCGGAGACTCTGGGCGTCTTAAGTATCCATTTTCAGCAGCAAGCATTTCCAGGGACCTCAAGAGCCTACATGGGCTCCCCACTTGACCACTCCTGGATTTTCCCAGAAAATGAATCAAAGCAAGGGTACCCCATGGCATTCATCCACAGACAGTATACAAGCTCTTGTTGATCTAGCCTGGGGCATGACTCTACAGGCTGACATCAGATAGCTCTTCATCCTGAGTCTTTACCCATCACGTGTGTTTTAAATGTCCTAGGCCTTGGCGCCTTGGTTCAGAACTGTTCTGTCTTTGCCTGGCCGTGTCTCCTGGTTCTGTTTTAGTTCTGGCTCCTGAAAAGGTTCTTGATTGCCTATCACTGGAGGATAAGAATTCCATTTACATAACTGACACCCTTAGATAACCTTGGCCACTTCCAACTGGTGACCTTTTGACCTGTATATACTCATCTAACCATATAAATATCATGTCCCAGCATACAGTGACTCAGTGACATGTCATTGTCATTTCTTTAGTTTATTGACTGTCTTGGTTGACTTTCCCCTCTGCTTTATCTTCCCAGCTCTATAGAGCGATCACTCAAAATGGCACTGCCCTTATAATGCTTCTTTATCTCATCTTACAGATGTGGAAACAGAGGCTCACAAAGGAGCTATGTGTCTGGTGTACTAAACTATTCATTCTATAGATTTCATGTTCAGTTTTTACAGAATGTCAGATCCAGGGCTAGGGTCACCTTCTATTGTGGAAAAGAGATGGATAAGGCCACCAAAATCCAAAGGACGCTATTACACAGAGAAGCACATATTTCAAGGGAAGCGTTATCACATTGGGAAGAATGTTATTAAATATGGCTGTGGGAACAGGGTGGAGAGGGGTCCCACACAGATGGAGGAGATAAGGGATGACTTTCAGAGCAGGTGATGGAGGAGCTACCTCCGGAGTTAGAGTTCCCCAAAGAACAGGGCTGAAGATACGTGGGCAGATGGAAAGGCTTTTTTGATGTACTTCAAGAGGCTGTTTTCCAAGGCACCTGCTTCTACTTCCAAATGTTCCAAAATATGGAAGTGTTTTTTAAAAAGTAGAGGGGGAAAGGAGATGGTTAATAAAAGCCAGAAATCATTGAGGGGCAAATGTATGAAAGCCACACTTTTTGTTTCCCATCTGTAATGGTATGTTGTGTATCAGCTTAACCCTGTCAATATTCCAATCATTTTCATTGATGAAGAAATTTCTCCTACCACTTCTTTTTAGTATTAGAGGCATGGACCATCCATGTTCTCTACCCAGTAGCTAGAGAGGGGCAGTTTCTGCCTTCTGACTACCCTTTTGCACCAGAGGCAAAACTCCCAATGGCCTACACTCATGCCAGGGCATTGAATGTCATCTCTGGCAACGGGTGTATTAATGGGGCCTTTAACCAGTCTCTGAATTTGCTGAATCTTCATCTTCACTTGAAGCTAGATAAAGCTTGATTTTTTATTCAACTCACAGAGTCATAAAGCAAATCAGAAACATCAACTTCTGACCAAACCCCATCTTTCTGCAGGCTCTGCAAGCCTGTGCCTTAAGCATCAGCTGTTAAGCTGATGCTTGCCCAAGGGCAGCCTCCTTCCCACCCTCCCCTCCCCAGTGGAGGATGCTCCAACTGGGCTACAGAGCAGACTACCCCAGAAGCTTTGGGAATACTGATGTCTGCATCACCTTCCAGAGGAACTGATATCATTGGACTCTGAGCACAAAGTTTCTCAGAAACTGTCCGACATTGTAGGCTGCTGTTCAGGGCACCCATCCCCAAGGTGCATCCATCCCTAAAGTGCCCATGTGTGCTCTTGATGCTCACCTGGTGTGATCTGCCTCTTTGCTTTAATAAGAAATGTCTGTGTTTTATTTGGGGTGGGTGGGAATCTCTACAGCTTCAGAATCTCTGGAGCTGAGTCTTTCTCTCTCGTTGTCTTGCTCCTCCCCTCCCCGCTTCAGCTGTGCTGATTTCAGAGTAAGCAGGCAGCTCACAGCTTAGATGGGTGTGGTTGCCTACTTAGCAGTGGCTTCCTTCTCAGGAGGAAGAATCACCAAAGAAACGCAAGGGGAATTTTTGGAGTCAGTAAATCCTTGGTTCAAATTTTAGTCTAGCCCCTCACTGTCTTTAGAAACTCCATGGGCCTCAGTCAGTTTCTAGTCTCTCAAATGGTTGGCATAACTATGTGATTTTTGTCTGACAACTTCATCTAAAACTTAGTGATGAAACGTAACACTAGAGCAGGTAAGCTCACTAGATGGATAAAACCACTTACTATCAAGCCCGATGACCTCAATTTGATTCCTAGAATCTGCTTGGCAGGAAGAGAGAACCCATCCCTGAGAGTCACCCATATGTTACAGGAGGCGCGACTCCCACATAGTCACACACATACATGTGTGTAAATAAATAAATGTAAAATATTTTAACATGACACTATTTATTGCCTATAAGTTTTCTTATAATATTTAATTTGCTTAAGAATTCAAAAGTTTAGCAGGATTCAGCAGGACTGTCCAATCTCTACTCTGATCAGTAGGGCAACCTGAAGGCTGTGGCACCATCAGAAGCCTCCTTCATCTTCATGTCTGGTACCTAGGCTGGACCCAGGGTTGGAACAACACATCTATATGTTGCCTTAAAACACTGAATGCTAAAGGAGGCTACATCTGTCTCACTCCAGCCTCCGAGGGCATGTAGATTCCTCCAATCCATTGTCTTCAAGGAAGACACAGTGTCCTTTGGATTTAAGGGCTGAGAAAAATAAGAATTTGAGAAGATCAGGTAGAATTGGAATTGTTGCAGCCACTTTGGGAGAATATAATCTACCAAGTGTGAAGAGTAATATTCCACTATAAAATAGACTATTTTAATGATTAAAAATACAACCTAGACTCTTCACCTAAACCAATTAGCTTATCTTATTAATAAACTGTTTGCATTATCATCTCATTGGCATCCCATAACAACTGTATAAAGCTGATATTATGGCTTCCTTTTACAGATCCAAATACTTGGTCTAGAAGCCATCTTAGGTTATTTGTACTGTGAACTACAGGCTGGGATTTGAAGCTCACTGTGGTTCTAAAGTACACGCAGCCAGATGAAGGAATTCTGTAGGAGTCATTTGGCAATTTCCAGGAGATACACAATCACAAATGGGATGAGGTTGGAGAGATCTTATGGGTCAAGTTTGAAGTGTTGCTAAATGTGCTGCCACGGCACACAAGAAGGTGTGACCTAACCTAGAGAGTCAGAAGAGCTAAGGCAAGAAAGCCGAGTCACCTCTAGGTGGCGCTGTTACAATCACTACCATTTAGTAGACATTACTTGGTGCTGTTCTCACCTCCTGCCCCACTTCACCTGCCATTCCAGGGGTTTTTTTTTTGGTTTTTCTTTTCCTTAGAAAGACATCTGCAATGTATTTGCTCCAGTTTGGCATGAATCACAATGCCCAGAACTGGGCATGCTTTCCATGCCTTTTAGACTGCTTCATTATTGGGAATCTACCAGGTAGGTTCAGACTTCCTTAGGCAGAACATCATGCTGATGGGGAGGTAATCTGTTAGGTTACATGTTATATGCCAGGAGGTAATGCTGTCTGAAGTTGGGGGCTGTTACCCTCTTCTCAGTTTTCTCCAAGCTTGAGGCAACAAGGAGAAAGGCAACAAGGAGCTAGGTGCTGACCCTAACTCATATCTGCATTGATGCCCATACAATTTAGTCAGCGTTCAGGTATATTAAAAGCACTTCAAGTTGACCTTTAGCTTAAGGGTCACCCTTTCCTCTTCTTTCAACTACTCATGGTCAAGCTGCCCAACAAACACAACTCAGATCCATTAGAGCCTAGGAGGATGCTGGGTGCAGCGTGTAGCCAGCCTCTGAGGGCTTTGGGGAAGACTGAGGAAACTATGACCATGGACTGGCGACCCATTCATGCTGAGACATAAGTGCATTAATGGTCTTTACTGAGGCTGCTGGTCTGGATATGACCAAGTCCTGGGGTACCAAGCAGACAATCTACTTCCACTGTAGCCACAACGATATGTGCCAGCTAATTATATGTCAGCTTGGCTCAGGCTAGAGTCATTTTGGAAGAGGGAACCTAAATTTAGAAAATGCCTCTGCCAGACTGGCTTTTGAGTAAGACTGTGGTGCTTTTTCTTGATTAATGATAGATGTGGGAGGGCCTACCCCTGGGCTGGCGGTCCTGGGTTCTATAAGAAAGTAACAAAAAACATAACTATAGCAATGCAGACTAGAAACACAATGGATAATGCTATCATTGTTTTGTCTGGATGTGAAGAAGCTGCAGATGGTCTGGAAAGAAATTGTTGGAGTCTCTAGGATCAGGGTTTGGAAAGCTAACAGTTACAGCTGAGAACTGCTGCCTCTCAATTTCCATGGCTGCATACCCTCAAGGAACTCCAAGTCTGTGTCCCCCTCGAGCCATGTCAGATAAGAGGCAGTAAGAGAGACCTGAGCTGCCCAGGGTAAGAGCCACTGGTCACATGTAGTCATTGAGGGCTTGAAACGTGGCTGATGAAATCACTCAGTACATTACATTCAAAAGCTGGTGCTAGATTCATTTGTTGTATGATTTTCATTTGTGTGTGCAAGTGTGTATGTGTGTGTGTGTGTGTATGAATGCATGCCATGGATGGGCAGGAGCCCCCAGAGGCTAGAAGAAGGTGTCAGATTCCTTAGTGCTGGAGTAAAGGAAATCAAACTCAGGTCCCCTGTAAGAGCAGTGCATGCTCTTAACCACTGGCCTATTTTTCCAGCCCCTGATGGATGATTTTTAGGATGTTTGTAAAGATGCTGTTCCAGCTGTCGCTTTTATGAAGTCTCCAGGCACATCAGGTATTTCCACTGGAAACCAAGTTGAGTGGTGTAGAAAACCCAATTTTGAAGAGTGTGCATAGAAATGAATGCAAATGATTCCCATTAATAATTTCTCTTGAGTTGATTGCATTCATCATTAGCTGAAATTGATTACGTGTTGACATATTTTGGATATGTTGGGCTAAATAAAATATGTTACTAAAAGCAATTTCACTCTTTCTTACTTCATTTAATGTGACTATTAGAAAATATAAAATATGTGTCTGGCTTGCATCATAATTCTGTTGGCTAACTGTGATGTCTTTCATACAAGAAGCTTAAAAGCTGGATCCCAGGCTTCCTCCAATAGAGCCCTGAACAGTTCTGCCTACAGACCCACAGAGAGCTTTAGAGCAAACCCTTTAAATGAAGAAGGCAAGGAGTTTGGCTGAGACAGTTCCCTTGTGTTTGTGTATTTCCCCCCCTTTAGGCCTTAGTAGGGAGAGACTGGGAGGATACCGGGTAGATTTGCACGCTTTTAGATCTTAGTCAAATGTCACCTTAACCTCATTTCTTTAACCATTTCCAAATCCTCTTGCACGCAGCACTTCGTTTTTCCTTTACTGACTGTAAACTATTCTTTTTCTGCCCCACTTCCCGATATCTATCTTGGCTAATTGGTTGTCTGCAGAGAGACAAGAGTTTTCAGTCTTATTTGTTCAAAACATGTATCACGCTATAAGCAGAGCCTTCTGATCCATGTGCTTCCAGATGCGGAGAGATAATTTTAGGGCTTCCTCACAGTTTCTCTCAGTCTTTCCTGGAAGAAAGGTTTAGTCCATTTCTGAAGTCTTGGACTTTCTGGGCTGGAGAATGTAGGGGGCGCTAGGAAGTCCTGAGTGTGCTCATCCCACAGAGAAGCCTGTGTAGTAAGGATAGCGGAGACAACAGGTGTCTCCACAAGTCAAACAAAGAACAGATGAGCCAGGCCCATTTCTCAAGTCAGATTTGCACAAGGCTCTGTGATATTTAACCAAATGCGGAAAGAGATTAATATGTCCCCTATCCATCCCCAAGTCAGGTTAGAAACATATCCATCAGCAAACTCATTTCCTCTTCAGGATTACCAGCCATGCTTACTCGTGATGACTGACAAACAACAGCTCTGGCTGGCTTTATGTGCATTCATTCTCTGTGGGAGAAAGTCCCTGGGAGGCTGCTCAGTCAATCAACCCTCAATCATCAGTTTTCTCAGCAGGTAGCCCAATACCTGAAGGCAAAGAGTTAGTTGTAGACACTTGGGTACTAGTATTCCAACTGTCCAGGAAGGTGGAGAAATATGGAAGACACATAGAATGGAGAATTTAATAAAACTAGGCTAAAATTCTGGACAGACCATTCACTAGCTATCTATCAGACCTGGTTGCTAGGACTCTCTGAACCTCAGTTTTATCATTTATATTAGATATGCTCATATCTACTACCTACATTTGTTTTTGAGAACACAGAACAAGACATATAGCCAATGATCCATAAATGGCTATTCAGTTCTCTAAGCTATAATTGTAAGATCCACAACATCTGACAACTGTCTTTGGAGCTCTGGGGAAATTAGCAATCACTAATTCTTCATATTCTTCATCTTTTATGTTATTGCAGTAAGGTAGCTGAGCAAAATCCTTCCAGACTTTTCAACTTTTTAAAAATTTCTAATATTCATGAACATGAAGGTAACTATCTCCCAGCTTTAGTGTCACATGGTGGGTCTGAGACAGAAACGATGGGAATAAGGCAGGTCCTGAACTTGTCAACAGTCACAGTTACTCTTGCTCTTCATCATCATCTATTTTTTCAACTTGCAGTGGGAATAAACAGACACAAAAGAGGTGATGCTCCTTCTGGAGACCATTAATCTTACCCAACAGCTTGAGACATGGGGCATGGGTGGATACCAATTCTTCCTAGGTTTACATAAACTTTTGGAAACTCTCTACCCCTGACCTGGATTATGGCAGGGAAGATGTTGCTTTCCTGCAGTTTTAGGGATGGTTCTGTAGCAAGCATCATGATTGAAAGTAGAACCCTTTATCATAAATGTAGTCTTTGAATTTTTTTGCCATTTGCTTGAAAGATTTGAGCATGATTCTGATGTTTGGTTGAGCAGAGATGTAGAGAGATAGACAGGCAGAGATAGATAGATAGATAGATAGATAGATAGATAGATAGATAGATAGATCCCAGTTCAATTCTGAACTCTACCAGTGATTTCCCAGTGACCTGAAGAAATACTGGCATACTCCTGGAGACACAGATTAGAATCCACATTATTGACTCTTTATATTCTGCTGTCCAGCATCAGGACTTCATTTAGTCCTGCTTTTTATTACAGCTTGAGATTATTGAAATTAGCAACTATATGCCCTTGATTTTGACATCAGTGTGTGTGTGTGTGTGTGTGTGTGTGTGTGTGTGTGTATAGAATCAGTAGCAATTACAAGGAAGCATCATAGAGTCAGTTTTCATACTTAGTTGACATTTGAATTTGAACAAATCACACAATGTCTTTAGTCCAACACTGGTAGTTGATAATACTAATGACATTTACCTGAGAGAATTGGGGAGAACATTGACGAAGATGATGATCATGACGCTGATGATGCTTGTGTGTCTGTCTGTCTATCCATTTAACAGCACAATATCTAGTACATAAGTCCTTAATCAATACTCACTACTGTTGTTATGTGATTCTGGAACTCGGCTAAGTTTTCCACTTAATTGATCTCCTTGCATCCACTGCCTCCTTCCTTATAAAATGTGACAGTAAATAATATACAGTTTGAAGAGCTTTGCTTCTGTGTCTTTAGGCATCAAGTGGAGAAATCAGTATGAAAGGAGCACAAATCAATAGGCTGAACTTGACTGCTGAAAGTGGCACCTGAAAGGGAATATACCCTTTGTGCACTAGATGAAGGAGAGGGTCACCAGAGGTCCCTCAGATCAGCAGAAAGGGAAACATCACTTCCTCTTAAAGGATAGGCTGACCAAGGCTGCTTTACTCCTGGATGAGAAAGGTCACTGTGTTCCCATAGAGCTGCAAGACACACTCTGTACCCTATTCAGACCTTCACACAACTAATGAGACTAGGGGACACTCTGTGCACCTTTCAAGACCCTCTATTTACTTTGCCTGGCTGTTCACTATCACCCTCTCTCTCTATCCCCTCCTTCGCCATCAGCTTTGTAATCTCATAATAATGTTTTTTTTGAGAGTTTCATAAATGTTGAAAGATTGCAAAAAAGAATAAAGGCTAACACATCTTCTGAGTCTGCTGAGCCAAAAAGAGAGCCACAGAAAAACACTACTATTTCATCCCAGAAAGCAGCTGTATCTAAATGCACTAGTGAATACCCATCCATTGGCGATGTGCTCTAGTCTTTTAAATAAAAGACTTCTAAGGTAAATGTCTGTTGTTCCCTCCACTTTGGTAATAGATATGTCTAATTAAATACTTGAAAATCCATTTAATTTTTAATTCAGGAAGTCACTCATGATTGAAGCAATTTAAACAACTCAAGAAAAACCTCAACTCTCAACAAAACGCCATTAAGTACACAGATACCTTAATGGTACATTAAGTAATGCTGAATTATAATGGGTCTCTGCAGAGGTGTCCAGCCAATCTGGCAATTCCCTTTGAGGGACCTAAGCTTTTAGCTTTAAATGATCAGTTCAGTTGATTAGATGGGTGCAATCCAGATAGCAAGGTTACCATTCACTTTCCCCTTTGCAGAGAGAGAACATTTGCTTTGGCCATCCTGGAGACACAGTGGTCCAGAAGAGAGTGCAAAAGTATAGCCTCCTTTTCAATTCCTCCCTGGGCTTAGTATTGACCACTTTCATAGTATGTGATAAAAGAGGCAGAAAGGGCTCTCATTCTTTGGATGTTAAATTGGTTTCTACAGTCAGGATTCTACTGACTCCAACTTCCAGCCCCCAACTATGTTTAGGAGCCAATAGCCTGACCTTTGAGTTTCTTTATGAACTCCGGTTTCCCTTGGTGAAGATGGACTCATGGGGCTGGAAGAGCATTGGAAACATAAGGATTCACCTAAGCCATTTTCTTTATTTTACCAGTAGGAAAAAGACACAGATAAGAACACATCTCCTCTCCACCTCAGGATGCAGAGGTAGCTAGGAGGAAAGAAAGAATGCAGTGTGAGTCATTGTCCTGACATTCATTCTTTTTGCTATACCTAATTACTTCAATGCTTCAAAATGCCTCAGAAAGTGGACTAGATCTGTGGTTTGATTGATTTTGATGTTCTAACACTGGAATGGGAGGTATCCAGGATGCAAAAGGAGAGAAACCACTGAAATCAAAAATGCCCTCAAAGATGTCTGTGAACTTAATGCAGAACAAACACACTTGAAGCAATTAGTAGAACATAAGACAGTATCTAATTAGGTACTAAATTATGTGGAATACAACAAAGCTAGCTTCACATGTTATAAAGAGCCAAGAAGTTATTATGAAGGGGTGGACTCATAAAGTGGCTTTGAATCTTGTCAGCATAAGGATGATTGAAGAGAGGGTGAGGGGGGGTGTCTCTTCTTTGGTTTAGAAATTCCTTGGAGAAACAGCTTTGAGAAACTCACTGAAGATTCTCAAACATTACTGTTTGGGGGTTGGCTTTGTCTAAAAGGAAGTTATCAAGAGAGGCTAACATGGATCCTTGCATAAAAAACACAGCACAAGAAGACAATGAGTGCATATTTTGTTAGGATCCACTTTAGCCCCATGGGACTAGGCCCTGTTGCTTTCCAAGTGCCCTTATCTATCAAGGAAGGACAACATGATGGCAATTATTGTAGGTTTCTTTTTATAAAATTATATCAAATCTTTATCCACTCCTTTTTTTCATCTATATAAAAGCTACACGCCTTTTATATGCCCTTGATCTTTTAAGGCTCACCTAGAGACTATGGTGACTCCCATGATACCATTGGTGCCATAACAGGAAAAGGACTTCTGAAAACACTTTAGAGCTCACTGGTAGGTACTGTAATATAAGCACAATGTGTAAGGATGGAGTAAGGTTATTGCATAAAAGAATAAACATGGCTAGATAGTAAAGGTCGCCTGGCATCCTCAATGCTTCCTTCTCTCCTGATGGAAATGTTGGGGGTAACCTAGAAGGGAACATGGAGATGACAATGTAAGATGCCATAAAGCTGGAGAAAGAGGGAGAGACACTAGAGTGTGCTGTTCACTTGTATCAGTGAAGTGTATTCCCCTTTTGTTCTACTTGTGATGGTTCGTGACCTGCTCTCTCAGTGCAGGCCAGCAGAAGGCAGACAACAGAGGTTTGAAAGACAGACAAGGAGAACAAGGTTAGTTATCTTTTTTATAAATTAGAGCTGTGAGGGGCTTGGAAGTAAATCATTAGCTTGAAAGAACCTATGTCATGGACAGACAGACCTAGGGTAGAAGCTGTTTGTCAGAGAACTGGGAATACAGCAACACAGGAGGTATATAGGAGATGGATATTCCCTCTCCTACACTGTCAGTGCCTGGGGTGTGTGGGTGGTTTATGTAAAACCTAGACAAACAGTCTCAATGGATGGTTTGATTCTGTTTGTGACCTCATACCTAGGCATCACAGAGAAGGGCTTTCCTTGAGGAAGGGACCCACCTGGTCACAATGGAATTCAGGATGAGGAGACTTGATTAGCTTCCAGCTGCAAAGGTAGTGCCCATGCAGTCTGTTGGTGCAAGGAAGGGCAGCAGGTTAAAAGTGTCTGAAGCCATGCCTCTAGCCCTACTCATCAGACATTTAATTTACACGAAAATTATTATTTTTGAAGCTATCATATGGTATTCAGTATTCAACCTAAAGCAGAAACCTGTCCTCTAGGACCCCTGAGGGATGGTCATGCCACTTGTCTATACTCAGCAAGAGACCTTAGCACATTAGTATTCATAGGCAAGTCTCTGAGGGTTTTTTTTTTCTTTTTTAAGTCCCATCTTACTTTCTTAAAAGATCTTGCTTAAATTAATCTGGAATTTGCCCTCCAATTTTTTCTTGGCTTAGAGACATTGCAGGACAGTGGCTCATCTTTGGATATAGGCCTTCCCTCCACTGGCTGTTGTACTGTTGGGTGTAAGGCAGGACACTGGGTTAAAAGTTTGTACTCAGAATCTTTCACTGGGCTTTTTCAAATGTGTCCCCCCATGAGTTTATGAACACTGCGTGTGTTGCATATGCCCTCAGGGGCCAGAAGTGAATGCTAGAACCCTTGGAACTAGATATTCAGGGAATTGTGGGCCACCTGACATATGGCTACTTGGAACCCAACCTGGGTTTTCTGCAAGACATTCCTAATTTCTAATTAGTTCCCTTGAGATTTACTCTGAGGGAAGAGGAACAGGATGGCCCTCTATTCTGGGCTTGTTAGAATAAAAGAAGACCTTTGCCTGCTCTTAACATAAGTACATTGATGAGATGAGACCTGATTGGGCCTGAAATCAACTCTGTACACACATCCTCTGTAACAGCTAAGAATCTCCTACCATCATAGTTTCTTATAGCACCTGCCTGATGGAGTGATGACATACATTTACATTTCAAAGGGAAATCTTTAGGAATTCGGTTGTTCTTTTAATAAAATAAAAATCATGAACTCTAATTTGAACATATTATGTTATAGTTCTCTTCTTCCTTAAGGTGGAGTTTCGAGGGCTTCTTCATTGTCTACTACATCATGGGGGACATCAGCTAGAGATGCTATGAGGTCATGGCCAGATGGCCACTTGGCCCTCATCTAGATTCAAGTGCCTTCTCAAACCTAGGAATGGCGTATAACATCCATCAGGTCACAGACTTAGCTGAGGCACAGTTCTGCGACTGGCCAACTCTCAAGGCACAAACATTTCCCTTGAGAGGACACCAGTTTTCTTCCTTTGGTCAAGATCACTGAACAGGCTAATAACTCTGTGTGTGTGTGTGTGTGTGTACATATATATGTGTGTGCACAAACAAGCCTTCAAATATATGTGCATAATACAGTATGTGTAACGGGTACATAAACACATATATTTAAATTTTTCTCTGACCTGAAGTGAAAATGAGTTCCAGGAAAGTTTAGGTCAAAGAAACTTCTCCTCCCTGATGCAATTCAGGAGAGTAGTAGGTATTTATGCATATGTGAGCACTCAGCCCTATTTGCATCCACATCAGACTCCTCCCTGCTGACAGTAAGCCTGTCTCTCCTAGGGATGCAGATGTAATTATCCTTTCACAAGTGCATGGCACACTGTCAGAATTTTCCTCTAGACAGAAAAGCCCCAGAAAGAGAAGGAGATGGGAGAGTGGGAGAACAAGGCTCCTTGTTTTGTTCTCTTGTAGCCTTTTTCCTCTGAAGAAGTTGTAAGCTGTCCTATACTTCCCTCTCTAGCCTCTTTTAAGGGTTTTTTTTTTTCTTTTCTTTTCCAAGGACTCAGGAGACGGCTCAGTGGGTTAAGTAGTTCTAGCTGTGCAAGCAAGAAGAGCTGAGTTCAGATCTCTAGCATCCATGCAAACTGGGCACTTCAGGGTACAGATAAGAGTATCCACAGGGCTCTAGCTAGTATCCACAGACTAGCTAAAATAGTGAGTCCAAAATTCAGCAAAAGACACTGTCTCAAAAAAGTAAGCAATAGAAGAACTTAGGAGGGACAGCCTAATGTCAACCTCTGACCTCCATTAATACCTTCAAGGGTAAAATGCACCTACAAGCATACACCCAGCCCCCACACTCCAGCCCCCCATCTCAGAGACCGAAAGAAATCATTCTTCACATTTGCCTTCTCTTTTCATATTACCAAAGTACTGTGGTGGGAGATGGGAGTCAAAAGAGAAAGATATTTGGGTACATTGTTATTAGCAGGAAAGGAATAATTGTAGTGGTTTCTCACCATCATCTCAAGTCCTTTACAGATTTCTATTTCTAGTCTGAAAAAAAAAAAACTACAAGGAGCCACCTAGGCAGTTAAGGGTTTGGTTTCTTTATTCTTTGTATAGTCAGAAATAATGCCTGAGAGTTTGGCCTAATAGTGAAGCAATCAGAATAGAAAGCTAGCTAGTTTTGTGAGTTGGGGGAGATTGAGGCTTCACAATTCCTGGCTTCTCAGATCACTGAAGATAATCCAGACATTGCTGCAAGCCTGCAAAGACTGAATATGCATACAGCCATGGGCTCGAGCCACTGTGACCAAGCAGAGGATCTCATTGTGATAGTGATACTGAACGGGAGCCTGAGGTCCTGGTAGACCAGAAGGCTTAAGGTAATGCATCCTCTAGACCAGTGTGGTTCTCGACCTGAGGGTCTCAATCTCCTGGAGGGGTGTCAAACAACTCTCTCATGGTGTCACCTAAGGCCTTGGAAAACACAGATATTTATATTATGATTATGAAGTGGCAACAAAATTAATTTTATGGTTGAGGGTCACCACAATACAAGGAACTGTATTAAAAGGTCACAACACTAGGAAGGTTGAGAACTACAAACTGAGACATCTGCAGATTAACACACTGGAGAGCTCCACAAGCCAGGGAAGGGAGAACAAACAAGGATTGAATGCTATCGTATTGTATGATGGTCCACACCTACAGTCTCAGCACTTGGGAATCAGAGGCAGGAGGGAAGATACCTTTGAGCAGTCCTCTTCTACACAGCGAGTTAGAAGCTGGACTGGCTATGTAGTGAGTTTGAGGTCAACCTGGGCTACATGGCAAATTCAAGACCAGTTTGAGCTTCATAGGCCTGAGATCAATCTGGGATTGTGATGAGTTCTGGGTCAGTCTGGACTAATTGTTCTTTATTTCCAGACTTCCTCAAAGCCCTAGACCTTTATTACCAACCTACCACAACCACTTTAAAGGCCTAAGGTGATGTCTACTCACCACAAATACACGAAGCTGTAGGGGATGGAGAGACTCTTTAGTTTAGAAAATGCTTGTAAAATCCTAAGGACCTGAGTTCAGTCTCTAGAATACATGTTTAAAAAATTGACTGTAGTGGCAAGTGTTTGTAATCTCAGTCGGGGAGGCAGAGACAAGTGTATTCCTGGGCTCAGTGTCCAGCCAGCCTGCTTGCAATTCTCAGGCCAGTGAGACACTCTGTCTCAAAAATTAAGGTGGATGCCTCCTGAGTTAATCTCTGGTTTCCATATGCATGCTCACACACATGTGTGTACACACATGTAAACACACATTTCAAAATGAAATTCAATGGTCTTTTTCAATAAAGTTTATTTTGTCACAGGAGTTTATGTCTGGGATATACAGAATGTGTTCTAATGCATGAATTCTGAAATACATACTACAGACATTGTGATATGTGCCCATTGGGAGGCATGTAGGAAATAAGTTTTTTGTTTGTTTGTTGATGTTGCATTGTTATAGCAGGAGTTTGAAGTCATGCTGATGTCTGTTGTGAGCATATGGCTAAGTAAAGTAAGATAACAGGAAAGGGTGGCATATAGTACAATACTTGGAGGAAATTAACAAGAGATACATGTAACAGTGTGGCTAGACTATAGAAAAATGGAGAGAAACAGAAATGATGAGCGTTAGGGTGGAATTGGTTGATTAGGTACACACATGAAAGTCACACATATGAGGACGGGATGCTGCATTGGGAATCATGGTTCAGTGAGCCTGCCTGTCTCTCTTCTAAGGTATCACAGAAGAATTGTTAGCATTTACCAAGAGAACCGGGCTTAGAACCCTGATACTTCTATCCCTGAACTCTCCATCAATATTGTGATTCTGTTCTATAGAATTATATAAGTAATACTAGCAAAAAAAAAAATTAACCAGAAATGAACAAAAAAGAATTAAAAATAAAAGGATGTTTCATTTTCTTCGATTGAAAGTGTTTTGTTTTTTGGTTTTGTTTCTTGTTTTGTTTTGTTTTGGGAATGAGAAACTGTCATTGTTACCTCCAAAAGACCCAGCCTCCTGAGGGCAATAGGTATGAGAGAGGCTTATCATTGCATCAAATGACACACTGGCTTTGCAGAAGATGTATTTGTTAAATTGATAATTTTGCTGATTGAAAAAAATCTCATGATCTCATGAGTACCCAAAGGGAAGAGAAAACAGAGCTAAAAGTCCAGAGCTAAGAGACCAGAGCTAAAAGTCCAGGATGTGCCGCCTGAACCACGTGTGTTCCATCATGTTATGGCTGTGGTTTCTGAAAGCAGCAGCATGTTGAAAGTGTCCGAGGTTCAGAGAGTACCAAGTCTTCACCTTTTCCAGGTCTTCATCTACAAGGTGGCTCTCAACGTGTAGGTTACAGCCCCCTTGATAACTTTCCATCTCCAAAAATATTTACATTACAATTCATAACAACAGCAAAATAGTTATAAAGTTACAGCAAAAATAATTTTATGTTGTGTGTGTGTGGGGGGACATTCACACAACATGAGGAACTGTATTAAAGGGTCACAGCGTTAGGAAGGTTGAGAACCACTGCTCTTCAAGATAAAGACACCATCACACCATCACACCATCACAGCTTCTCAGGGTTATGGTGATTACAAAACCTACTTCATCTGGGCTACTTTAGAAAGTTTGATCAGTTTGCCATGCCCGTATAAAGCCCTTGCCGTTCTTACGGAATCGGCACACCAAACCCTGTAGCCCTATGGTAGAAGCCCTGTGAGAACATAGTTCAAGCCTGCCTTACCCATTTCTACACCCAAGTCCTCCTCAGTTCCTGTCACCATCCTTTTCTGTTAAAACCCTTCTCCTATTCTAAACACCTTCCAGGAAAAGTTCCTTTTAGGATGAGTCTAGTTTTACTGGAGATATTTAATTTTGTTGTTGTTGTTGAGGTTTTAATTTTTCTTATGTATTTGTTTGTCTGAAGGTAAGCCTGTGTACCACATGTATGCAGTGCCCTGGAGACCAGAATGGAATGCCCCTAGAATTGTATTTGCAGACTGTTATGAGCCAAGTGAGTACTGGGAATTAAACTTTGGTCTTCTGAAAGAGCAGCCAGGGCACTTAACCACCGAAACATCTCTCCAGCCCTATTTTACCACAAATCTTTAGAAGTACATTAAACGGTGCCCAGGACACTGGTATTTAGTGAGTTTTGTTCTGGAAGAATCTGTCTTATATGAAGGAAGACAGATGACAGGCCAGTCACAGTATTGACCGCTAGCTGTGTGGGAAATGACACTCTGGAAGAAGCGAAGAGTCTCCTGTAGCGACATAACACCTACGGCCAGATTTAGCACAGGAGCATGAAAAGGGAGTGAGTCTCCCAAGCCCTTAACCTGCTGTTGTTCCAGAGCATCAGGTACCCAATGGTGCATTTTAATGCTGTTTTAGACAGATATAAAGTGACACTATTTCTATTCTTCTCACTACAGCAAGTGAATCCTGGCCCAGGAGAGTGCTCCAGTCACTGCTCACAGCAGGACTATGCTTGCATCTTTCTGTGATTTAAGAAGTTTCTGAGAACCATGCTGTGTCGAGGCAGTGTTCTCTACAGCGTTGACCAGGCAGGTTGGTGTTGGACAGTCTTTCCACAAAGCTTTAGGGGAATCCATTCCCATTTTTGACAGAGAGTTACTGAGGCATCACCTGCGTGCACTATGTACAAGTGCCAAGACAGAGATGACCTGTAGATGACCCATGTTCTCACAAGCCGTCTCATCTTACAGCTATAATCAGGCTTCTGCATCTTTGCAGCCTTATCTCAGAGTCAGTATAACATAATGGAGCCAGACTGCTTGTGCTCCCATGTGGACATGCGCTGTCCATGTAACCTTGAGAAAGTTACATGGTCGTTTAAAGGGAGCTGAAGCACAGAATGCTTTTATGACTGAGATGGGTGCAGAGTAAGCACTCAATGCGCCCCTCCAATTGTATCCTGTTGAAGTAATTATTTAAAATTGGCCACTGGCCATGGCGACTATCTAAGCTGCAGCGGCTCTGCCTAGCCCAGCCACCATGTTTCTCGGAGGGAGGCCATGTGTGTGCTGCAGCTAGAAACGGTTAGCCAGAAACACCAGCCCTGCCACCCATGAGATGACAGCGTGGGAGATGGCTCTGCCAATCTCCCACACTGTCTCTGCAAGGCTGACCATTGCCCAGACCATCCCACCATCCACGTGGGCCCAGTAAGAGAATGAGACTCTAATGCTTAAATTATCCAAAAGCTTATATATTTGGTAATGATCAGTAACAAGATGCCCATACAATCAGAAGTGTAACCCAATACCCAACCTAGATATACCAACTACCTTTGACTGCTACAGACACGTGAACATCTGCCTCCATCTCTCTCATTCCTCTCTCCTAGCTCCTCCTCTTCCTTCCTCTCTTCCTCCTCTTCCCACTCCTCTTCCTCTCCTTGCTCCTCCCACCTTATCTCCTCCTACAGTATCCCAGGAAGATTCTTCTACTACTGGACAAATCTGTGTCTCAACTATTGTGAGTCCATTGCCAATTCCAGCTTCCTGGTATATATTTCTCTTTGCCCCATTTGCCTAGAAGCTGCATTTAGAGTCCTAATGCTGACAGTTCAAGGAGCCTTTCCTGCTGCCCCTCAGGTGGCTTTCCACACTCCCCTGTCCCCTCTCGCCTGGCGTTCTTCACGTGTCAGCATAGACTTATCTGAAGCAGTAGTTTGTTAATCTGCTCTGAACTCCCGCCTTACTGCCCAATGCTTTGGATCGACTAATGAAAGACACTCCTGCAGCCTTACACTTAATATACCTTAAACAGCACAATGGCTACGCACTTCCAAACCTCTCCGCTGCTAACACAGTCTCTTCTCCAGTATTCCTGAGGTATTGCTTTCTAAAATCTATATTCCATCTTTGCCCATTTTGGAAAGAGACCTCTGGGGCCACTTTTCCCTGACTCTTAGATGGCTTGCATGCTTTCTCTCCTGCGGCTCTCAAGTCCACTCCTCCTGTTTCCCTGGCATGGAGAATCTAAAACTTCTTCTTCCCGTGCTCCCTTGCCGGGAAGTCTACAGTCCCACCTCTGTCTCCCCACCCAGCCATTGGTCCCGGCAATTTTATTTACCAATTAGAACCAGCTAGGGGCAGGGACTGTCAGAGTCTCTCTCACACACAGACACGCGAATTCTCGTGTGATTTTGGGAGCCGAATTAACACAAATAGCATTAGAACCAATTACTTACCAGTCAGTGCTGGAACTCAGAATTCTTCTCCACTTACGGTTAAGAGAAGGCCAGTAACTATCACCATACCACACACAAACCTCCCTCGACGACCAGTACTTGCTTGTGTTAGCCAGATTGTCACCCACTCAGCCACATCCCCAGCCCACAAACACAGTTTCAAACATCTGGGGCAGGATGGCTTTCAAGCCCTAGTCTCATAAATTTCAAAATTGACAATATTTACTCATCTGGTTTTAAAAATTAATTAGTATTTTAATTACATTTTTATATATTTTTGATCATATTCTTTTCTCCAAATCCTCCTTACTACTCACCCAGCTCCACGTTCTCCCCCCACAAAATAAAAATCCTCCAAGACAAAAAAAAAAATCAAAATCAAAACAAATAAATGAAAAAAATAAGACAAAAATATTAAAAAGAAACAAAGTTTAAAAAATGGAGTTTGTTTGTGTTAGCCAATTGCTGAAGTATGGTTGGTTTACTCAAGTGATACTCCTTCGGAGAACAGTGATTTTTTTTCTTTACCAAGCAGTTATTATTTACAAATACCTTCCTGGTTAGGAGGGGGATTTTGTGTACACATCCCTGTCTCTGTGCTGGGATTTTGTCTGGTTCGAACCTGAGCAGGTCTGTGTGCTATCACCTTGTCTGTGGATTCATATGTATATCTGTCCTGTTAGGTCTGGATGGCACTGTTTTCTTGGAGTCACCACAACCCCTGGCTCTTACAATCTGTCTACATCCTCTTCTGTGTAGATCCCTGAGCCTTGAGGGGAGGGGGTTGATGAAGGTCTGGGTGCTCCAAACCCTCTCCTCTGCATGTTGTCCACTTGTGGGTCTCTGTGTTAATTCCCATCTAGGGCAAGAAGTTTCTCTGATCACAGTTGAGCCGTAGTCTGATCTATGGGTATATAGCATGACATCAGGAATTATTTTAACATTACGTTCTGCTGTTTTGACTTCCATTGTACTATTAAAAACTCGACAACCCTCCTCAAAATGGTATTTCCACCGTTGCTTTCTTATTGAATGTTCACAGTTTTCTAGTTACTCTGTGAGAGACAGGGACATTTATGAATATATATGGCATATACAGTGTATATTATAGACATGTATTATATAGTATATAGTACTTCTCAGTGTTTGAAGAGGTCTGAGTGAGACCTACTGTTTTCTGTGTTAACTTAAAAATATCTTTAAATGCAAAAAATAGATTGTTTTTAAAATCTTTTTTTCTTTTCATGAAAAGTTTCTTGAGAGTTTTAAAAACTCCTTTGATTTTATGATTTTAGGTATGGAAGGAGAATTAAAACTTGATTTATTATGATGGAAAAATCAAAATAGGTTTCAGATATTGCAGTTCAGGACCAAATATGACTCATGTCAGTTCATATGTTTGCCAAGCAGATTAAAGCAGGACACAATGATGAGAGAAGAAATCAAACTAAAATTTATTTTTAAACATAAAAGATAGGATAAGAGAGATGGTTTAGTGGTTGTGAACATCGATTGCTCTTCCAGGGGACCTGGTTTACAGCAACAAAAGTCAGTTCATAACCTTCTCTAACTGCAGCCCTGGGGATTTAACTCCTTCTCTGGCTTCTCAGGACACAGTGCATGATATATAGACATACATGCAGGCAAATCATCACATAAAATAAAAATATAAAATAAGACATTATAATTATGTATATTAATTATCACATACAATATATTCCATTATTAACAATGCAATTAACATTTAAAATATTAATATTCATCATGTAATTAAATATGATGTTCATGACTAATAATTACACATAAATTATTTACTTCTCTATTACTTGGAAATATAACACATATAATTAACATCATATTCATACTTATTTATCATACTGCTTTAACAGGTAGACACTATGAATAAACCCATTTTATAGATAAGCACATTAAGGCACTGAAAAGTTAAGCAGGCTTCTCAAGGTCACAGAGTGAAAGAGATGGGATTTGAATTGGAATCTGTCTGTCTGTGTCTTTCTCATTATTTGTACTCTGCAGCCAGTGGCTAGAACATTAGTCTACAATAAATGCTAACAGAGGATCAATAAGTTATACCAAGTTGCCACGGCTCTTGTTCATTCTCTATACTGATTTCCTGGGCTGAAAGGTCAATGGGATTTAGTGTAGTGTGGATTTTCCTGACCTTCTGGGCCCCTCCCCGGCATGTACCATTAAGACCTCAGTCAAATAAGTTTCATCTGCCCTTGGGGCTGTCAAAGCTCAAGGTTTCGACCAGAGCTGCTGCAGTGGCCTCTCAATTGCCTCCTGGGAGGGGGGCAGAGTTAGGCATGAGGATTTCAAATCTCGCTTCGGAATCAGTAGTCTTGGAGTGACTGTAAAAGTACTGCTGCCGCTGTCCCCTAAATGGAGGCCATCCTAATGCCCACAAAATCCACAATGATGCAGATACCCAGATAGCCCTTAATTGTGATTTAATAGTGTTCACTGTAATTTAGCTCCAGGGAAATGTACTTTCAATTAAGCAATGTAAACACAATGTCTACTTACCCCACAAATGTTCTCCTAAATGTGCTAATTAAGGCCTAGATTCAAGTCTCTCATATTCCATCCTCCTTTCCTCTCCCCAAAATGCCATCTGAATAGTCTAGTGACTGCCTGTAATTTTGCCCTGCGCTTCATAATCCACCTACCACAGGGATTCAATCTGCTCAGAATTCTTCAGTGACACACTGATCAAGGTAGTTAATTTCTAACCTCTGGCTCTGGTATGTGTACTCCTCTAGAATATGGTCTCTCACCTACCCATCCTGTCTTACCTACCTGAGCAATGTCACTCAAGTTCTTGTACATCCTAGCCTACGTGTATGTAAATCTTTTCTTCTCAGTGTCTCTACTCCCCCCACTTCATACAAACATCCAAGCTTTCTCAAGCCTCCATAAGTATCATTAGGCCATTTGCTTGAATGCAGCATGCTTTGCTTTGAGCCCCAGAAGAATCTGCATGCTTGTCTCTAGTGGAATTTGCCTGAATAAAGGACTTGATGGTAAACACATGTTATCCCAGAATTTGGAAGGCTAAGACAGGAGAATTATGAGTTTTAGGAAATCCTGGGATACATAGAAAAAAAAGTGTGTGTGTGTGTGTGTGTGTGTGTGTGTGTGTATGTGGTGTGTATTTGCTAAGGGAATAACTCAATGTCAAAAAAATTAATATATACAGGTCCTGAGCTTCATTTCAGCAAGACACATGTACACACACACACACACACACACACACACACACACACGCACGCACTTAAAGTAGAAACCTCGAGTCCACCTAATTTTGTATTTGTTTTCTCTGCACCAGAGTAGAAATTTGTTCAGGAGCAGGACTATTCTCTGTAGCTTCATGGTGACTGGCACACATAAACATAAGTGAATGCTGACTTAACCTCAACTGAGTCAAAACAATTGGAAGTAGATAGGGTTCCCTGCACTGTGGAGGTCTAAGAGAGCAAAAAAAAAGAAAGATAAAGAAAGAAAGAAAGAGAGAGAGAGAGAGAGAGAGAGAGAGAGAGAGAGAGAGAGAGAATCCTCAAGTCTCCTTGATTGTTCTGCAATATGAGTACTGTTTGAGTGGATACTTGACTGAGTCCTGCATCCACCCACACTGCTAATCCCTCCCTCATTCTCCTGCCTACTCAACATAATTCTTAAGATGTGGTTAAATAGCTTGTGATATACAAAGATGCCTGAGAGCGTCTTTGTATAAATAACTACCAATGTCAGTAATGACACAGTGGTAGCTAAGTGATAGGATTTGAATTAGGAGTCCAGCAATCTTAGTTGCCATCTCAGAGATATCATTAAATCACCGCAGAGCCGGGCTCTCGAGCCTGAGTTATTTCCTTCGTGTACTTCTGTACACAGCGACAGTGAGATAATTGGAGAGCTAACAGCACGCCGCTTTATGATCTCATACAGGCTCTGGATCAGTGGTCCGCCATTCTGCATCCCTATTAAAACTGCCTGGGGAGCTTTAAAGTCACCAATGTCTTCCTTGACCCAATCAGGTGATAGACTCTCTGAGGTCCCCCAAGCATCGGAATGGAATGTCTTTTTGGCTTTGCCAAGTCACTCCCCGAAGTAGACCAAGTTGAAAACTTCGGCTCTAGTTGAAGGTTTCTCAGACTCGATTGTGTGTACAGCACAACTGGGGATCTTTTCGGTCTAGTTGCACTGATCTGGGGTGGGGGCACTTGGAGTCCACATTTCTAACAAGTTCCCAGGCGATATCAAGGCAGTTTCGCAAACCACACTTTAAACAGCCAGAATTGTTTGACAGTGCACAAGCTTAAAAGGATCGCTTTTAGGAAGGCCATCTAACTACATGCTGCTGATAGGAACCTCTGGGATTAGGGTGCTGCTTATTCTTCAGATTCTGGGAAACACTGAAAGATGTCTAAGGAAAGCGTCAGCTGAATAAACTCTCCAGAGGCAATAGAGGCAATGGATATTAAAGAGAGCCGTCAACAGAAATGTGATGACTGGGCCCCTAGGAACACTGAGCATGGTAGTTTGAATGAAAATGACCCCCATAGGCTCATAGCAAGTAGCACTATTAGGAGATGTGGCCTTGTTGAAGTAGGCATTTATTGTTGGAGGAAATGTGTCACTGGAGGGTGGGCTTCAAGGTGTCAGAGGTTCAAGCCAGGCCCAGTATCATACTCTCTTCCTGATGTCTGCCAATCCAGATGTAAAATGCTCAGTTCCATCTCCAGTACTGCGTCTGTCTGTGTGCTGCCATGCTTCCTGCCATGATGATAATGGACTAAACCTCTGAACCTGTAAGCCAGCCACAATTAAATGGTCATGATATCTCGTCACAGTAATAGAAGCCCTAAGACACTGGGTAAAAGTTAACTCAAGGCTGTCATGCAGGTTTCAACTGTAAAAGACGTGTAGACCATCACATTCCAACATTCAAAGTTCTAAAGTTCCTAGCACCTCCAAATCGTCAAAGGTAATGTATGAATCAATCCAGGCTACGCCACTTTAAGAAACATCCTTGCAGTCACTTTACTAAATGCCTCTCAATCCCAAAGCCCCAGATTTTATGAAACCCCTTTGTCTTGGATAGACTACAACAATTTAGTTACTTTAGCTTACTTGCAGGTAGGCTCTGAAAATAAATAAATAAAGGAGATATTGGAGGTTGGGGTACAGCTCTAGTGTCCACCAGGTTTATGGACCTCCCATCTCACTGCCATATTATGTAGTGACAGGTACCATCTATTTTGGCCAGTTTTATGCAACTTGACATAAGCTAGAGTTATTTTGGAAGAGGGGACCTCAAAGGAGAAAATTCCCCAGATTGGCCTGTGGTTGGATCCAGCTTACTGTGAGCAATGTCACCCCTGGCCTGGAGGTCCTAGGTGCTATAAGAAAGCAGACTGAACATGATATGAAGAGCAAGCCTGAGAGCAGCATTGCTGCATGGCCTCTACATCAGTTCCTGCTTCCAGGTTCCTGCTCTGCTTGACCTCCTGGCCTGACTTTCCTCAGTAATGGACTGTCACCTAGTATAAGATAAAATAAATATATTTTTTCTTTGTACGTTGCTTTTGTTCATGGTATTTTATCACAGCAATCAAAACCCCAACTAAGACATCAACCAAGAGCATCAGCTGGTAATGGCTTCCAGTTCCTTCATCACTCTGGAGCCAGCCTTGTGGCTGTACTGAGATGCAGCAGCAAAGGGACAAGTCACTGAGCACCTACTGAACTGCCTCCTGCCTTGTTCTTCCAGCCCTAAGGATGTGTGTCTACTCCCTGTACTCACGGGTTACCTTGATGGATGTGCAACTTTTGTTTTCTTGGCTTTCAAGACCTGTCGAAATGGTTTTCAGTCTGAAATTCCTGATGATGTTTTCAGCATGTGTTTCCTAACTATTGTCTAGATTCTTGTTCTAAACTAAGTTTTAGGCTGGGCACTAGAAATAGAGCAAATGTGGCATAGCTTCCCATGGTAAGAGAACAAGTATCTATCAAGATACAGGGTGGTAATCACTGGACAGACTACATACAAGGTATTTGGGCAGCCTGGTAGGTATGTGTGGAATACTTAGAACAAGAATTAGCAAAGAGTTTCTATGGTGGATTGCTATTTGAAGCAAATCTCAGATGGGGCAATAACATGTCAGGTAGATAAATTTCTAATGCACTCAGATGTGGAGGAGGAGTACATAGCTCAGTGTGCTCTGGAAATGGCTGCTTGGCCAGAATAAAGATTATGGGGCCAAGAGAAGTGAGTGTTTTAACTCTTGATGGCGCTCTTTAGTATGTAGTTGAGATCTCTGGAGTTTATTCACTGTTAGTATACTGTTTCAGGAAGGTCATGATGTGGTCACATTATCATATCTGAGGTGGCTCTCAGGGTGGGAAATTGAAAACAGGAACTTGACACCTATTAGAACTGTAGTTTGGAAGCCAGTGTATTAGAGTTTATGTTGCTATGACACAATGCTGGACATCAATCACTGGAAAGGAAGAAAGGTTTTGGTCTAACATGCATGGAGGTCATAGTAAAGCAGCTTACATCATAATGATTGCTAGGAAGGAGAGGGGTCAGTGGGGACCTGTACTATCAGATCTTTGTTCCCTCTTATTCTATTACCCTCCCCCCAACATCCTGAACCTATAGGGCACTACTGCCCATATTCAGAATGTCCCCTCCCACCCTTAGTTAATCTTCTCTGGATACACACTCACAGACACAACAAGAAGTGTGATATATTAGTTTTCCAGGCAACTTCTCCATCCAATCAAGTTGACCCTCAAGATTAACTACCACAGTAAACTTGCCTTGTAAGCCAGAAACCCATCATCTTGTGTTGAAAGAAATAGATCAATACTCTAAAGACCCAGAATATTAGTTTAAGCCTAGGTAAGTTATTGCTCCAGGTACTAGGGGCACACATGTATAAATATGCACAGACAGGGAGCTACAGAGGGAGGAAGGGATGGACAGAGACAGAAAGAAACCAAAGTAGTGAAAGCAAAAGTACACATAGAAGAGAGAGACAGAATGAACAGAACTGTCTGGTTGAAAGAACCATTTTTGTTTGTTTGAGGAGATGTGAGTAAAACTGGAGTGGGTTGGCTGGTTGTGACAAAGGAGGTGGCTGTATAAATCCAACAGAACTATTAGGTAGGGAATTTATTAGGTAGGTAGACAGATAAGTGTGTGTTCCCAAGGTTCTGACGATTAGAATTTCTGGTTGTTCCGAGGAAATGTTGGGAGGGAACAAAAGGGTAGTGGAAATTTGGAACAGCTTAACACACATCTGAATGTGTTTTATGCCCGAAGTTCTAGAGATGAGGCATAGGCGTGTGAAGACCAAGTTATCACAAGAGTGGATCCAGTCCCATATTTGAAATATTGGAACCTGGGATTTGTTAAGGCTAAAGTAGCTCATTTAGGGACTGACAAGATGACTCAGTATGTAAAGGAAGTTTTACCATGCAAGTCTGGAGACCTGAGTTCAATTTCTGGAGACTAAGGAAAGATGGGAAGAGAAAGCTGACCCAGGCAACTGTCCTCTGACCTCCACACATGCATGGAATGCATTGCCCACATGTATGTATCATGTACACACTAACAATAAAATTTTAAAGTTAAAATGGCCCATTTCAAAACTATTAAAATAAAATGTCATTTTGCACACTGAGAGAAAATATTGGAACCATGCTTGACATCTGTGTGGGTCCAATAAATAACATTGACAATACTCCAAAGACCAACTTGAGGAGAAAGACCCCAGACAAAGGCTCTTTGGGTTGTCATTACAAGGATTTTCACTGTCATTCTAAGAAACTATTGAGAAGATTTTACATGTCCTGAACCATGGCTTAAATAGAAAACCATAAACATCCAGAATTAGAGCAGTGTGTTATGTCACGGATGTATACAGGTCTGAGGCAGCTCAGGAGACTATAAGCCATAAAAGAGACCATAGTGTCATGGACCTCACAACAAATTTGATATAAGCATAACAGTAGACAAGGAGAGCCAAAAGCAGAAAGAGGTCGCTGTCCTGTTCTACCCTCCTCTCCTCTGCATGATTTCTAGTCCGGCCATTGCCCTTTTAGAAAGTGGTTGGTAGTGTGGAGCCATGGCTACTGTGTACTGATAGGGGTTGGGTTGTCTGTGGAAGATGAAACAGACTTGAAGGGGAAAAGCTCAGAGTAATGCCAGCATGAAGGAGTAGGATTTCAGAGCGACAGATTTAAATTTGGTAGAAAAAAGATGTTTGAAGCAGTTAAACCTGAGCTGCCTGTTTGTGGAGGTGTCTGGAAGGCAGAGCATCCTGCAGGTGCTCAATAGTGAAAAACAAAGAGATTCTCGGTCTGTAGGTCCTTTGCCATGTACACAGAGACGTGGTCCTCTCCTATCCAATGACTTAATCTGTTGATTTGCTGTTTGTCTTCTCAAGGGATGTAAATCCTGTGAAAACAAAGACCTTGACTTATTTGCTTAGGTGCCCCAAGACTCTGGAACAGTGCCAAGCATATGGGAAGTAGCCAGTGAATATCACAAGATAGATGAATAAGAAACCACCAAGGAAGAGACTTGATTGTGTTTGAAAGGCTGGTCTTAAAACTGGCTTTCAAAGGCTGAACTAAAATGTCTGCCTTCTTTGAGTAACACCTCACATGGGACCCCAATAAATAAAATGGATGAATGTCGTGTTTTAATAGTGTACATTTAATCATAGGTCTCAGTGTAAAACATTTATTTCTGTTTGTAATAAAAAGACTTGCTGAGAACTATGAGATTGTTTTGATAAACATGATAAAACTTCTGAAATCAAGGCTGCTAGGAGACTCAGAGTGCAATTTATTCTTCCATTTCCTTTTGCTCATGGAGCACTGGGAAGGCTCAGATTCATGTGGAAAAGTAGCTGCAAATGATACCAGCCTCATAGCTCATCTGGCAATCTCAGGATAATTCTTCAATTAAACTGACGCAGAAGTCTGCAAAGGGAGTAGTTGGAAAATTGAGCTTGAAAGTTGAACCGCTTGCTGTCTGTAACTGTGGGTTGTGCCTTTTCCAGTACATTCAAAACTCAGACAAGATGGGGCGAGGCTTGCCATAAGTGCCAGCATTGTTTTGATGTGTGACATTATCCCGGTGCTGATGAGTTATATATCCAGTGATAATTGCACAAGCAGCCATTAGGCCATGATGGAGTCAAGCATCCTATCCTTGCCTGACTCTTAATTGAGCATAAGACTGTGTCTCCATGCTGAGGAACTGCATAATTTTATAGATATGGAGATTCTCAGACACAAATTAATCTTTTTTTTTTAAAAAAAAATCACTGCAAAGACAAACCCTTCACAGCCAATGACTCATTCCCAGGATGTTCTACATAGAATTCTGAGAATTACCCAAAATGTTCTGGCAGTGCCAGTTCATGTGTTGGTGGTTAAAGTTTGGTATTCACACATAGTATGTTGTGTGCTGTTCTTTCAAATAGCTGTAATTAATAGATTATATTACCGTAAATTTTTTCCAGACCCTGTTAAACATGAAATCTTACTTGAGTTTTTGGGGGATTGGAGCTATGGAGATGGGTCAGTGCTCTACACAAGCATGAAGACTGAGTTTGAAACTCCATAACCTATGCAAATGTTGGGTGAACATGGTAACCGGTCTGATATTCCTGAGCTACGACGTTAGATACAGGGATGCCTGGAGCTAGCTAGCTAGATCAGACAGCATCAAGCTTTGGGCTCAGTTGAGAGGCCTTGCCTTGATGAGTAAGATGGAGAGAGATTGGAGGAGATTCCTGATATTAGCATCAGGTATTCACATGCATGCACACATATACATGTATGCCCACACTTGCCCACACGTGTGCTCACACAATGTGAGCATCTACAAATACATGTGTATGCCTACTGTAGGAGGAGCTAAGGTGGGAGGAGTTAGGAGAGGAAGAGGAAGAAGAAGGAGAACAGGAGGAAAAGGAAGAGGAGGAGCTAGGGGAGAAAGAAGAAGAGAGAGAGAGGAGATGGAGGCCAATGTTCACGTGTCTGTAGCAGTCAAAGGTAGTTGGTATATCTAGGTTGGGTATTGGGTTACACTTCGGATTGTATGGGTATCTTGTTACTGATCATTATCAAATATATAAGCCTTTGATTAATCTTTAAGCATTAGAGTCTCATCTTTCTACTGAGCCCATGTGGATTGTGGGATGGCCTGGGCAATGCCCAGCCTTGCAGAGACAGCGTGGGAGATTGAGCCATCTCCCACGCTGACGTCTCATGAGTGGCAGAGCTGTACATGTACATATACATATGTATGTATGTATATTTATATATATATATGCATAAACCATATATATGCATAAAAATTTGGCTGATTTTATGTGTGGACTTAAATATTTTTAAACAAAGCCAATTTAAGAGTTCCTTATGAAGTTGTGATTTCCAGACTGAGGAGTTTTAACTGCAACCTTCAAGATGCTTGGGTAGTACCATCCAAACTGCAGCAGTGAAGATGTTGTCAGGCATGCCTACCCATGGCTTTCATGTGAGATTGTTCAGGCACCTGAGTGAATGGCCATGACCTCCAGAGTCTCATCTATAAAACTACAGGATGACAAAGATGCTTCTGTCCCAAAGAAGAAGACAGATGTGGATAAATATCTAGGCAAGGTGGTCATCAGGAGATGCCATATATCTCAACCCCAAGCCTTCACTTCAGAGATGACAGTTGACCCTCAGCTCTGTAAGCTGCCAAAGGGAGAGATGGATAACCTGATCTCACTGAAGGAATTATCCAGATGTCAATCAAAGGTATTATTCTATTATTTGTATTCAATGATTATATAAGATTTTAAGTAATTGCATTAATTGGCTATTTGCCACTGTGCTAGATATTTTCATAACAGAATTTCATAGGTTTTTTTTTTTACTCTTTTGAATAATTTCAAAACTCCCTTCTTTTAGCCTTCTCATTTCACAGGTTGGGAAGGGGATGCATGTGGATGGTAAATAACTGGGCTAAAGCCATGTGGTTTACATGCAGTGAGCCTGTGACTCAGATGCATACTGAACTCTAAAGTCTAAATTTATAATAACTTTGAAACACAAATAGAGCAGGGAAGAATCTAGAGTTAAGAGATGAAGGGATTCAGCCGTAGGATACATGTCTTTAAAAGTCAAGTAAAGTACTGTGTTGCCGGTATTCAGTTGTCTTATTTGAATGACACCTAGTTATCTTTACTGATGTTCAGCTAGCTTTCATCTTAGCCAACAGTGAGATCATTTTTCCTCTCCTGGAAACATCTCTCCAAATTTATCATTTGTGCTAGGACGGAAACAGATGACACCTCATCATTTTGCTTCACAACTAAAAACTACCAGAATGTGTATGCTTGGTGGAGTGAAGCATACAGCTGTAATGTGGCATTGAGCTTCAAGATATGCACTGTGTATGGGAAAATAAGCCCTGAATTAATGAGGTAAAGTAGTCTGTGGGAAGAACAGACCATTAGGCAGCACACAGTAGGTCTGCCAGCAAAGCCCTATATGACTCAGAGTGTTTAGTCTCAGTTTTCTAAGCTGAAAAATGTTAGTGATGTCCTCCATAGTCCTTATGCAATAAAGGGACAGTCAGACATGAAGTGCCTGGGACTGCATGTGTGAGAACACCATCCTTCATTTTTGCCATGCAATCTATACATGACCTCAGATGACCTCATAAACCTGGCATATAAAATAAAACTAGGTAGATATTTCCTCAAATGTTATGACAAGGAGTTTGTAACTCTGATAAACTATCTGTGGCTATCTGAATAACAAGGCTGGCTATTTCTGAGTGTTATATTATCAGCTTACCACCTCAAGCCCTGACTGAGCTCCTCCAAGTTCTTAGCTGTGAGCTGGAATCAACTCTTCCTTGTGGACTCTCATGCCTTTTGGATTGGGAGAAGTTATACAAAGATCAACTGTCAGTGTGTTTTTCTGCATGATAGATACGCTGTCTAAGATCCCTAAAGCAGGAGTGTTCAAAGGGAAATAACCCTGGAAAGAGACAAAATGACTAAGTTTGGAGTTAACCAAGCACTACCATGCATCCACACCCTGTCTCAGGGAGCATGAACTTTTCAGAAACCTCCTTTGTAACTCCTTTTGCAGGCTAGACAGGGTGTAGACTCTGGGAGCCAATTCTCCCCAGGTACAGTCTACAAGAGAAAACAAACATGGTGACAGACAATACCAGTCAGAGGCCCAGTCCCCGAGCTCCACTAAAACATAAATCCAGGTCCACCAGTGGTCACTGTCCACTATCTCTACCTCCTGGTTCTGCTGGGGATGAACAGAGTGAGCTATCTTCCCATTCCAGGGTATGTTACCTCATTAATAGCTCTGATTGCCAAGCCCTTGGCAGTTTATTTAGTTCTGTTGAACTTCACTCATGTAGAAGTGTGGGAGGGGAAAGGATGAATGAGCTTGTTCTAAATTCAGCAGGTAAACTAAAGATGTGTACGATGCCACTCCACCATAATGAATATTTTCCCGTCAGCTTAACTGGCATTTCCAATCTGACTCCCTTCAGTGTGGGGTGTTTGCTGTTAAACACACATGCGCATCGCCCACATACAGTAACACTGTGGATTCTCTGCACATCCCACACCTGCCAGCAGACAGATTGCTGGTGGCAACCTCTTGCATTCACAGCTACTTTCCTAGGACCTAGTTCTCCAGAGCAAAGGCCTGAGAACAAGGGCAGTATAGTTGTTCAAACCTAAGGTACTATCTCTGCCCACTTTGTAGTTTTCATCTCAGGTGAGCCCACCAGTCTTTCTATGGGTCTCAGCAAAGTCTTGCTTCTCCCAGGAAAGCCATCAAAGGTGCATACAAATCCAGGCATCTGAAGGGTTTAAAATATCCCCAGTGCCTGATCTGCATCTTCTCCCAGAGACAGAGTCCCCTGGGAGACATCTGATAGGGCAGACAAAAGATCCTGTGTCTGTTAGCTTCGGGTTCTCTCACATCCATGCATTCTGGGAAAATTCACATGCTGTTCCTGAGCATCTAGCACATCTCTGTGCCTCAGCTTGCACAGGTAGGTCAGAGCCTATTTACATTCATATCACTTGCGTTCCTTGAGCATTTTCATGTACCACAGAGGAGATTGGGGTGTCCCTGGCCTCTAAGGTAGACCAGGGGTTAGGCAAAAGAGCAGATACAAGGCCCTGGTGCATATTCTCACTCTGGGAAGCATGGGGAACAGAGCTCAGAATCTGGGAGCCTGGGGAGGCATCACAGAAGAAGGATGAAGAGCAGGCATCGGTGGGACAGGGGAGTGTGGTGGTAGCGAATGAGGGAGGCTTGTCAGCCTGGAGAACTTGTAAATACAAACATATGGGAGAAAACGGGAGCTTGGTTTGTTACAGGCACCGTATGAGGTATATGTACAGAAAGCACTTGACAAAATGACTGTGAGCTCAGAGAAGCAGAGACTTGCTTGGGATCTTCCAGTCAGTAGGCTGCAGTGGGCAGGTTGCCACCTATAGGGACTAACTTCAGAACCCTGGTTCTTTCCACTCCGCTGGGCAGCAGTGCTCTTAGACAAATTGCTGCACTGAAGCAGAAGCCATGTGGCCTTGGCCGGAAATCCATTCAGGTGGAGAAGGGATTCACTCAGGGTGTGGGGGTCCTTTTTAAGGAAGATGGAGTGCACCTTATGGAAAGAAACAAAATCCTAGGAAGCAGTGAAGTTTGTCATTCCTCACCAAGTCACTAACAGTGATTCTGCCTACTTGGTCAGTAGGCTAATGGGAAAGAGGCTCCCCATTCCTTTGCACAGGCTACACTGCTGAGGCCCTCTCTTTCCTCCACCTTCCCGCTCTCCCCTTCTCCTTCTTCTTTTCTTCACCTCTCCCTCCTCTCCCTTCCTCCTCCCCCTTCCCTTCTCCCTCCTTCCTCTCTTTCTCCACTCTCTTAATGCTAAACACTACTCAGGAGAGATGGGGCTGTCAGTTGAGGTGAGGGAGGAAGTATGACCCAGAAACTACAGAGAAGGGGTTTGGAAACGCTGTCCCCTCCCAACTTCAAGTGGGCCTAGCTTTAGGGGCTCTGGCACTCTTGGGACCCATCTCTGATCCTTTTATCTGGATATTTACAGGACATTCTGCTGAGCTGATTTGACTTGCGATATTATAAAAAGCAGAAATAACACTGTCAGCATTTCAGATACCCAGCAACTCTTAACTGTCAGCTCCCCAAGGCATTCCTGGCAGCAGCTGGCAGGTGAGAGTGAGAAACTGGAGGGGGAGTTGCTGGAAGGCAGAGAGGCTCCAGCCCAGAGCACGCACATTAGCAGACCAGACCCTCAGTTCTCACGGGTTCCTCTGAGCAAAGTCAGAAAACCCAGTTAAGGGAAGAGAGAGAGAAAAGCAACATGAATGAACATCTGTTCATGTTACCTGTTCCATCCTGTGACAGGGGACATTGGTCTGATTCTACAGCTAAGAAAACTGAGGCTCTGAGGGATGCTAATTTATTTGCTAAAGTAACACACAATATAGGAAAAGATCCTGTATTGATGCTTCAGAAAAGTTAGCTCAGTTCTCACAACTAGTTGTTCATTTGAAGTAGTACCTGGGACCTGCATTCTTCTCCAGATACTCATTTGTAGGTGAGGTGAATATAGTCATCACAATAGGTGGCCAGGGCTGACTCTCAGCCAGACGCTGAGCTGCACTTCTGAACACTAGGAGACTCATAGGAAAAACAGATCCTGGAAGCAGACAGGACAGTGGGATGGGGGTGAAGGTGCAGCACCATAGGCAACACTTCCTGGGCTCTAGAGCTTCGGTATACACTACTAGTGATCCTCACAACAGCCTAGGGAATTCACAGATCATTATGCCTGTCTGTGAGACAGGGCACTGAGGGATGAAGCTGAGTGGCCATCTTACCTGCTCAAGGTCAGATGCTCAGATGATGACCAAACTAGGACCCAAGCTCAGGTTTCCTTGACAAATCTATTCTCTTAAAACCGTACTCATTGTTTCCTGATTCAGAGTTGGTTAGGGGGTCAATAAACTCTCTCAAAGGAGGAGATATGGGCTCTATGGAGACATTGATTAGAAATCTACCAAGCAAACAAAGTGGGACTGCAAACATTCTGCGAGATGGCTTCCAAGACTGAGAAAGGGGAAGAGAGGTTTCTAAGTCTATCGAAGCAAGCGGGACTCAAGCATGCAAACCCTTTTCATCTATGAAAAAGGGTTGAGATTCCATCTTGATCACAACAGGGTTCCTGGAAGGACTTCATTCAAAGCAGAGAGCTGATTTGATTTGCATTCTGCTGCAGCATGGATTGGACTGAGGCAAAGCTGGAGGCTGAAATCGTGGATGCTGTTACAGACATGGGTCATTAATTACAAAGCAGAAGCGACAGAGACACGGGGTGTTTTTCTGAGTTCTGATATGCTGAGGCTTTGCTGGTTTTTTGTGAGAGACATGTCCTGAAAGATATAGATGTGATTGTAACCTTATTGAAGCTTACCTCCTAACTGTGCCTATCACTTTTACCATTACTTCAGGTGTGCCATGGAAGCAGGGATTGAGGCACATCAGGGCCTGGGGGATCTGTCTGAGTTGGAAGAGGCTTTGCAGTGGCATCCCAGCCATGCATACATCCAGATGTGCTGTGCTGTACTCATTTTTTCTCATTAAACCATATATTCACAAAACTCTTCTACATCAGTCAAAACCAAAATGAAGATTGAGGTGCAGTGCCCTGGACCAAAGGATGTCATCACTATATCCTCCATTTGCTGCCGTCTCCCTAACCTACAGAAAGCCAGGTAAATGGATCCCATTTTTCTCCATGTTTAGATCTTCTGAATAAATTTCCTTAAGCCTCTGGCGGCAATTACCACTTGTCTGCTGGCAAGTACCAGCCGATGACAAAGGGAGAGAACAATAGCAAATAGATATTAAGAGGAGAACTTGAAAACAGTTGATCTGCTTAGTTTGACAGGCTGTTGTTGGGTTTGGTTCAGGGGGAGGTGTTTTGTGAGCATGTTTCCTCTGGGCTGTGTTAGGAGGATGCATACATAATAGAGTAATATTTTTTTGTGGGTGAAATTGTTGCTGGCTCTTAGAGGACAGAATGGAATCTGTCAACAGTACCAGGTTTGCACTGAGCCCTAGGCATCTAGCAATGCCCTAGCCAGGAGGAGACATAATTTTCTGTTCAGGTCATTGGATCAGTATTTGTTGGCTTTTGTAGCATGCACCCAGTGTCAGTCACTACTGGAGAGTTGTGAGCAAAGGAGACCTTGGAAAGATTGCTAAAGCAGGAATTAACAAGATGGGGTTATAATTCCATTATTACCAAGTGACCTTGGACCTCTTGTACTCTGAAAAATAGAGAGCTCCAAAGGGGTGAGGTGTGGAGATGAAACAATTTCAGAACACTCTTCCATCTTGGTCCCATGTGAAGGAACCAGAAACCACCAAGTTTCCAGTTCTCAAGGAGAAGATCTCTTGGGAAGCTCTGGTAGAAGGGGAGAAGGCCCTTTAAGAGGAAAGCTTTCTCCTGTTACTCTCCAAGACACTAGGTTGTGTGTCAGAGACAGCCCTGCAACAATATTGGGAAGGGAAGCAGACGAATGAGCTTTACTGACTGGCAGCAATGGAGCAGGACTCCCAGAGTGGCAGGGAAGGACCCCTTTGCCCAATCAATTCCTCATTTCAAAACAAATAAACATCATCAAAAATAAGGAAAGAAGCCTTTCCACTAATTTTTGCCTCTGCTTATTCTCAAAGCAAAAGGCTAAGGATGTGTCTGAGAATCTATGTCAAAGTTCTGTTCACAGACAGACCCTTGGTGGTGGGAGGGAGCACTACCCCCTGTAGGGAGTTTGCCCATCCCTCTATTCTGCTCACTAGATATCACACCTTATTATGATAACCAAAAATGTTTCCAGACATTGCCATATGTCACCTGGCACCCAAGTCACCTACAGTTGAGAAAGGCTGCCACCAATGGGCTATCAGACTTTCAATAATGCCAGTTTTGTTTCTTTCCCAAGTGAGTTCATCTCTTGATTTTCTTGTGGCAGAGACTTGGAAGGAGCTCCCTAAATGGAGAAGTTCTGGTGTTGTTTCCATGCTCAGATTAGGAGTGTCTGCCACTCTTGGGGATCAAGAGGAAGGCCAAACAAGTAGCTGGATGAAGAGAACATTCCAGAGCATCTCAGATGCTGTGCTGGGATGCATACTTCATGTGGAGAATGTATCATTAGTCTGCAGTCATTGCGTCAGAGCTGGACCAAATCACCCCAGCCTTCTGCTGAGCTCCAGGAAGAGAGAGAATGTTGTTTGTGTAGGATGTAGCACAGAGAGGGGCTCAGCATCTATCAATCATCAAGCAAGGGTGTTGTCTTGTAATGAAAGCAGTCAGAACTCAGCTCACTTCCGGAAGAGCAATGAAGCCTCTTGCCAAGGCACATTACTCCTGGCATCTTTTAGCTATGTGAGGCATGGAAATTAATGGAACAGAAAAGGTTTTTTTTTTTTTTATCACCTTCATTGGAGGTTATGGCTATCCCAAGGCTGGAATGTGGAAGGAGGATGTCTTCAGGGATAGTTATGGACAGGTACATGTCAGTCTAAGCTCTTTATTGGTCTTTGGGTAGCCTATGCCCCTTTCTGGTGGCATCAGAAAGAGTTAACAGTTGACAATCTCACTTAGGTCTTCTTCACCAAGGGGAGTCTGTATACTCATCTCTGAGACATGCCCGCAGGATGGGTCCTATTCTATAGCTTAATTTCTGCTCTGAAATGTGAGGTAAGCCCGGATCCATGTTTACCTGGTAACTAAGGAACCTATGTGGGTAGTGAGGTGTGACCCTATGTGGTACACTATGAAGTGGTACCTATGTGGGTAGTCTGAGTGTGACCCTAGGGTCACAGACTTTCCTGAAATTATACACCATTCACCAAGTAAATGACAGTGAGTATTTCTGTGAAGAAAGGCTCCTGGCTTTTATTAAATGTCTATGGTAAGAGATCAAAAGACTTTAGGTTTAACTATCTTCATCAAGAATACGATGGGATCTATCCCTAGGCTCCAGGTTGGTCTCCAGGTCAGGACTTATTCATGCATATATGCTGAGGCCCTGTCCTCAAGATTGATCTAGTATCAATATGTGCAAATGCTTGTGTATTATGACAAGCCAGTGAATTTACCAGTAAGGTAACCATACAGGGAGCCAGGAGACAAGGTTCTGATCCAGCCTTTGCTGTCAAATGGGTACAAAACTTTAACATTATAGATTTTCTAGACCTCCGTTCTTCGCCTCTCATGCACCCTTGCTGGTTTTCATGTTATGATTATGTGAATCTGCCACTAAGAAAATTGTGGTATTTCACATTAGTAGTAGAAATCTAAAGTTCTTGATTTGACTAAATAAACTGAACAGAGGTCTATCCTGGGACAAAGCATCTCCTAATTTGTGAAGTGCCTGCTCTGGTAAGTATTTCTTGCTTGGAAACCAGTATGAGATCAAGCTGTGTTTCTTTGGTAGTTAATAGTCTACTCACAACTACAGCTGAACGATAGAGGAGTGAGCCTGTCTGCCCCTGCATTGTAGTTGTACATACATAGGAGTCAATGTGTCTATACATGCACATACGTGTTGAGAGAATGTAGCACACATGTGTGGTGATTGTAGCATTTATAGACTGGAACACGGTACTCTTTGTACACTTAAGCGTGTATATCTGTGTGCACTTGCATAGCATGGGGCACCCTGAGAAATGATTTGTTTCAACAGTGAAGAAAAGTACATTTGGTGTTTGTGTGTACTCATGATAAATGTGTTTATGCAGGGAATGTGTATGCCTGCATATGTCTTCTGGTAAGAATAGGAGTCTATGAATCATGTTCAAGGATTCCCTGAGAGCAAGGAGCTGCAGGCTGAAATGAAGCCGCCGAACAAGCAGAGTCTCAGCCTTCGCTGCCTGGCAGATATGCTAACCTGCAGACCCCGGAGTGTTCACCTGTGGATTGACTTAATGATGTATGAGCACAGGGAACCAGCTCAGACTGAGATCTGGGGGACTCTGTCACACTCATGGCCAATTCACATTTGTCACTTGCCTGGTGAGCCTTCTGATTAGGGTTGTCCCTCCCTGTGGGTGGTGTGTGTCAGCTTGTGGCCATTACTCTCAGGAGGACATGCACTGTCTCCAGGGGCTGGGTGGGATTGCTATTTTCTCAGTTCCCTCTGTTGCTGAGCATGAGCAGAAATGGGAGGGACCTCTGAACCAGGTTCCTGCAGGGAAGACAGTTGAGCTAACAAACTACACATACCACCCAGGCTTTTCTTCTGAGATGGTTGGGGAGGATGGAGGAGAAGCCAACAACAGACAGCAGAGAGCTTTGACACTTTAGATATACACATTAGAAAAGCTGAGCTGCTTACAGAAGGTAAGTAGGATAACCTGAGGGAGGAAGGGATAGGCATATGTAAATGAGCATCATTAGTTCTTGCTGAAGTATGAAAAATAAAAAAGGCTAGAATTGAAGCTCCTAGTCTTTCCCCAGCCAGCTGTTTGACCAATGCCATCATTCTCCCTCTGAAGGTACCACTCAGGAATTTCCCACAGATGTTCAAGATGACCTCACAACTGTGGAATTTGAGTTTATGCCTTTCAATAGAGTAAAAATACAAGTACTGTGTCCCAAAGGATTGATTCCTGAGTAGAGATGTATGATGGTAGAGGAGGGAATTTGCCTTCCAGAGACACAGGTGACTCCAGGGTTAGTAATTCATGCTGGTTGTTTTGATGATTAAGTGAAGCCATTGTGCAAAATGGCTGAAGATTTACAACAATGCCAAGGATGTTTTGGTTCAGAAACACCTCAGCACATTATTGGTGATGAATGAAATAAAATCCCACATGTATTCACTTGGCTTGTCTGGACTGAGTTGTTGATGGTGGTGGTGGTGGTGGTGGTGATGATAATGAATATGGCAACAGTGGTGTCGATGGTATGTTGAATTGGTGATGGTGGTGGTGGTGGTGGCGATGGTGGTGGTGTGTGTGTGTGTGTGATGTGGCAGAGGTGGAAGGCAGCTAGAGTCATGCTACATGTTTCCTGATGCATCTTTAGACCTACACCCCCTTTGTCTGTTGCATCACCAAAAGCAGAAGATGGAAGGTAACAATGAACTCTTAAGCTTCAGTTCATTTGGACATGGCCTTAGAATGGCCAGCTCTACCAACTCTTCATGGGATAGGTAGCATCCAATTTGTCCTACATTACAGTTAATTCATTTAGTACAATCTAGTCTAGTTGATGCTTGTGATGTATAATAACTCCAACCAGGTCTTAGATTCTGTGAAACAGAAACATGATCGGCCCTTGTCCCTGAGAAGGTCTTAGTCTACACTAAGGAGAAACATTAAAGAGGAAGAAGAGAAGAAGAAGAGGATAATAAAGAAGGCTCACAGCTCTGCAGCACGTGAGCTAGGCTCCGGGAGGTACTTAGTAACCAATTCACTTAGTGGGTTGTCCTGGGAGAACTCTGAGCTCTCTGGTCCTCCATGAAATTCCTATAGGTAGGTGGGACACATAGTCTTCCATCTATCCTTAGGATTATCCTTATTCCTAACTCCATCCTGTTTTTGGCTTCATCTATAGGTTGGGTCACCTATCAGAGGTAACTGGGCCACAGGTTTTGTATTTGTATACCAATGCAACAAACCTACATAGGGGTAAAACAAACATTCTATGAGCACAGGAACCACAGCTGAGAAACAAGCATTTCCAGGGATGCCATCTCTTCCAACAGATACCAAAGCCAACTTGCTCTTTGGCCCTCTGCATGGCTGCCCAGCAGGATTTAGACTGCTGGTGTGAGAGAAATGGCTAATGAGGGGCTCTGTGCTGCAGGCCCAGGAGTAATTCCCTCTGCGCTCTCAACTACAGATAGGAATTTTGCTTATTTCAAAGACCTCATTAAAGCCAAGGTTGGTGGGAGCAGCTTCACAGCTGATTCATCTCCAGGAATCAAAGACAGTCTGAACCCCCATGAGTAGCCAGGAGCCATTTGCTCTGAGGGTATCTCTTCTGTTCTCACCTCCCAGGTGGCTGTGATGGCCAGTAGCCAGGGTGACAGAGCCTTGGGGACCTTCCAGGGGCTTACATTATGCAAGAGCATAGTATGCACCTGAGATCTTCTGGCACCTTCTGGGACCTTCTACAAACAACATACATCTATATTGGCCTCATTCGAGTCTGTTACAGTTTGAACAGGAAGTGTCCTGTACAGGGAAATGATTAGGTCCTAGGGGTTCTGAACGAATCAGTGGACTACTTCTTTGATGAATTCATGGTCTGATGGTGTTATTGGGAGTCAGAAAGAAAAAGGAGGAGGCCCTTAGCCAGAGGAAGTAGGACACACAGAGCATGTGCTTGGGAATACATCTCATCTAACTCCTTTCTGTGTTTCTTTCTCTTTGCATCCATCATGCCAAGAAACAGAGCAGCCTCTGCCACACATCCTCACAAACACAATGTTTGGCCCAATTGCCTAGAGCCACAAAATCGTGGGCTGAATGAACCCTCTGGAACCAAGAGTCAGAGCAAATCTTGATTCCTTTAAGCTATTCATGGTGGGTAATTTGATCACAATAATGATAAAACATATGAATTCACAAGGGTTCATCCTTCAGACCAGTATAGATAAGTCAGTGGCAGTGGTGGTACCCACTGAAACCAATCAGGCACAGAAAAGAAGGTATACTGTGATTATAGGGAGACCTAGTTCTGTCACCGGTCAGTGGGTATGACCTTTGAGCTCCTATGGAGCCACATGAGAGGATCATCTCAGAAATTCCTCAGGGTCCCCTCTGGCTCTAACATAAACATGATGCAGACACTCTAGGTACTGAGACTGTCAATAGGAAGACAGCCATATATATATATATATATATATATATATATATATATATATATATAGTTATACATAACTATATATATATAGTTGTCCTCTGAGTAGTCAGTACCTGTCAGTCACTATACCAAACACTGGGGCTTCAAGGCTGACTGTGTCCAGATATGCACAAATCCCTGATCATCTTAAGTAGCATGCAACAAGAAGCAAAGGAGATGTAAAACAATTCAGTTGTGATCAGATAATGTTGTTTAAGTATAAGAAAAAGAAATAATAGTGACAAACAATATGCATGAGGTTAAAAGGGTGTAAAGGAGTTTTGCAGCTGCAAAGTGCAAAACTTTGAAAGCTTCAGTTTCTAGTTCTGCCTAGAGCACAATGAAGTGCTTAGGAGACGCCCAGTGAATGAAAGAAGTAAGAGAAGGAGACTATGAGATAGAAAGAGATAGAAAATGAAAGGTAACCCAGAAAAGAGAGGGTGGCATTGTTGTCTACTTGCTACAAATAAGAAACTAAACCCGGAACCGTGTTTGAATGGTTCAGGGGGACCATACTGACAATAATTGATAGATTACAGGCACAGGGAGGTCTTTGTTAGCCACAGCCATGAGAAGCACCAAGAAGATAGAGTTATTTGAGAACATACTGATTAGAATCCAACACATGTAAAGAGCTAGAGAAGCTATGACAGAGCCCATGGTACTTCTAGAGGGCAGGTAAACACAGGCATCACATACCATCAGTCATATCTGGGAACAGAAGTTGTGAGTAGTGACTTCTGGATCTCGGTTCTGATACCTGCTGCCTGGAAACACTGGAGACGACTAAGCTTTGCTTTGCTCATTTTGACCAGGCAGAACATAGTGGCTACATTCTAGATTTTTCTGAAGACAAAATGAGAGAAGGCATACATATTGTCAGGCATCATTCCTGATGAATAAATGAGAGACTGCCTTCCCTCAAGGTAAAGTGGATGTGAACAGAAAAAGGCAGGCAGCTGAGACCTCTCGAGCTAGCATCACACGCAAAGAGAATATAAGGGATGATAAGAAGGCCCTTCAGGCTGGACATTGCCTTCCATCCTAGGACTGACTACTTCCCTGAAAATGTAGCTAGAGTCAAGTGGTCCAGAATCCCTTCTTCCTGGTGGTCCTAGATCCTGTCTAGGTAGAGGTATGACAAGTTGGAATGCTGAAAGTATGAGCTGAGAGATGGCAAATTTGTTCACCTCTTTAAGTGGTGAACTTTCTCCTGCATCATAGTGCGGGGCGGTAGCTCTCGAGTGGGTGTGGGTCCTGTTGGGTTGTGTTGTAGTTCCTGTGTGTCTGCCATGGCTCAGGGAGGCAGAAGCATGGGAATTTGACTGGAGTTCCTTCCACGCAGCACCGGCAGATGCTGGGCTGTGAGAAGCTGCAGGGCTCTGCCCAGACGTGGAGAGGTCTCAGCCTGAAGTCCTGCCAGGGCAGAGCTCCTGAGTGGGGGTCTCCAGGCCGAGGTGGCTGACTGGGAGACCAGTGGTCTCTATCCTTCGGCTTTCAGACGCCACTGGGGGCTGTGGAAGAACCAAGACTTAGTGGGCATACAGGCTGGACTGGCCCACAGATGAGAGGGGCAAGAGGAAGAGAAGCTTTGGCAGCGCCCAGCGGGGTAGGAGACTCTTGGTTACTGCACTGGCTTGGCTGGGTTGGCTAGCTTGCTTGAGTTGGCAGGCCTCCATAGTGAGAACGTAGAGAAGTCTTCTAGCGGGAGATTAAGCAGGGGCTTGGTCAAAGGCCTTCTCCATAGTTCCCCACAGCAGGGTCCCAAAGACACATGAAAGTCCATCGTTTTAAAAGGTTTATTGTCATGGCAGAAAGTGGATGAAGCTATATCCCCCTGGACCTCAGGGCAGACCTGAGTTAAATAGGGAGGGAAGAGGGTCTAGGAGGGAATGCTTAATTGGCTACGTCCTTTGGCCTTTAGGTATCTCATTAATATGGAGATCTCTTGAGACTCTGAGGCCTGTAGTCACTTCCTCTACCTGTGCTAGGTGACACAAAACTTTCTTTGGGAGGGGCTGTAGGGGCATTGCCCTATGTGACTGAAAGCACTGATCAATGGCAGTTTTTGGCCGTGTGTCAGGAGCCTGGAGTCTGGGAGCGTGGGGAAATGCATGCCATCCCTTGCAGAGATACCTGTTGGGTCTCCAGCCATCTCTAGCCAGTGCTCCACCAGAAACCAAGCTATCATTTCACGGTCCCACATCATAGCACACAAAGCTGCTTATATCTGTCATCTAGAGCAGGTGCAATAGTCTTGGCTGTCATTTGACTGGGTCTGGAATCAACTAAAAGACACACTTCTAAAAGATCTGAAAAGATGTTTTCTAGAAGATTTAATTGATGAGGATTAACTTCCTCTAGTGTGGTTATAAAGAGGTCTGAGGGAAATGATGCTTTATTGCCTGCCTGCCTTGGCTTCTTGCAAGTGAGCATGTCTATAGTGCTGTTGCTGTTGCTGCTGCTGCTGCTGCTGCTGCTGCTGCTGCTGCTGCTGTTGCTGCTGCTGTTGCTGCTGCTGTTGCTGTTGCTGCCGCCACTGACACTACTCTCTGTTGCTTTTACAACCCATCTTTCTCCAGCCTTCCAGCATGGATTGGAGGCTAACCACTCTCCAGGAAACCTCCAAGCTTTCAGTATTGGATTGGAACTGTTGAGGAATCCAACATCAGAGGCTGAGTAGCTACCATGTTCTCAGCTTTTCCAGCATGCAAACATTCATTGCAGGACTACTCAGTCTATCATGTAAGCAAATATAATAGATCTCAACATTTTACACACACACACACACACACACACACACACACATACACACACACAAACACAGTCTTTCAGGACTTTCTTCTGTGCTCAGGTTTCTTTTTGGGGTTTCCACACTGTATGTTCATTCTTTCACAGATTGCTACCGTGAAGCTGTATGCTAACCTCTTTAGTGATCATGTGTATGGAAATATCCCTGAAGAGGAAGATGAGCTGATCATCCCCCCTTAGCAAAAGTGATTCTTGTTGCATGCCTATGCAATAGATATGGTACTGCCAGACCAAAGAAAGTGTGGCAGGAAAGTGAGGTCAAAATTAGCATAGAAGAGAAATGGAGGGAGGAGAGCAGGCTGCACATAACAAGAAATGTGTGCAATAAGTAAATGACCAAAGAAGGTCACGATTCTCCAGGCTCAGAGCCATTGAGATTAAGGCATAGGAAATGGGAAGGCAATCAAACACATGAGCTATGATGAAGCAAGTGAGGATAACTGGGAAGGGAAGATATAGGAGGACACACAGGGAGGAGTGAGGGAACAAGGAAGTTTATATGTGCAGGGAATGTACATGCTCTTCTTATTACTGTTTTCTAAATACTGGATTATTTTGCATTATGTATTATAACTTTAAAATTACATATAAGAAACATCACAGTAATATGAGCTCTTGGTCACCAAGCTTCTGACCTTCACCACCAGCTCTGGCCCATTCCCTTCTTTGGCTCTCTTCCTTAATGAACTGTCTCTGCTTCTACCACTACTCATGTGTCCCAGTCTCTGGAGTACAAGAACATAGAGATTCTGGTGCTACCAGAACCTAACCCACCGATATTAGAAGGATTCTGTCCCAGTCCAGCTTGGTGGCCCAGTGAGTTTACTAGGGTTACTTGGTGACTCAAAAGCAGATGTGTCACCATGATGTCCCACCCTTAGCATGATAGATAACATGTAAAACCTGTAGTACCCCCTGTACATTCTAGCGCCTCAAGACAATGGACGCTGGGGCATGAAGCAATGGTAAGTAGAATCTCATGTAAAGATCTGATGACCCTGCTCTCTTGTCTACAAGGGAATGCTAAGGTTTACATTGCCATAGGCTTAGCTCTCACCAGACTACCCTGCTTATTTCTTTTCCATGTCTGTGGACAAGGTCTTCTGTAAGTTACCTGAACTGACCTACGTTCATATCACATCTTGAGGAAACAGCTCCACTACAATTGTGTGCCAGCAATACTCTTCAGCCTGGGTGGGAAACTGGGCTCCTATCCTAGGGCATGTTACAGCCCGAGTCAATGAGGATCTGGCACCCAGACTCCAGTGTGGGGAGTAAAAAATAGTACATTTCTTTGGAAAGGATCCATCATGTGCCTGTCAATAGGCATTCCAAAAAGATTTGTTCCTTTGTGCTGAAATAATTCTGAGTCAAGAAAATAATCTAAGATATTAAAAGAAGGAGAAACCCTGTAAGCCCAAAGGTGGGTCATTTTTATATTAGTGTAAGAGCAGAAAATTGAACATAATGTCAAGGTTAAGCAGAATGGGAGCATATAAGGCATGGGTGGTATACCCATGAGAGTACTGAACGTGTTCTTTTAAAGCCAGGATAGGGCGAGGGAGATGGCTCCGTGGGTAAAGCATTTGTTGTCTGAGCATGAGGATCTGGGTTCGATCTCTAGCACCTAAGATTCTGTAAGAGATTCTGTCTCAAGCAAGTGAGCAATCAGTCAAATAAGGTAGAGAGGGATAGAGGGAGTCTACCAGGCAATGTTAACTTCTGACTAGTATACATGGATGCATTGATGAGCATGTTCACAAATCTCTCTCTCTCTCTCTCTCTCTCTCTCTCTCTCTCTTTCTTTCTCTCTCTCCCTTTCTCCCTCCCTCCCCCTCTCTCTTACACACACACACACACACACACACACACACACACACACACACCATTAAAAAGAGTTTCAATAACTCAGAAAATGTTTAGGCTCCATTGTTAAACAAAGAGCTCAGGGTTCAAAATTGCTATGAGGTAATTTGTTTATGGGATCATACTTTTCATATTAATCGCAGTCATTTTTAGCTTTCAAAAACAGTTTTGTACACATTTCTTAATTCACAACTGATTACTCACCACATTCTATAATGTGTTTATTTTGTGTGTATGGCTGCTTTGCCTGCATATATGTCTGTGTACCACTTGCAGGCCTGATGTATGTGGAGGCCAGGAGGAGGCATCAAATTCCCCAGAGCTGAAGTTACAGATCATTGTAAGCTGCCATATTGGTGCTGGGAACCAAGCCATGTCTTGTGAAAGAGCAGCCAGTGCTCTTAACTGCTGAACCATCTCTCCAGCCTCTGTTCATCCCATTTTAAACATAAGGAGACTGAGGATAGAGAACTTGATTGGCTTGCCCCACAAGCATGCAGAGAGTGGAATAATCATCTCCATAGCTTCAGAGAACGAATTTATTTACTTTATGTTTGATGCCGGCTAATGAACTTCAGCTGGCTCTTCTCTTTTTCTGCTGGAGGAGAGGGTGAAAGGGCCACCACTGATTGAATTAAAGCAATAATTTCCCACAATTGCCTTGGTTTGCTCTCCACTGCTACTTTACTATGCGGCAAGGCTCCCTGTGCTCTTTTGCAATTGATTTTGTGTCCAGAAATGGCTTCTTGCTACAGCCTCATGAAATATCCCCTCTTGGGACTCTCAGTGATGATCCCTTCTTACTGAGACTCAATCAATGGCAAGGGAACCTGGACACCTGGAGACAGCTGAAGTCGCAAGGTAGTATTAGCTTTCTGCACAAGCCAGTCCTGTTCTGTCTCTGTAGTGTCTGATGTCCAGTGAAGCCTTACAATGAAGGTAGGCTTGAGCTTGGACCACTCTGTCCTTGCTTCCCCAGATATACCTTATACACCCTGATTTTTTGCCACTATTCAAGACTTCCCTTTAGCTAGAACCTTGTCACCCATATTCTTTGCTCTCAAGAGATCTCAGCCTTTTGAGGCCCAGAGAAAACATGGCCTCCTGAGTATCAGAGTCATCTGCCCCATTCTGTATCCTATAACCACTCTGGACTACCCCCATCTTGCTATTTGCAGCACTTTGTAGTATGGTGTAACTCTGTGTTCAAGTCTTTTCTGCAAGGCTGGGAACCCTCAGGACCAGAGAACAGATGAGTCCATTTAACCTTCCCCAAGGCATTTCAGCTACTCGTCTCTTAAAATCTGTCTTACAGATCCAAAGTCAGGTGTGAATGAGCACTCAGGAGAAAATAGCTGATAAATGTCAGCAACCATATTTGAGCTCATGTCTACTCATGTGTCATTAGCTTTTGCTGTAATGTCCAACCCTACCTTCTACAGCAGATGCAAGAAAGATCCACCAAGCAAATCCAGGAGTTCCCTGAAGTGTCCCCTGCCCATGCACTTTTGCATGCTTCTCTTGCAGCTAGGGGCCACAACCCAGGGAAGAGTTATGGCCTTTCAGTTAGCAGTTCCATGTGGCTGTAAACCACTTCGTAGAGAATGGCAGATGGTCAGTTACTCCTTCAAAGATTGCCCAGTTTGGAGAGAGAGAGAGAGAGAGAGAGAGCATCAAATGAGTACCTGTCAAACATACCAGCTTTTCTTTTTCCAGTCCATCTTTCGTACAACTTCATCCCATGAGTAAGAGTCCTAAAGTTTCCTTTAGGCAGGAGTTTCCCCTAAATAATCTAGGACTAGCATCCTGATCTCACAGAGTCAGACAATCCTGGGCTCAGTCTGTTTGTCTGCCCTGAATCACTTGTGCTTAGAGGAGATAGAACGTTGAAAGAAGGAAGACCAACGAGCCTTCAGGAATTCCTGACTTAGCAATACTGAACCACAGGGCAGAGGAGGCATGACAGAGAGATGGTTGGATGGAGAAACAAGCAGAGGGAGACCCGTGGGATGCTTCTCATCTCCGAATTACAGATGATGTGTTTAGCCTTACAGAATCTTTTTAAAAACTATTTTAGGTTTATGGTCCTTGGAAGGAAGAAAGCTTGACTAAAACACAGGGAAGCCTAGACAGAAAACTGAGGCTGAGAACCACGTGGCTCTAAGGACTAGATAGCCACTTGCAAACTCTAGAAGGATTAAGCAAAACCTATCATGCCCCACCCTAGCAACCAAAGATACAGCCTTCCAGGTCCACTCCTAGTCTTCGGTCATCTACTTCCTCAGAGGACAACCAAGGCCATCTGTCCTTAACAAAGTGCTTTTCGAAGTCATTTCTTGATTACTAGATAATCAGCTGATTGTTAGGTCACCATTCCACAATAGCTATCCTCCAGCAGTATCTTGGTTACCTGTCTCATTGCTGTCACAAAATACCTGGTCAAAGAAACTTAGGGAAGGAAGGATTTGTTGTGTCTCACAGTTGGAAGGTGCAGAGTATCATGGGAGAAAATTCCTGGCAGCAGGAGCTTAAGCAACTGGTTAAACTCCACCCACAGTCAGGCAGCACTAACCGATGAAAGCTAGTGTTCAACTCAGCTCACTTTCTCTTTTTATTAATCCTAGGATCCAAGCCCAGGAAATGGTGCCACCCACAGTTAGGGTAGAACTTCCCATCCCAATAGCACCCAATAGATCTCATTCCACACAGATATTCTCAGAGGCTAACCTAATGGGTAATTCCTCACAGGTGTGCCTGGGGGGCTTATCTCTTTGGTGATTCTACATTCTGCAAAGTTGACAAAGAGTATTACCCATCATAACCTTGAACTTCCTTCTCTGTTCTTTCAGTACTTCTGGAATTCAAAGTGGTACTCATGCTGTTGGTCTCTGGCAACTCTCTCTGTCTTCTGGATAAATTTCCTTCTAAGCCAAGGGAGGAAAGAGGAAAGAGTCTCAGACAATGGGGCTTGGCATGCAGCAATGTCTAGGCACATATTAATGATATTGCTCTGTTTTTAAAATTATGCCAATTTTTTTTAGAGATCTCTTCTCGTTATGGTGAATTAGGGTACTTTACCATTTATGTGCTGATTTATAGTCTCCATTATAAACACACACATTTCTGAAGGAAGAAAAAGGGAGTTAATTTGAATAAGAATGTTCAAGTTAATAGGAAACGTGTGGGCATAGAACAAATTGCAAAAGCCTGGAAATAATCTAACATTTGGACAAAAGCTAATTATATCTAACTACTCATTTGGAAAGTAAGACCGAAAGGGCAGTGAGTTTGCTAGAGACCACTCAGGTTACAACCGGCTCTCCTAATCCACGCTCCTCGGTGATGCCCTCATCCCATGGTATATGTGTGAGTGTGTGAGTGGGTGTGAGTATGTGTGTGAGTGGTGGAGAGTGTGCATGAATGTGTGTGAGAGTGAGTGTATATGTGACAGTATGTGTGCATATGAGCGTGAGTCTGCGTGTGTGAGAGAGAGGAGAGGGAGTCTGTGTGGGCATGTAAGTGTGTGCCACTGAGTATGTGTGAGTGTGTGTGAGAGTATGTGTGCATAAGTGTGTAAATGTGCATGACTGTGTGTGTGTGCGTGTGCACACCTGTATGCGTGTGTGTGTGTGTGTGTGTGTGTGTGAGAGAGAGAGAGAGAGAGAGAGAGAGAGAGAGAGAGAGAGAGAGACTCCCTATGTAGCCAGATTGATCTCAAACTAATGATTCTTCTGCATCATCCCCCTCAGACTCTTAGATTTTGCCTTACAAATACTACTTTAAGGACTCCTTTAACATTCATCCTATGTCTATTAAGAATAAATGCCTACTGAGAATGTAGCTTTATAGAGTACTTGCTTAGCATGTGCAGGCAAGGCCATGGGTTACATTTCTAGCAACACACACACACCCCAATGTTGATGGCAAGGGAACCTAGTGGATAGGCTGCATAAAGAGGTATTCTGAATTCCCCAGAAGTGAGCTGATCCTCTTAGCATAAGTGGGTCAGCACAGTGACAGGTATGTTCATCATGTGGCTGAGCAGGGGTACAGAGAAAAACAGCCCATTAGAAGCTTGGCATACAGAAGAGTGGCCATAGTCTTCAAAACAGAACACTAGTAAAGATCACAAAGAATGCCTAAGAGAGGAAAATGAACCTCCATCTCTGTAAATAAATCTATGGCTTGCAAACAAAAACCACACCAGATAAACCAACTACAAATACGCTCCTAGAAAAGGAGACCAGATGTCCCTAGAATCATTTTAATTAAATTGTGAGTCAATTGCAAGCCAGGGGGTGGAGGACTGAAGAGAGTAGAGTTTTGCTTTCTAAGACTGCCAGATGCAAAGTCCGATTTCCAGGCTAATATATCCAGGGTGGGAGAGGCTTTCCAAAATTTAATTACATATTGCCTAGCAACTGAGAAGATGAGTTGGTATGGAGTCAGCAGACCTGGGGTGGTACATACAGGATGTTGATGCCCCAGGTGGGAGAAGGCACATCGACATCAGACTGTGGTCAGCGTGGCGATGTACTGTTTCCCCAGGAGCTATGGAGACAGCTACAGATCCATAAATTGTAAGTCTCATCCTGCCCCATTTCCCTTGCACAGGCTAACCCAGCGACCTGGCCCAATGAGGAACCTGCTTCCTTCGTTTTTCACAAGAGAAGCATTAAAAAAAAAACATATAAAGTAATAGAGGCTGTTAAAAATTCAACTGTACAGAAACATAAAGCTGCAACCAAAAACTCTCCTGCCAAGTTGAGCCACTGTGAACAACTTCACGCCCAGAGTTTCTGTAATTCCCCAATCATTAGTGATCTCTCTCCCCGCCCGCTTTCTACTCTGAATGAGATGGCCCTCTGCACATTAGTCCCAAATCTACTGTCTTTAATCTATGCAAGATGTTTGCTCAGCATTTTTTTTTTAGGATTAACATTTAAAAACTGAAATGTACCAAACACAGAAAAAGTCAAAACCCAGAGCAGCCCTGGCCCTCATCTCAAACCCTCATTCTCAGTAATACTTCCTGATAATCACTTCTCCCTTTTCTCCAAAGACACACAAACATGCATTGATTTTGCCTGATTTTGAGCTTCATAGATGTTGACTCATACACAGAATGTTTGTTTGCATCTGGTTTATCTGCTCAACAGTTTTTCAACATTCCCTCACAGGCTTTCCGGTGGCCCTGGTTTATTTTTAGTCTTACAATGTTACATTCCAGAGTCACACAGTAAGTGATTCCTCCATTCCAACCTTGATGAACTTTTAGGTTGTTTCCAGTTTGAGGCCGTTACAAACAGATATTTAAAAATAATAAGGGCGCGTCACAGGACATGTGATGTGGCTGTCCACATTCAGCTATTTATTACAAACCTTGTATCCCACCTACTGTTGTAAGCACTGCGTCTCCAAATAGAATTTTGCTTTGGTGCCGCAGCCCTAGGCTGTCACAGCACACATGCAAAGGTGAGAGAACAACCTACAGGAGTCTGTTCTCATCTTTCACCTCATTTGAGGCAAGGTTTCAAAGACATTTCATACTCCAGAATAACTGGCCCGTGAGTTCTGGTCAGGGTGCTTCTCCAGTCTCCGTCTTGTATCTTATCATGGAGTTGCTTGGGTTACAGAGGCCTGATACTATAGCTATATTTTTCACATGACTCTAAGGACCTAAGCCCAGGCTTGTGTGGCATGCACTGTCACTCACTTAGACTATTTTTTTCCAGCCCAAGGGTCCCATTCTTTATCCCAGGCTAGCCACAAATTCACTGTGCAGCCTTGGTTGGTTTAAAATCCACACCAACCCTCCTGCCACAGTCTCTCAAGTGTGGGGATTACTGGAGTCAGCCACCCCACACCCACGTTCTTTTCTATAAATACACGTGTTTGTGCGGGATTGTGCATGTGCTTAGTGTGTCGTGCGATGTGAATGTGTGTGGAAGCAGGAAGGCAGTGTTAGGTGTCACTGTCAGGAATACCACCCACCTCCTTTGATATGGATCTCTTATTGACCTGGAGTTCACCAATTAGGAGAAACTGGCTGGCCAGTGAGTTACAAGGACCTCTCTGTCTCAATTTGGCTATTTCTGGATTATAAACATGTACCACCAAGGCAGTTGCTTTGACATGGGTGTTGGGGCTCAAACTTAGGTCTTCCCACAGGCAAGACAAGCACTTTACCAATTGAGACATTCTTCCAGTCCATCATTTTCATTTTTTGAAGTAGAAAGACTATAACTTTAAAAGCATCAGAAAAGACTTTCAAGAAAAAAAAAAAAACCTATCTATTTTCTCATCCAGCTACATCAGCTAGCTGAATATTATCCAGTTTTAACGTGGTTATGTATGTAGTCAGCATCATATTATCCAGTTTTATCATGACGTATGCATATTGTTAGCATCATTCTTTCCTGTTCTCATCCCACAATGCACTGGACATTCATGATGATGCTGTAGTTTGGTTGTCTTCTTGGATTTCCATAACAACCTTACAACAATCTTTCCATTTCTCAGATGGCAAATATAAATCTCAGAAAGGATGAAGTTAACTTGCCAACACTGCACAGCTAGTCAAGAAGACATGAGCTTGCATACTGTCTCCATATAATTCCCATGACTAGGCTCTTTTGCCTCCCATCAGAAATTTTAATGAGCAACAGATCAATGTTCCAATTGGGGTGTTTGGGAATTATCATGGATACAGGACATGGACCATGAGAGTGGAACCAGGAGAGCTCTGTTTGGAATCTCTTAGAGATGTCTTGGCTCTGACAGCTTTTGAAAGGCTTCTCTGCCACAAGGAAAAGCCCACAGTGACCATCAATTCCTGCGCTCTTCTCTGTATCCTCCCTGTCACAGCAGAGAAGAAAGAGCAGAGAGATACGAATGTCCCAGCCTCGCCAGAGGTCCAATCCTGCTGCAGTCCACTGAAAGCTGAACAGTGAAACAGTTCATTCTACTAATGACTGTTCTCAAGGTGACTTATATAAGAGGCAAAGCTGATACATGAACTCACATCAGGACCATGCTTTTAACAGTAAGGTTTTCCTATAGTAAGCCAATGAAACTATTTGCTCTTAACGAGAGTCACATCCAGTTTCTGTTCTCTGAGCATTCCAAGTATGGGTATGCATTCCATGCCATTTTGGTTAGTGACATAGCATACATACAATGGTATGGACCATATACCCTGAGTATACAGTAGGCTTTATCATACAGGTTTGTAAAAGCACATTCTATGATATTTACACAATAACATAACCATCCAGAAATATCTATTCTAAAAAAATGTATCCATATTGTTAAGCAATACATAACCATAGTGTTGATAGCCATACATTTATATGCTGATTAAAAATTAAACTGTATTTACTTATTTGACAGCTATTTACAGTGAACCAGCAAACTTCTGAGATATAACAAACACTTCAGACTTACAAGTCACACTCTAGAGTACACACTCAACTCTGCCACTGTCACGTGGTGCATCTGAGCTCTAATTAAATGTTATTCACAAAAAGAGGTGAAATAAGACTCTGGAGAGCCACAAACAAAAGAATGAAATGGGACCTCTACTTCATACCTTACGTGAAAAGGAGCTCAAATGGATCATAGAGCTAAACGCATAAATGCAAAAACTATGAAATTCTTAGAAGAAAATAAAGTCTCTGAGATACTGGGTTTAGTCAATGACTATTCATGTATGGAAGTGTAGGATGGGTATAAGAAATACATGAAAAACAAGCTATATTGGACTTTACCAACACTAAAATCTCTATGGAGTAAATCTTAAGCTTGTCAAGATATATGCCCTCCATCCTCCACTCCCAGACTTCTGAGAGCTACAAATCTGTAATAGCAATGTAAGGTAAAAAGAAACAAAGGATCTGAGTAAATGCTTCTCAGACAACATTACAAGAACATCAGACAATAGCAAGTGTTGGTGAAGATGCAGAGAACGTGAAGCCCATGTACACTATTGATGGGGATGTAAAACAGCACAGCTATTTAGGAAAGCAATGAACTAATTCTTCCAAAGGCTACCATAGAGCCAACACATGACCCCACAGTCCCAGTTCTAAGTATGGGCAAAAGAGAGACAGAAACATATTTCTACATAAAACTTGTCCACGAATATCCACAGTAGAACCATTCCTGGTCCCACTAGGAAAGCCCAAATGAATATCAACTAGAAGATAAATATACAGAATGTGAAATGTCTACACAGCAGGGAAGTGTTCAGCCATAAGCAGGCATGTACAGACCCACTGGATCATGCAGATGTATTGTGAGATCATAATGAAAAGCTGGAACCCAGCCCACTGTACTATGTATGACTGTATGTATACATACAAAAAAAATGTTGCTGGGCATGGTGGTACACTCCTTTAATCCCAGCACTAAGGAGGCAGAGGCTAGTGGATCGCTGAGATAGAGGTTAGTCTGGTCTACAGAGCTAGTTCTAGGACAGCCAGGGATACACAGAAAAACCCTGTCTCAAAAAAAAAGAAATATATATATATATATATATATATATATATATATATATATATAATTAACAAATATATATAATATTAATTAACAAATATATTATATTATTAATAAAATAGATATATAAAATATATATGCTTCTATATATAATTATATATAATATATGTAGTATAAAATAATAAACATTATATAGATTATTAGATATAGGCATAATAAAATAGAATATATAATATGTATAAATATATAATTATATATAAAATATTACATATAAGATTAATACTTACATAATATTCGGGTTAGAAAGTCTACAGAAACAGAATGGAGGCTAATATAGCTGCCTGAGACTGGGAGTGAGGGGTTAGGGAGAGACAGGGTGTGACTGCTAATGCATTTGGGCAAGTATGAAAATGCCTACCATTGATTGTGACAAAAGCTACACAACCCTGTGAACGCAAGGGAGGACCTTCCAGCAAGACTTGATACAGGGGAACTATGTCATGTGAGCTTTATAGCTATTAAATTGTTCTACTGAAACACACAGCAGGCAACAGACTGTCCTTGACCAGAGGGCTATAGTTTATAGGACACTAGGTACAGTGCTAGCCACGGAACATGAAGTACACCCTGGTCTGTTGGAGCTCAGTCCATGGTTGAGAACATTATCCAGCAATTAGAGACTATAATAGATGCTTCAAAGGGAACATGCTGGAGAGGAAGGGATAGGATCAAACAGAGCCTGGTGGATTGTGATGTGCTCTGTCTGTTTTTTTTTTTTTTTTCCCTTAAGTGCTTCATCAAAGGCATTCTCTGGCTGCTGTTTGGAGACTGGGTTAGGAGAGCAGAAATAGATAGATCTGCAAGAAAGACAGACTAAGAGATAATGAAGAAGCTGGTCAAGGGCAATAGGTATGGTAATAGACACATTTAGAGGGGATGGGGAGGGGCAAAACAAGATGAAGAACTAAGAACAAAGTGGAGGGAAAGGTGTCTTCCTGAACGAGTTTTCTGGGAGTTAAGTATCACAAGATAGAACCATATGCCATATATGGACATGTATATGGAGGATGGGTACCACTTGTCAATGCACTTAGGACTGATTTTCCTCATTTGTACAGTTGCAATAATATTTACTTGTTCAGTGCCCTGTGGGGTAAATGAGTTCATATATGTAGATCTTTTAGAATAATGCCTGACACAACAGTTAATTCTCCCCTTGCAGACTTGCCGGGATGCTGGGTGCTCAACCCCATCCCTGCCCTATGTGATGCTGGCATGGGGTACGGAGTATCTTAGCCAGTGAAGGGTGGGGTGCAATGGCTAATGTGGAATTTACCAACTTGAGCTCACTCCTGTTTTTCATCACCTATGTGATTTTGCATCAGCGACTTCCTGCTTCAATTGTGGCTCTTTCCTCCCTCCTTCCTGCACTGATAAGAGAGCCATTGTATTACGATTTGCTGAGTTGTTTTGTCAGCGTATTTAGATACAAGGTTGCCTTTAGATACAAGGTTGCCATGGAAGTGTCTGTGATGAAAGGCAGGAGGCATCAAGCTTTGTTACGGACAGGGAAGTGGTCTTGGGAAGTTGCTACACCTACGGCAGGAGGCTCTCTTAGGAGTTATGAAAGGCTAGGGCGAGGCTGACAGTCTTTTGGCTGAGCTGGAGCACTTCCTAAATGCAAATGTCTCTACTAGATGAGCAGAGGGGTCAGGCTGCTGCAAGTCGACACCCTGGGCTAATTAAAAGCACTCTGCAAATGGAAACTATTTTGGGATGTACTTGAAGAAAACAACTCTCATTGCTTATCAAAGCTAATTGACTCTAGCAGGGATGAAGGGGTTTCTGCATCCCACTTCTAGCTTCTCTCAGGTGTCACCTCCACCCTCTTTCTTGCTCAGGATCATCTTGATGGCCATCCTTCCCAGTGATTATAATGGAAGACGGGAGCGCAAAGGGCCAGGATCAGCAGATGGACAGGGCATGTGCAATGCTTTTCTCCCCATTTCCCACCTCTCTCGTGCTTCTCTATCCTACTCTGAAGCAGCCTCCTCAGAGTATGGTTCCTGTCCCACAGTCCTGTAAGGATGTGCTAACAGAATTACGGGAGGAAGCAAGGATGCTGGCTGCAGGAACAAGGCAGCTGATGAATATGCATGGCTGGAGGGCCTAGTAAACCAGCCCTGGATGGCTCTGAGGAGCTGCAGGCTGACTGGTGGCAATGAGAAGCTAGGCGCTGGCTGAGTCACCCGGAATGACAGGATCATTAGTCTGTCAGCTTCCAGTCCCTCTGGGTGGGGTGAGGTTAGGAGCTGAGTCATACTCCTAGAAGGAGAAAGGACAAAGGACTCCTGAGCCACACTCCCTATTCTCCCCCTCCCCCGTAACCTGGTCAGCCCTCCTCCTCTCAGCACACCCAGGGGTCATTACTGCAGGTGGTGAGTCTCCCCAGCCTGACAGATCTCAGATGGAGGGTGTCTTCACAGTTCTCCCATAGAAATACCTATGAGAGAGTAACAGTCTTTTGTTAATTCCTGTGTCTAAGCTCATCTTACGGATCACCTTTACCCAGCCTGGCACTCTCAGGGCTGAGCTAAGTGACAGACATACATTCAGAGTCTAAAGTCATGGAGACCCAAGATGAAGCTAAGATATGACAGCCTTAACCAACGAGGAGTGTGAAGAACAAGGCAGAAAGATACACAGTTTTAACATACAACTGACACATGGAGATGAATAGATTGGTTCCTTCCATCTCTCCTTCCTCTCTCCCTCCACCCACCCACCTACCCATCCATCCATCCCTCCCTACCTGGTTCCCTCTATCCCTTCCTCCATGATTCATTCATTCATTCATTCATTCATTCATTCATTCAACTGATACAAGGTGAATGACCTAACTCCTAGACTCTTACCTGCCAGGTACTTCAGAAGATGTCAGCCATAGAGGGATCAATACAATATAATTCATGCGCTCATAAAGCTGTGTGATCAGAGACAGGTTAAATCTGAGCATGTAATTTAATACACACATTGATCTCAGACAGTAATTACATGCTTCAAAGGAGCCATATAGCAGTGGTGTTACAGGTGGGGGACTGTCTTCTTAAGCTCCAGTGGTGTGAAAGCACACACTGGACGGGGCAGTTATCAGAGCAAATGAAATATAAAGGGACATATTCCAAGAGCCTCAGGCATACATTCTGAGTATAGGGCTCGAGAGAAGACAGAGGAAGTAGGAAAGCAGCCAGAGAGCCAGGAGAGCCACCAGGCTCTGATGTGGGTATTGGGAATGATCCAGCACTGGATGGCCAAAGACAGAAGAAATACTTAAGAAGCATGGTTGCATGTTGGGTAGTCACAGATATTGTGTTTCGTATTCTTGACCATAATTCTTAGCACAGATGAAAACAACAATTCACAGAGTTAAGCAATTCCTACCCAGAAACAGTGGGACTGAATGTCTGACCCTGAGCCTGTGACCTTAGCCACTGTGTCCACGTAAGAAAACCAGAAAGCAATCATAAGACCTTGAGATTCAGTTTCTGCATCTGGTGTATGGGGATGTGGCACTGTTGGGCTAATATGGCCGGTTAGCAGGTTTATGGATCCAGGACAACTGAAGGAGACTCCCAACACTACTTGGAGTGCAGTGCACTCTGGGTTAGGGTTTTGGCTTCATGGTTTTGTCCAAGAGCCTTGAATGAAGGAGGTAGAAAGGAACTCCACTCAAGTTGTAGATGTCTTCCATGCGAGAAGTGCAGTATGGTGGGAAACCTGGAAGAATGGGAAACATTACTGATTTAATTACTTACTACTTAATACTGTGTGACCTTAGGTTCTGTCTTTCTGGACTCAAGACCCTTAGATTTATAAAGCCCTGTTGAAAAATTTTATAGGGGTGGTACTATATAATAAATCATTCAATACAGTGCTTCGAAGGCTTGGATAGACCCAGGGTTCAAGCCTGTCGAGGTCTGCCTCGGTCCTTAACACTATATTTATACTGTACAGTGTGTATCAGTAGCAGTTCCTGGAGGCAGATGCCTTCCACTCACATCTTTGCAAAAAGGAAGTCTCTGTGTGGGTATGTATGTGTTTGTGCACATATGTGTGTATGTGAATGCATGTTGTACGCATGTATGCAGGTGGATGTATGCGGAAATCAGAATACAACCGTAGGTATTTATTTTTTTTCAGGCTTTTTTTTCTCAGACACTGTCTACTGTACCACCTTTTCTTTTTTAAAGATGACATCTTCTCCCATTGGCCTGGAACTCATCTACTAGGCTACGTTGGCTAGACAGTGAGGCTCAGTGATTTGCCCATGTCTTCCTCCCTAGCACTGGAATTACAAGGGTGTGTCACCATATATGGTTTATTAAAGTGAACTTTGGGGATTAAACTCTGGTCGTTCTCCAGCCGGTATAAAAGAGAATCTAAGAACTTGGTCTTGGTGGGATGCTACCTCTGCCTCAGCTGGCCTGTGCTCCTCTGGACCCAGAATCTTTTGCAGTGTGTGCTGTTTATTTGGAAGGATGTTGAGTCTGTGCTTTAAGTGAGGCTGCCAGAGAAGAGTGAGAACTAGAACTCTGGGTAAATAAGATGTCTTAGTAGGATCATGTCTTAAATCTTACATGATATAAACCAAAAGGTATCTGTTCATCAGAATTCAAGTTTAACTAATAGTGTACAATTTCATTTGCTAAGTCAAACGTCTAGAGTCAGTAATGATTCCTACCATGTTTCTTTGAGCTTGACCCTCAACTCTGGTGATGGCTTTCTTGCTCTAAGATGAGACCTTGCCAAATGGAACAACCCTGTCTCTGTTTTCCTATAATTAATTTGCTAAACACTGTGATCTCTTAGAATCTCACACATCCCTCCCTCCCCTTCCCTCCTTCCCTCTCCATTCTACTGGCCCTCAGTCTTCTTCCTTTCCACAACCTGTCTCTTGCTGATGTCTGCTGACCAGCTCCCCTAAGCGTTCCTAGCTCCATGGCCCTCCAGATCTTTTTCATAGCTGAGACCCATCCATTATGAATGGATCTTTGTGAATCATCATATATTTTTATGAATCTTGTTCTTCATACAAGGCTAGTCTTTCTCTACAGAGCCTACATTCATATTCTTCCTTCTCAGGAACACCCCACCATGTTAAAGTTAATGGCCTGCCTCCTCTTGTCCAGTGCTAACTTCCATTTGAGCTCTCAGAGGGAAGGTATTATGTGTTTGACTGTATCATCCATCACTCAACAGTTAATGTTTGTTGAATTAGTGGAAAATAGAATAGAAAAATTGAAGCTCTGAGAAAATTGGACTCATTATTGTTTTTTATCAAAAATAGAAATTTCCTGTTAGACTAAGCAGAGTGTTCTAGAATATTGCCAACTTTCTTTGGATCATAACTCACAGTCCTATCATCACACGTGCTTTTTATAGCCACATATAAAATATTTAGTTTCTTTGGAAATAGTGGCTGAAAATGGTAGGATTCAGGTGGCTGCACCTCCCCATAGTGTTCTAGCCTCCCGGGATGGATTTTGTGTCTCATACTCCAGCAGGTGCTCATTGGTAAAAGCACCATTTTGTGTCCTGCAGAGAGCTGGGTGTTCCCTGGAAACCTGGGGGCTAATCCCTTTTTTATTTTCCCCAAGAGCTCTTGTCTAGCTGCACCCTTTTCCTTACATCTGGAGGCTAAGAGGCAGTTCCAGCAGCTCCACAGAATCAAAACCCCAGGTTGCTTCATTGCATTCAAACCATAAACTAGTTCCTGGGAAGTGGTGTGCAGAAAGGAGCAGCTCTCTGCACCATGCATACAGGATCTTCCGCCTTGGAAGGTTCTCAGGGCCTTATTACTGCAGGTGCACAGGACACCTGGTCACTTGGTTCATGGCATAGCTTAACGCAGCAAACAATCATTAACGGTTTATATGCTGGAGCTTTCCTTTTATACAGCATCTGTATGAGGCCTTTCTCACAGTGTCTCCATTTAATTCTTTCAGCGATGCTACAAGGGACGTAATTAGTCACCATTTTATAGGTGAGGGCAATGAAGTCACAGGAAGGATAGGCAAGATATTCAGGCTCACACAGCTCCACAAACAGTAAATTCCATTTTTTCTAACAAAAGATTGCATTCTGTTAAATGTCCTCCACTGTGTTCCTTGAATCTTCCTTTGTTCAAAACATTTTTGAGCATCCACTGTGTGACCACTGTTGCCATAGCCATTCTGAAGACCCAGAGTTGGGGGATCCTGTGACAGACACAGATTGTGCCATACAAAGATGAACTGGGAAGCCTGGAAGATAGTGAGGTTAGTCTAATCCTATGGTGCACCGTGGCCTTCTTCAGAACTGGCTCCATGTCTCCATCCAAGCCCGACAGGCAGCCCTCCATGAAATAGCTCCATGTTCAGGAGCCCAGGTTTCAGGGCTGGGGCTTGAATTTTCTGTCGGTTAATCAAGGGTTTGCTTTCCTGAGCTGGGGGCAAGGGCTCTGCATTATGTCAAACTCACAGAAGTCTAGGATTGTAAAGTTTAAACACAGAAAACAATGTTTTTCTATTCCAGATGCCAATGAAGCCAAGGGTACCTTTTGAATCTTTTCTTTCCTTTCTCTTCCCTTTGAGTGTGGAATCCTGTGTCTGCAGAGACAATAGTCTGAAGAGTGAGTGAGTGAGTGAGTGAGTGAGTGAGTGAGTGAGTGAGTGAATAATGTATGAGTGAATGAATGAAGCAGTACAAGTCCTTTGGTTCCATACAGATATAGACTATGCTTCTTTTTCTGCTCAGTCAGTGAGAAAGTAACTGAATTTATTCCCCAGAAGAGCCAGGTGAGGGATTACAGAGCCATTTCATAGCAATTAGAAGATTAGAGCTGAGCAAATGGGTCAGTCAGAACAGAAAGAGTCCAAACCACTCTCTATCCAACCCTTGCCTCTGGGCAGTTCCTCTCAGTGAACCTCCACCCTACACAGATAAACTTTAAATCTCTCTCTCTCTCTCTCTCTCTCTCTCTCTCTCTCTCTCTCTCTCT
>NW_021621078.1:1174390-1211830 GCF_004785775.1 Grammomys surdaster | reverse complement strand
TCTCTCTCTCTCTCTCTCTCTCTCTCTCTCTCTCTCTCTCTCTCTCTCTCTCAGCCCAGACATGCATGATGTCCTGTTGTTCCATTTGTCTTCTGGCCATCTTTCTCTGAGCAGCCCATGGGTACCAAAGACTTCTCAATAGCAAGGCCCTTAGAGCTGTGGTTTCCAACCTTCTCAATCCCTTTAATGCAGTTCCTCATATTGTGGTGACCACAAACCATAAAATTATTTTGCTGCTACTTCATAACTGTAACTTTGCTACTGTTATGAATCATAATGTAAATATCTGATAGGTGACCCTATGAGAGGGTTGTTTGACAGCCCCCCCAAAAAGGGGTCACAACTCATCGATTGAGAACACGGCTTTAAATTGATAATACCATTCATTACCTTCCTTCAATCCCTGCCAAGAATGTCTCTTCTTGCATTACTGCATCAGCGATGGATTATTATTTCCATGGAACCAATAATATAAGCCTAACGAAGTTCAGGTACAGCGAGCCCTCTCGGTAATCTATGCACTGCAAACATCTTTGCTACACTGGAAGTTGTCCTTTTACTGGTGAGAAAGGTGAACGTCAAATGGGAGATGTACCTTGCCCTCAGTCCCACTACTTGTAAGTGAGCAAGTCAGGATTCAGATTCAGGGACTCCAACTCCAGCCCAATAGCTGGGGCTTGGGCACTCTGTTTACACCTTTACCAGACACGATCATCTCCTTTTCTTGATCATCTCCTGCTCTGCTCTTCTAAGTACCTTGTCATCTGGCTTTCTTGTCTTGTTGCTAATAGAGCAACACAGCTGTAGCCATGGGAAAGGCTGAGAAAAAGGCTAGGTTACTTATTCTCCTACCTACAGTTTCCTACATCACTCAGGGGTGTACACACTTTTGACATTAGATGTGATGTTGTGGTCCATAAATGTCTCAGGCCGTATCTGTAGCTATCCTGGGATGCACGTGTTCCATGGGCCATAGGCTGGGCATACCTGATACTATCAGGTACTGAATTCAGGATGATGTCTCTTCCACGACCCTGCTAACACCATTTCCCTCCTGGCTCTCCAGGCCAATGGTGATGGCTGTTGCCCACTGCTGTTTGTCTGTAGGTATTTCTCTCAAGTTACTGGTTGGTTCCCACTTTGTACTCTGTTAGCTGCCCAGTCCTTCTGCCTGTTGGCAACCCAACCACTTGCTAAGAGCCTGAAGGCCATCAGCGACATTTCCCTTCCTTCATACTCACATCCCAGCACTATGGTTCCTGAATTGTGCCATTGGAACATCTGTAAAATATTGTTTTCTCTGTGTCCTCTGATTCTAGACTATTCCATTATCTCCCTACCTGACCTCCATGTGTGCAGGTTATAGTGTTGTGGTCCATATGGCAACAACACTCCAAGCCTTCCTCTCAAAGGCTCTCAGAGACAGACTTATGATTCCAATTGGCTCTTCAAAATATACCATGGTTTCCAAAGCTTGAATAAACACATGGTCCTAAGTCTAGAGTAAGACTTATTCTTTGTTTTCTTCCTTCCTTCCTTCCTTCCTTCCTTCCTTCCTTCCTTTCTCCCTCCCTCCCTCTCTCCCTCCCTCCCTCCCTCCCTCCCTCCCTCCCTCTCTCTCTCTCTCTCTTTCTTTCTTTCTTACTTTCTTTTTTACAGGGTAGGCCTGGAAGTCTTGGCACTTGATCTATAAACCAAGTTGGCCTCAAACTCAGAGATTTGTCTGCCTCCGCCTCCTGAATGCTGAGATTAAAAGTATGCTTCACCACCGCCCAGCTTTAGAGTGGATCTTAATTTACTTTTGTCTTTCTCCCAGGGCTGTGCCTGAATTCAATATGTGTTACAGTGAATAAAGAAAGCATTGTGATCCTTTTGGGACATTTCAGCAAGATGTAGAGGACACAGAGATACAGTGAGAGCATCCCAGAGAGCACAGGGACACAAGGATACAGTGAGAGCATCCTCCTAGATTTTGTAATCTCAGTACTATTGTCTCCAAATCAACAGTATCAAAACCTGTCTACCTCCTTTAGCTTGTTCCTGTCCCTGCTCCCTCCATCTGCATTGATGGTGCATGCAGCAGAGTTTTAAATCTATAGTTTTTCCAAACAAAGAGGAGGGACTGGGGATGGCTAACCTGGACTGTCGTCAGAATGCCTAGGTCTGGCCCTTGCTCTCCCTGTGTGCTTGGCTAAGTTTCTAGACTACTCAAAATGACATTTTCTTTTCCAAAAACAAAAGAAAAACCAGAGTAGCAACAGCTCCCATTATGGAGGTGTTTTAAGGAGCTGAATTTACAATTATGTATTAACTTATAACATACTAAGCATACACTACCAAGAACAAAGCCATACCTCAAACACATAGGCAGGAGTTGTGAGCTGCCCCATAGTGGAGCAGCCCTATTTCACGTTATGTGTTCTTCTATCCACTGAATAAGTCACAATACTCACCAGTGCTTGTACACAGATTTCATTAGACCTCCCCCAATACACAGAGGTTCTATTAGCTCTCCTTGTAAGAGAAAAATATGACAAGCAGACAGGCATTTTCTGGTTTGAGGTCACTCTTTCAAAAAAATGCCAGAGGCAAGACTGGAATGAAGAGTTTTGACTCAAAATCCATGCTCCCCATTCTCTGTGCTATTGTGTCCAATTAAGAGTCAACTCTCTTCTCAAGGCTTAGCTCAAGCGCTCCTTCCTCCATGACGTCTTCCCTAATTCCTTGAGAAGGATTTATCAGTGTGTCTTCTAAATTCTGGAAGTCTCCCAATTATAGACATATTCAGATGAACTGAACTGAGCAGTGTATTATCCCTAGGAATTTATGTTCCTGCCACCTTCACTCAACTAGACTGCTTCAGGGACATAACTGTCATCATGTTTATATGTGCAGTCTTGGCGACCATCTTAGGACTTTATACCAAGTAGACAGTAAGTCAATAAATGGCAGGGTTTACCAGTCAGGGGCATCGGGCTGAGCAGCAGTGTTGAACCATCCCATAATCTCAATGCCTTTCAAAAAAAGTTGAATCCTACCTATTCCCTAGTCCTCATCAAATTCACTGGAGTTCTCCTTCACCCTGGGGAGCCTGACTGGAGGAGTGGTCGACTGACATCTCCTTGCTGAAGGACAAAGGGAAGATGGTAGATGCTATTTGGAAGTGATGAGCACACTTCTATCTGTATCTCTTTGGCCAAGGAGACATGCCCACATCATGGTGTCAAGGGGCATGGAATGTAGTTCATTCCTCCAGAGAGGCACTCTTGAGGGAATTAGAAAGGAACTGTGGTTTATCAGAGAGAGAACAAGTAGTTGGTCTAGTTCGGCTCCATTTACAAGAGATCCAACAGCTAGTTACATACAGCCTCATCTAAGTCATCAAGTATCTTCCATGCAATCTTCAGTTGTACACATACAATCAAATACGTGAATACACTAAATGTATGTACACACACACACATAGACAGACAGACAGACAGACAGACAGACACACACACACACACACACACACACACACACACACACTGAGGCACAGGCTACTGTATCAGTTTTACAAAGGCACAAAGGCTTTGAGAAGCCCATGGCTAAACTTGAAGCTCACATAGGCCACAAAGTAGCCAGACACACATCTGCCTCGAGTTTTATACTGCTCCACAACTCTCTAATGATGATGTCATCTTGGGGGTTTGAGTCTTCTAATTAAAACACATCATGCCCTCTTAGGAGTAATGAGGTACACTCTTCTTGCCAAAAGTGTCATCTACAAGTAGCATGCACCCAGGCTCTGCTCTAAACCTGATGGGTTAGGAATCCAAGTGCTGTTTATATCCCCAAGTTATCTGAAAAATGCAAGTTCGAGCATCACAGAAGTACCAGAGGAACAGGAAACACACTTTCCTCCTGTGCTAACCTAGAGACACAGAGGAGAGCTGACTGGGGGCTCCTTTCTGCCTGAAATCCTCATCAAGCTAATTTTATTGAAACAAGAGAAAATGACAAGAACCGTATGTGCTCCTTTACTCATACATCAGAACAGCCATGGCTCTAGTTACCTCTTCTAATAACATGACCGTTTCCTGTTTTCTCCATCTACTCTGCAATGAATGGAGAAAACATGGTAGTTCATGCAAGGAATCAGGTCTCTTTAGAATATGAGAAGAGGCTTTACCCCTGGGAGGCTTACAGTTTAGTCAAAGGAACCCCAAAAATACTAACTGTGAAATATAGCTGGGGCTCATCAAAGGGCAAACCACATGCTTTGGAGTCCTAGAAGAGGACCTACTGGATGTCTAAAGGTGACAAGATAGGCTCATGGAGGACACTCATGGAGAAGGGAGCTTTCCTGTTTAAAAAATGCTCACTCTACAGAGCCAGGAAGGGCTAAAGCTTTGCAGCAATACCTAGCAGGTAGGAGGCCACTAACACATAACAGTCTTGAGTGTTAGAGCTGGAGGGAAGCCCTACAAGATCTATTTTTTGACTCAGGGGTCAAATATGGAAGTGCCAGAGCCTGATGGGACTTGAGGTAGAAGGATGAAGGGGAAGAGTATCTGATCAGGAGAAAGGATTAAGTCAATTCCTTCTGGCCCCTTGGCTTTCACACACTGTAGAACAAGGGCAAAGCTAAAGATGGGGCAGTAACGGTACAATGAGCTGATCTGGGGCAAGCTAAGTCGCACTTGAAGACCTTTCAGGTGATAAGTCAATTATTGTAATCTTGACACACATGCACATAAACACACACACATGTACACACACACACACACACACACACACACATGCACAAAAAGCTATACAGGGTAGTATGGGAACAGAGAAAGATCACCAACAACCCAGTCACTGAGAAGTCAGCAAAGATTGATGTGTGTGTGTGTGTGTGTGTGTGTGTGTTTGCACCTGTGTACATATATAAGGGGTTGGCCACAATGGGTAGCCAACTTACATGGCCAAGAAGTCAGAAGCAAAAGAGGAATCTTAACTGTGTAAGATTACAGGATTTTCTCAGCTTATACAGTGACAGTGCTTTCTTCCCCACCCCCAAGTCATGTAGTATGGGCTCAGAGCACATAAGCAGCAAGGAGAAAGAGAGTCCCCAGGCCACAGGAGGGTTCATAAAAGTGTTGGCCAGAAAGTCAGAAAGGGAGAGAGCTATAAAATGGGTTCCAGGGAGGACAGCAGCATCTAAGAGCTAGAGGCACTGGTAATGTGTCCTGGAGGCTCTTGTCATCAGCCATAATGTAGGCATCCCTGGATGAGGAGGCAATTGAAGGACAATTAACTTCTGTGACCTGCAGCTCTGAGTGCACATCAGAGAGAGGGAGGGAGAGAGGGAGAGAGAGAGAGAGAGAGAGAGAGAGAGAGAGAGAGAGAGAGATCATTAAATATATGACGGGTGAGTAGAAGGAACTTTGGGGGCAAGGACAGCAGCAGGTGAACTTTTTCAGAAGCCCACAGCTACCTTCTGGGAGTCTTCTGCCACAGTACACAGTATGAGTTCACTGCATCTGGGAAGCTGAAAGATACAACAGGATCCCCACTCCTGAGTCCCCCTCTCCAGGCTTGGCCTTACAGCATAGATGCTGTAACTTCAATCATATTGTCCATATGAATATTTCCTGAGGTGGAGGGGACAGGAGAAGAGGGGGTAAGAAGGAAAGGGACAAGAAGAGGTCATAAGAAAGAGGCTATACACAAAAGTCTTCCCTTCATAACCCACTCAGTTTATTAAATTAACATGTTTCTTTCTTGTGGTGGGAGCACGGGAGAAGGAAATGTCAAACCGATCAGATTCATGGAATTTGAGATTGATAAATTTTCAGAGCAGGGAGGCTCCTTGGAGATCATCTGGTTCAGTCCCCTTAATTTTTCAGATGAGGAACCTGTATCCCAGAGATAGGAGATGACTTCCCTAATGTCACAGTTGGTACTTGAAGCTCTAAACTAACACACCACATGATGGAGGGTTAGTTCTCCCCTGTAATTTATCACTCCTCTATATCCAGTGTTCTTTATATTGGATTTACATTTGATAAGGTCTACTTGCAATCTCAGAGGTAATTTACTGTGAAAGATAATTCTTAAGGTTTTCCCATCATTATTAATATTGACTTGAATGATGTTGCATTTTATATCAGAGCATGGGTTTAATTTAACCCACAGCAAACAAGACTCTCCATTAGAGAAAATATAATAAGAATCTTCTCCTTTCCATAATGAGTAGGCAGTCCCACTTCTCATAGAGATAAAGCTAATGAAGGCGAGGACTCCTTGTCTAGGTCTGCCTTTTCAATCAGGTGTTCACACCTGTCTTTAGGATCTTCATTAGCGCCCATTGTTAGGCTGGGCACCTCGGGACACGGTAGATAATAACGTGTCGGGGAAGAAGCAAGACTGACACAGGAATTGGTGAGTATCTGAGAAGCATCAGCTACATTGAGCCTGAGTTACTGAACACCAGCCTCTGGGCACTGCGTGCCAAGGTCAGAGCTCCGGTGTTGGCCTCGCTCTTCCGGAGCTCAGGCCTCACCACAACTGGTTACTGAGTAAGAACCGGAAAATTCATATGGGGGAAGGGAAACATCTTTCAATGGACATGTCATCCTTCCAGTGTTTGCACCAGCCTGGACTCTACTTAGAATGAGACCTTGTCCCGTGCTTCCAGTATGAAGCCCCATCTCTCCCTCTAAGGATATGCTGCTCAGTAGTCACACGTGGCTATTGTAATTTGAATAAGTTGAATTAATGAGGTTCACACTTGCTAATATCCCATGAGCAGTGGCCATCGACCTGTGGCTATTAGCCACCAGATGAACCAGCCAGGATTTGAGACATCCCCATCTTTGTCGAAATGTATAGGAGGAGCTGTCTTTGCTTAAAAGTGTTTCTCCTCTCCAATGAACACTCATCTTTCCTAGGAGGTGTGAGGAAGTAGGCAAGTGATCACAAGCTCTGGATAGCTGGGGGGTCTGCTGCTCAGAAAGAGTTAGGAAGAGGCAGTTCTCCCTGGGCTGTCCCCAGTTCCCGTCATATATCATGCCTCTACTGGCTCCTGTTCCAACTTTCTTCCAGTTGAGGTTGGCATGAGCACCTTATGAAGGTCATCTCCATGTCCTCAGAAGACCATGAGTCTCGAATGGTGACAACCAACATTGATCCAATGCTTACGCTATGCATCATATGCCCCCTACACTCCAGTTTTCAGAGCATAGACATATAAAGAAAACCAGCAAAAACATATCTATTCCCCCCACCAATAAGTGGGGTGCCAGTAATTGAACCCAGCCAGCTGTTCCAAACAGATGTTAGCCCCTGCCACGCTGCTGAATGTGTCCTGCAGGATGTAGGATACAACATAGCTCAGTATCTCAATTCTCAGCCTTGGCCTCCAGTGGGAGAACCCACTTCACTTTTTCTGAATGAGGATGTGATGAAGGATGTGTGATAGGGTAAAGTGCATTGCAGGCACTGAAGGCCCAACCCAATGTCAGGGACTTTAGTGAAAACACAGGCACTCTAATACTGTTCTTCAGATTAGCGCCAGGTGAAGTGGGCTGCAGAAGCATATGGAGAGTTTGTCTAGTGCTAAGGTATTCAGACTACTGGGTCACCTGTAGTTGAGACTAAGTCCATGGACAGGAATCCTTCTGTACAACAAGTACCATGGTCTGATAAAGGCATGCATAGTGCCCAGCTCTGAGGATGGTTGGTCTGTCACATATAGGAGGGCTAAACGGAACAGAAATTTATTACTAGGGAGCACCTCTACCCCTCTTGGCAGAGGAGCAATCATCTGATTTTCTTTTAAATTCCTCTAGTCTCTGCTACTTCCTGCTATTTCCTCCTCCCCCGGCTTGCACAGCCCAGCCAAGGGAATTCCCCACAGTGTGCAGTGAGGGAAATTCTTCACCAAGCCTATAGGAAGGAAAGGCAGCTTGCTTGCCTTACCATTCATATCTGACTGTGAGCTCACCGGTAAAAACATGTCACTTTGTTGAGCACACACACACACACCTTGATTGATCTTATGGGTAGGGGTGAGGCACTCTTCCATAGCATGGATCTGGCAGCTTTATAGGAAGGCTTATCCTAAACTATACTTCTGTACTGGTACATCAGTCTGTCACAGGGAAATATGCTCTAATGGATGGACTAACAGATGCTGTTGAGGACACTCCATCATAACACCAGTGCCTTGGGTCCTAGATCCAGGAAAACCCAAGCTTCTCTTGAATAACCAGCCTTGGGTTACTGTGCTCAAAAGCGTTTGTTTTGGCTGTTGGGATGCTCAGAGCCAGCTCTGCTCTCCACCTCCAGCAAGATGCTAAGGAAGGCATGTGAATTGCATATGCTGATCCCACTGCTGGATTGATGTTTAATTTTATTTGTTAGTTTTCATTTTACTGATCTTTGAAGGCATGACAAAGAATTTCAAGGAAGAGGACAGAAAGGGAGGCTGCCAGTCCACATCCCATAGCAAACAAATTGACAAGTTCTTTCTTGGTCATTTGTCTCTACTCACACATATCCCTGGAGTGTCACATGTCTTAGTTTTATTTCTCTGGCCAATTTCTCTATTGCTTGACCACCTCCATCAGCCGTTGTCCCTTCTGCCTCTGAATATGAGTTTGTGGTCCACTTTGAAACAAGTTTCTTTTAGTGAGCATGCTACTTCATGACTCTGTGTCTCTACTGGTTATAAATTGTTCACCAGGTGCCTGGAATTGTTCAGGGTGGCAGGGCCACAATGGTGAATAAAACAGGCAAGTCTTTTGTTGCAACACACTATATGTTTGTATAAGGCATTTGGGAAACAGATGGGGTATAAGGATTCAAATAAATTTTTTTTAAAGAATGCAATTCAGAATGGAGAGTCGTAAAGGAGATGAGAATAGCAGCTCCATAGGAAAGGATCCGGAAGGAGAGACCTAGCTAAGGCGCATCTCAAAGGTCTGTGGGAGATAATGTGTGAATAGAAAGGTCTGACCGAGGAGGAGAAGGAGGTCTGGGGATGGGTATCTGAGCCAGACAAGGAGCAAGTGTGAGTCCCCCAGAATACTGCACTGAACATACATTTATGCTCACCTGGAAAACTCAAGGTATTTCCCCCTTATCTTCTCTTCTCCTTGAAGATCCTGTCACTGAGTGCGACTCAGGTAAAGGTCAGCCCTTTCCTGTCCATACTCCTACACCTGTATGATTCCTGCTCAGTTGCATGAGACAGCTTGTGAGCAAACCCCTGTGATATCTAATCTTCCTCCTGGGTGATTTAGAATCACCCAGGACACGAATCTCTGGGCATGTTCACAAGGGCATTTCCAGAAAGGTATAGCTGAGCAGAGGACTCACCCTGAACATAGGTGGTTCTATTCTACTGGACAGAGCCCTCAACTCATTTAAAGAGAAAGAATGTGTGAGCTGAGCTTTATCCATTGTCTCTGGCTCTCTGCTTTCTAACCATGTGACCAGTCACTCTACCATTTTGCTGCCAAACTTTCAGCATCTGGATGGACCGCACTCTTACCAACCTTGGTCCAAAACAAACCCCTACTTCTTTATATTGCTTCAGCAGATATGGGTTTCTCAGGGACAAGAAAGATAAGAAGCACAGCCCCTCTTACCAGACCGAAGATGCTTTTGGGCTTGGGGTCAGGAAAGCTCACTCCAACCTTCTTTGAAGTGCAGTTGCAGAAAACAAGTACATAGATTTCTTTCCCTAGATTAGCCTTTTCTCAGCTGACCATGTAAGCCATCTCACTGGAGCAATCTACAGGTGTGAGGCTCAGGGACACATTTTCCATTTGCAGAGCCCAAGCTGTCTGTGCTCTACATGTGACCTGAATAGATTAGCAGTAGAGACTGAGCTGCCAGAGAGCATGGCTACCTCTGTTGGGAGGAGGAGGGAGCCACCACTGCCTTCTCCTGAAGAGGCTCCTTCTGGGAAAGGAATGACTCTTATAGCAGTATTGGATTTCCCTGCAAGATTTATGACCCAATTTAAAGTTATGGGGCTTTTATTAATTATAATAAACACCAATTTCATTATACTTCAACTTCCAAAGAAATTACATACTATGGTACAGAAATAAAATGTTAGTTTAGTGCTAATGCCAGGCACACATTAGCTGGCTGGGCACCAAGGAGGCTGCCTGCATGTTGGTGCTTGGCTGGTGCAGAGAAAGTAATTTGGGGGAAAGAGCTGGAGGAATTGCTTCCAGGATTTAAATCCATTTGTGTGAAAGGGATGGCCAAGGGTTGTATTTCCACAGAGGCTTGAGGCTTGCAGAGTGCTTCCCTTACAAGGAACTGATACCATGTCAGTTACCCCCTGCTTCTCTGAACCTTTTTCCTCCCTATTTTAAAACTGAAGGGAGCTGGAGAGATGCTTAGTGAGTTAACTGTTTGCTATGCAAATATGAGCTGAGTGTGATCTCCCACATTCACACAAGAGAATAAAACAAAACAGACAATCCCCCAAAACTATTATCATCATCAACAACAAATAAGCAAAGGAACCTTCATATGTAATCTTGGCACTGATGAAGTGGAAACCAGAAGATCACTGAAATTGACTGATTGTCCAGCCTACCAGAATCAGTGAATTCCAGGTTCAGTGAGAGACCCCCTATCAAAAAAAAAAAAATCAGACAGACAGTGATTGAGGAAGACACTGGCTTGTAAACATGCATGCATGCACACCCCACCCTAACTTGTAAGAGGTGGTCAGCTTGTATGATCAGTTATGAGAATCACATATGGTTCTAGTCAGGAAGAGGGTAGCCACAAGTTGGTTATTCCCTACTCTGAGGCTTTCTCTGGATTTCTATGGATTAATGTGGTTCTGCCAGTTAGTAGGAAACCCAAAAGTAAACCACAGGATCCTGGATTCAGATTCTAGGATTCACTTAAGAGACATTGTGTGATGTGGCACACATAGTGTGACACAATCCACAGCTGTTACTCTCCTCCTTCTGCGTTTCCGTCTAGCCCTGGCTGGCTCACATTGATGTGGCTTGCCCATAGGATGAGTGTTTGAGGACCTTCTTTCTAAGTCACATGTTGGCTGATGTGAAGTACATGGGGTTTCCCATCTGTCATCCCTTGTACTCTGCCGACTCCTAAAGGGAGATTTGTGATTAAAGCTGATTGGCTGGAGGTTTTATTGTTGATGACTTTCAGACTATGTGTCAGTTTTATTCTCACTGGAGAATGGAACATATTTTGATGTTTCTGTGATGAACACCCTAAGGGGGCAGAGAGAAGGATTCAGCAACTCTGCACAATTACTTCCTGCCAGATGTGAACTAAGTTCTAGGTATAAACCCAGGGTACACTTGGGCAGTTGGGGGAAGCCTACTAGGGCTTAGGAAGAGGAAAAAGGAAGGGAAGAAGCAGGGTCTGCACAAGCTGTTTGTATGTTGAATCACTCATGCACACATGGCCATACATACATGCATTTGCACTGGGCCCTATGATGTGGGCAGCTCCCCATACAGTGAGCCTTCCTGGACTGCCCTCACCTTGTTGTGTGTTTCTTGGGGTGGAGGTAGGGAGGCTGGTGCCACTGAAATGAGCATCACATCAAAGTCACAGAGTAGCTAAGAGCCCATAGTTCACACTTGCAAAAGTCTGTCTTTGACTCTGGCTTCAATACTCAATAGCTCCATGAGCCTGAGCAAGTCCTTCACTCTGCTGATTCTTAGCTTTCCTAGCTGCATAGCACAGAGGGTGGTTCTTGGAGACATCCAGGGACCAACAGGTCCACTGCAGGTGAATACAAGACACAGGAGTTCTAGGAAATGACTTATTTTCGTCGTAGTCATAAGTCCTTCTTTGACAAAGCACAACACTGACCCTTGCTTGACCTTGGTCTCCCCAGAAGTCCCCACGGGGAGGTAATGGATCTCCCAGAGCCTCTTGGCATTGATAGCTGATGTAAATGATAACCACTGCTAAGGCCCCTGTGGCAAACCTAAGTGTGCCTGGCATCTAGAATACAGGGAGATTAGAGTGTGGATAAGCGATTATGAATGCCCTCTTTGCACTCCTTCCTGATCTGCTCCAGGACAGCTCATGCTCTTATGCTGGACTGCAGTGCTTAGTATCCAAACTTTACATTTCTTTCTTTTCTTTTCTTTTCTTTTTTTTTTCTTTTCTTTTTTTTTTTTTTGGTTTTTTGAGACAGGGTTTCTCTGTGTAGCCCTGGCTGACCTGGAACTCACTCTGTAGACCAGGCTGACCTCGAACTCAGAAATCCACCTGCCTCTGCCTCCCAAGTGCTGGAATTAAAGGCGTGCGCCATCACCGCCCCGCTCAAACTTTACATTTCTTAAGCGAGTGGCTGTGAGCACATCAGCTGAGTTCTCCTCTCCTCTGTTTCCACATCTGAGTGAATGGCACTCGGTGGCCAGCACTGACTCTTATTCTGTGCCCTGTGTTTTACACCTCGCCTGGCTTCAGTGAGGAGTGAGGCACTGTAATCTGTTATTCGGGGTAGCTCAAGGTAGAGATCCCCACACCCCATCATACCAAATTGTACTTATTTTAATGATGGATAAAGCAACACCTATCTCAGGGTTGTTGTGGAGATGGAGGTCTAGGCTGAGCTGATAATGGTGAGATTTCTCCCCACTGTGCTTTGAATCCATGTCTATCACACAAGTACCAAAAGACCACACTTCTTTTTAAAGACTTTATTTTTCTTGTCGATTGTGTGTCTATCTACATGTGGGTACATGGATATAACTATAGTGCCTACAGAGGCCAGACGAAAGAAGACATCATATCCCTTGGAACTGGAGTGGTTGCGGGCCATCTGACCTGGGTGATGGGAACTGAACTTGGGTTCTCCTAACTGCTGAGCCATCTCCCCATCCTCTGAGAGTCTCTTTTAATCAACCCCAGAGACAATAACATTATAGGCTCCATAAAACTACACTACCAACCTGAGTCTAGCTCTTACAAAGTGAAAGACACTCCACTTCCCCAAGTCAGTTCCCTCATCTGAAAGTGGGGACAGTAGAAGCTTCCTGGCAGAGTGGTTACAAAGATTAAATGGAACAAACAAAAACAAGAGCCAAGCAAGAATTTAGTATAGAGTAGGCGCATAATAAGGACTACTTGTCAAATATGAGTTGTTGCTTTGCATTGTTTCTCAGACAGCCTTTAATTGCCTCCAGGGCAAAGATGCAGCTTTCTTGTATTCCTCCTCATGCTGCCTTCTCGCCTGATGGAGGGTGAATGACAGTCTACAGGCCAAGGCTGTGTGTTGTTTTCTGAGTCTGAACATCCCTCCTCTCAGGATGACATCTTGCAAGCCGGTGCAGAAATGGAATTCACTTCTGTAATGTTCCTCCCCTTTTCATCGCCAGATCTATTTCCCACTGGTTCAACCCACCACATCAGATGTTGACTTTGGCTCCTCTCCCCTCCCTGACAGCCCGAGCAACTCCTGATTTTGCATATGCAGAGAGTCAAGTGACTCTGGAACAGCCAGGGGATGAATATTCATCCTCACTCTTCAGCTGTGCAGTGGACAAGAAATGCTGACGGGTCTACACACTAGGCCTGCCAGGACTCAGAGCTTCTACAAGGTGGGGTGCATCCTTTCAATAGCCTGGCTGCTGTCAAGAGAACCCTGGAGCTTTGTAAATTCTGATTTTAGGAGGTGCTCCAGCCTCTCTGTGGTAGTCATGCTCACCCTGTATCTTTTCAAGATCTCCTTGTAGCATTCATTGATGACCTGATTCCAGGGGACTCATGAGTACTACCCTCACTGTCTCCTGAGATCCAGGCCCACCTGGTTTCATCTTAGGAAGACGATGTTTCCATTGTACACAAAGTGCTCAGTGCCCTGTGGTGGTACACTATAGCTCACTGACCTCATCCATTGTTTCCTCTATCCTGCTTTCTGAAATCATTCAGGGCCATGCACACCCTCATCAAAGACAATGGGAGGACATGGTTGTCAGAAATAAGATGCTGATCTGTTCCCAGGGGCTTAGAATCCTTGGTCAAATTAGCTTAAGCATTAAGAAGTTGCATTGAGGTTCTCCAGATGAAGCCAATGGGCAAGCACATTGGACGAAACCGTGAGAAAGTGATATGTCACCAACTTGGTGCTCTGAGGTCAATGGATATCAAAAAAGAGGGTCTCTAGAGAAAAATGCAAGCTGCCACTCCTAGTCCCATATGTCCGGGTTAGAGACCATTCTATGAAGATTCATTGCTATTGCACAGAGCACCAATCAATTGTCCCTACCTTTGTGTAGAAGATGAAAATGGTTTTGCTCCTCTCTCCTTTCTTCCCCATTTCACAATAACCTCATTCAGTGACATCTCTTCCACCATGCTCTGTGTTGCTCAAGGACAAAAGCTATCTATCCTCCAACCTCTCTGTGTTACCATGACACAGCAGAGCTTCTGCACCATCATGGTCTTTAGAAAATGCTGTGACTTGCCGAGAAGAGTGAGAGGATATAGCCATGTGATAGGAAGTAGATTATCCCCAGGGATGGAGAACTGGGGACAGGTACTGACTCCAGGGTATTGGGACAGTTGTAGTAATGGGGACCAGTTTTTCTCCAACTGGAGGAGTCAGGAATCCTCTGGGTCAAAGAGATGGAAGTGGATTTTCTCTGTTGCCATATAGGACCCTGGAAGACAGAGATACCCCAAAGAAGATAACATCTAAACTCACTTCACCCTCATGTGAGAATCACTGCCCACATTCCTTCCTTCATTTTTTAGGCCTTAATGACAACCCACACCCCTTAAGAAACAATCAAGACAGGAGCCTATTGAAGAGAGTCCTTAAAAACTGTGATAAAGATGTTGAAGTGTAGCTCTTCACAGTTAATGGCGTCTGGAAGGGGTGGGGGTGGGAAGGACTCAGGTTTCTTTTTAAGCGGCTGGCCATGAATTTGGCCATGCTTCGTTGAGAATATTGGCAACACAAATTGGACTTGGTGTTCTTATTTGCTTTATTTTGGAGGGGGAAGTGCATAAATGTGGGAGGATAGATATGGAAGGAATAGGAAGGGGCATGTGATTAAGGTGCACTGTACCAAATTCCCAAATGATTAATAAAAATTTTATGTTGGTGAAGTCACTTTTTAAAAAATAATTTTAGGTTTATAAAGAAATGACAAAAAAAAAACCTGGAAAGCTCACAGGTGTTTTTTTTTTTAAATTTTTTTTTTATTTATTTATTATATGTAAGTACACTGTAGCTGTCTTCAGACACCCCACAAGAGGGTATCAGATATCATTACAGATGGTTGTGAGCCACCATGTGGTTGCTGGGATTTGAACTCATGACCTCTGGAAGAGCAGTCAGTGCTCTTAACCACTGAGCCATCTCACCAGCCCCACTCACAGGTGTTTTTACTCACTTTCTCCCGATGTGAGCAATCTACATAGCCACAGTATAATTATCAAAATCTGGAAATTACCTTGCTGTATTATTAACCAAATGCTAGACCCCATTCAATTTTTTTTGTGTGATTCCAATTGTTTTAAGTCAGCTTGTTATGTGGCCCAAGCTGGTTTAGAAATCATGATCCACCTGGCTCTGCTCTCCAAGCACTAGGCTTCCATGTGTAGCTACCACAGTCATGCTAATTCATTAGAGTTTTATCAGCATCTTTACTTGTCTTTCCTTTGCACATCAGGATCCCGTCTAGAACCCTCTACTTTGCTAGAGCTGTCTAGCCTCTTTAGGCTCTTCCTGTCCATGAGCTCTCTCCATTCTTCCCCTGGACTCCATGACCTTGGTAATTTTGATGGATATTAGAGGTGATTTTGTACAACATTTCTGAATTTTTAGTCTGGTTCTAGCTAGAGAATATACACAATCATTGACAGGTTTCAAGGCACCCAGGAGTCCTTGTTTCCCATTTCTACAGTCACATCTTACTTTGATTGACTTTAGTTATATCCTTCCCTCAATGGCCTTTGTCTTACTGTCAAGTTCAAATTGAACACGCTCGAGTTTGAAGAAACAGCAGATGCTGATCTGAGGCTCTTCAGAGTGTCCCTGAAGAGATGGTGCAGAAAAGTTTTCAGCAGATGCAGCACCATCACAGTTGTGCTTAACCTCTCTCTGTCCTAGCTCAGTCACATAATGGGGCGAGACCACTGCCAGCTGGCTTTGCCACAGTGGGAGTAATGAGGCTGAAACTCGGGGTGGACTCCCAGAGTGAGCCTCAGGAAGATGGGAGAATTGTCCCCTCACCGCCAGAACCAGAGTATGGTCATAGTCTGATGGGACAGAGAAAATTAGAGGTATTGCATCTGTTCATCTCCTGCTGAGAGTCAGAGCATGCAGAATGAAGCTAGGGGAGGAGACACAGGAAAAGGCTAGAGACTGAGGAATGGGTGTCCCCTGTAAGGGCCACCTTTGGTGAACACAGCTGACTCCATGTGGTAAGCTCATGATTCTGGAGGTTCTAGTCCTTGATCAGCTGGTTCCATTATGCCTGTACCAGGATGAGGCAGAGCATCATGATAGAAGAATGGAGAGGATAATTACTCACCTCATGGAAGCCAAGAAGCAGTGAGAGAAAGCAGGTGGGAGGAGAGGGAGAGAGGGCATCAGAGCCCAGAGCCCAGAGCCCAGAGCCCAGAGCCCAGAGCCCAGAGCCCAGATACATCCTTCAAAGCCACAACTCCAGTGACCCACCACAAGGCCCCATCTTTTCTAGTTCTACCACTTTCCAAAAGTCTCTGCTTGATGCATTGAATAGGTCAAAGCCCTTACCATCTAAGTGTCTCTAGAAACACCTTCATGGTACCAGAGGAACGCTTTGCCTCCCTGGCTGTCTCTGAAAACAATCAAGTTTGCCATCAAGATTAACCACGTCAAAGTCCCTTCTCAATAAGAAGACCTTAGACACATAAAAGACTGTATTTCAGAATGAAACTTGTTTCCAGTTTTTTTGTGATGCTTGCTCTTGACTGTGACCCTCCATAGACTTAGAGTAACCTATAGGATAACCTATGACATACACCTCTGGTGTGTTTGTGAGAATATTTCCGGTGAAGAAGGAAGGAGGACCACTTTGAATGTTGGTGGGGTGGAGTCCCAGAGTCAATGACAGTTAGGTGACTAGACGCCATTATCCATCTCTTTCTACTTCAGTTTGACCAGCCTCTGCCTGTATACTCTTGCTACCCTGCCCACTTTGCCTTGATTGACCGTGTCCTAAATCTATGAACCAAAAATAAATTCTCCACGGATATTTTGTCACAGCAGTAAGAAAAAAAAACCAACTCACAAAAATACAGTTTCAATAATGTCCTATGCAACCGGCTAGCAGATAGCTTCATGCTATCCGTATAAGGTTGTATTTTCCTCTCCTTATCATTTAGCTTATTTTACACAAATGGACGGTTTATAAACCTTAAAAGATTAATAGTCTACATGAATAGAGTTCTTGGTAGTTGTGACACACACAACTTCTAAAACTGTACAAAGTAATATCACGTGGTACAATGACACTTCAGGGAGAGTGGAATGGATCCCACTTTAACTTCTAAGACCCTGCTTACTCCATTGGGAACATAATCCCAACTCTCCCTTTCTCCTAAGACTATCACACATTTTATAAACTTAACCCAGTTATCACAGGGTAAGTTAGCACCTAATCCACACTGAGCTAAATTAGTTCCAGGTCTATCTTGGCCATCTCCATTATTCATTGGTAATTGCATTCTTCGAGTATGAAGAGGGACAATGGGTTGGTATGTGTTCATGGTGGGACAAACCTTCGAAAGGTGGAACATCCCCACCCTCACCACATCTCAGATGAGTTCTGCTGACCTAGACCACCACAGGCATGTTTTAACTGGATCTGTTTTCCACTTGGGAGCATTATTTCATAGGGATCCCCTCTGAGACACACAGGCCCCTGAGGAGCATACAACTATAAGAATATATATCTACCCAATATCTCACCCACATGCCCTCTGACACTTAACACACATACGTGCATAATAAAATATATGCCATGCTGTGTTTTATATGTTATACTGGAGTAGGAGTAACAATCTCAATATTATTATTTTGACTCATGGCAAGCTAAAAACAAAAAAGAAAACACTTCCCTATTAGGTTATTCATCAGCCTAGTGAAGAGTACTTAACCTCATAACAGTGATACCTCATCTATTTTCACACAATGTTCTTACTAGAACACAATAAAGATTCAGCAATAGACAGCTTTAAGTACACCCAGTAAGGTAAGCAGGTCATAATACGTAGAGTGGGGCAGGCATTTAGTAGAGGGTGCGCTGCCTGCTTAACCATTTGAAGATCCCTTAGACTGTACTATTAGACATCATTGACTCTCAAAGGTGAGGTCAAGGACTCCTACCTAGATACATAGTGCCCAGTACCCCTTTTTACCAGCCTTGGTGGAAGACAGTAGGGTGTGGTACAGAGTGAACTGCCTTGCCTTGGTCAAGACTCTTGGGATGTAGGTGACACAAATATTGATACAGTAGATGCATACAAATCCAGATGATAGTCCCCTGCAGGAATGTCCCTTTGTGGCTGGAGCACCAGTACCCAGATTCCCTCGTTGTTGATCCGCTGATATATTATGCTTCTCATCTCCCTGCCCTTGCAAATCCTTGCACTTCAGCCTGTACGTATCTTGGGGGCCTCTCTCTTTTTTCATGGATATACTCTTACAAGCTCTACCTTAGATTTTGCTAAGGAAAATCTTTTGGTAGGGTGGAAAGGAAAGGCTAGGGAGACCCTGGAGAGTCAGGGACACACCCCATACCCACAGAAGCAGGAGGTGAGATTCTAAGGACTAGGGATTGTTACCAATAGCTTATCCCGCTCTTTCAGCCCTATCAATTATCAAGAAACCTAAGACCTAGCAATAAATCCTTCTCCCCTCAGCATTCTGAGTTGTTTGGAAAGAGTACAAGCAGCTAAGCCATAACCAAAAGAGCACCCAGAAGGACAGTACATCTAGTTCCACTAAAATGAACTTGCATGTTCCCTAAAATACATGCCTCCCCGATGCATCTGTGCCAAAGGCTCTAATGATAGGGTCAGTCTCAGTCTTAAAAACACACAACAAAAATTCAGATTCCATGTCCCCTTCATTAGTATGGTAGATAGTGAATACACATACTTGTCCTGAGTGGATGGATGGTCTTGCACCCAACAAGTATGGCAGAGCTGTGAGATCTGCCAACTACCATCCAGTAAGTTAGCAGAGAGTTCATAGTCAAAACACCACAGCCAATATCCAGGTTTTCCATAAATGGACAACAACATCCCAATAAGTGGGACCCAGTCATTTAGGAATTCATTTTTAGTAAAGAAAAGCAGTAGAACCAAATTTCTTTATTAAGATAGGAGCAAGAATCCATCCACAACTTAAAATGCTACCACGCCCCACCCCTCAAGTTTAGCAATTTCCAGGAAATGAAAGTCAAATCCTTCTGATAAAACAAATATCAAAGCAAGCATCCTGCCACCTTTTGCCTGGGATGCTCAGCACTACTGGGATCTCCCAGCCTCATTAGCTCAGGAATAGTTAATATTTAAAAAATATTAGCTATGACGAGAAGAAACCATATCTCTGGAAGAGTGGCATCCATCCTGGTGGCCCATTTCCAGAGACCTTTGACTTTGCAAGAATATTTTAGCTCCAACCTTTCTCCCTGGTGCTATAAACACAGGGGTATTCATTTCTTCATTTTCAGCAGCCATAGAAATCATTCCCCTTATTTCTCAAAACCGTGGCATATTAACACCTTTGACCATCTTTTTTCAGGCCTGTCTTCCTCACTCATTGTTTCTGACACATGAACGGTTTATGATGTTCTGTGCAGGCTTCCCCTTCCTTGCATGCTGCTAAAAAAAACCTTCCAGCTGATGGTCTCGTTTCCAATCTGTCTCTAAGCTTGTCTCAATTCTGTAGAAGTAAATCTAAGGTAGCGTTTCCCTAAAGGGCTTTTAAAGCTCACCAGGTTTATGAAATGTTATTAGGTGTCTCACCAATAAAGTATTTTGTAGCCAATAAGTTGGGAAAACACTGCCTGCTGTGGATTTCAGAGTACATATTTGCACACAGAAGCATCGTAAATCCTGCAATAAAGAAACCTATTCAAATTTCAAGTTTGGTTTGTCTAGATCTTCCCAATTGATTTAAACATGGAGAGTTGCCTGTCTGCTGCTTAGCTATTGAAAATCTGTGCATAATATTCTATGGATACCAGGTGGAGCAGATTGATGCCATTAGGGAATAGTAAGTTGAATTATACAACCAGAATTTGAATATGGCAGGAAAGTCAAATTTCCAAGATACCTCCTGCTAATGGGTGAGGTTCATAGGAGGGGATGTTTGAGTCTAGCTAGAGATTGAAATGTGGCAAACCCAAGTGTGGCATACATGTCTGTGGTTCTGGAACTCAGGAAGAATTGGAGTTGGAGGACAGCTAGGGCTGTGTAATGAGTTCCAGGCCAGACATAACCTTATCTCAAAAAGAAGGGGGTGGGGCAGAGGAATGGAAAGGAGAGATGGTTCCAAAGTTGAGAACACTTTCTCTATCTCATGAGGACTGGAGTTGAGATCCACTGTGCCTATGTAACAAGCCTGGTGTTTCTGCAGCATTGCAACCACAGCTCTGAGAAGGATACAGACAGGAGTAGCACTAGAGTTTGCTGGCATCTATTATACTAGTGGAGTTCTCTGCAACAGACACGCTACAGCTCTGCCTCAGACAGATCCCATGTTTCTAAGCTTGCCAAGTTCCCCCAGATGATTCTCAAGCACAGAGACATGGAGCAGCAGCATATGTGCATACAGAAGCCAGAAGATAGCTATGGGTAACCTCTTCCATCACTCTCTGTTACTATGACATACCCCTAAAGCCATTTTGGACCTGTATCATTGTTATTTCTCCAGGTCTCAGGAGCAGCGAGGTCCCTGCTTTAACCGCAGATTGCTGTTCATTGTAGCTACTTGAAGCCATTGTATGGAGCTTGGCAGAGAATCTGAGTGATGAGAGTCACCCTGAGTGGGCTCAGGCTCACACGTGTGAGTCCCATCATCGATTACAGGTACCCATATTGCTTCTGGGTAAAAGTAGTTCAATGCATTGAGTGGTTCTGTGTAGGAAGCCATTTGCCAAACCTCTCTAGTTGATGAGTTCTGTTTTCACTAATGTCCCTCCCTCCAGGGAAGGGATCCAAGCTTCTAGAAGCTAAATATTTTTCTGACTATTAAGTAGTATATTCATAATGAGAATTCATTCCAGGAGATGTTAAAAGCCAAGTCTGTCACAACACTGCTGGCCATAGAGTTGACTGTGAAGGCACTTTCCTACATACACTTCTGCACACATATATTCACATGTGCACACACAGAAAGTCTGCATTAAAACACACATGCATACATATGCATTCACACACATGCACTCATGCACACAAAACCACAGAGAGAGACAGACATACAGACAGACACAGAGAGAGGGGGAGGGGGAGAGGGAGGGGAGAAAGGGAGAGGGACAGAGAGAGGGAGGGATGGATGGAGGGAGGGTGGGAGGGTGGGAGGGAGGGAGGGAGAGAGAGAGAGAGAGGCATAGACACATTTGCTTTAGATCCATGGCAGACAGAGCTGCTCCAGCATCTTCCTGGAAATTCTCATACTCAACAACTTAGGAAATTCTCATTCATCAGAGGCCACAGCTATGCATCAGCCCATGTGATGTTTTCTCTGCATCATGGCCCAGCCTCTAACTTCTGGCTTCAGAGACATGTGCTGACATAGATAAAGAGTGCTGTGTGCCTGTTTTCTCAATGAGTGAAGTAGGAAGACAGATAGTATGCAAAACAGGGGTACTAGAGAGAGTAAGATGCTAATGGGGGATTTGAACTTGCTGATAAAGGAGGCAGCCAACTACCTGTCATCTGTGATCCTACACAGGAGAAAGGTGCTTGTCATTGGCGTGTTCTGAAGCTGCTCCTTACTCAGTTAGGGCTAGGAGAAACTAGTCTGCTATCAGACATATTGGGGGCACATCCAAAGACAGTTTATAAGGCTGAGCAAAGGCTGGTATTAAAAAAAAATCTAATTCTTGGCTGACATCCACTCCCCAGTCAGATCTGGTTCCTTTTCCCACCAGAAGACCAATGGCTACCCTGAAAAGTTCACCCAGTAAAGCTTGAAGCTATCCTCATTGCTGATGAAATATTCCTCCCTGTAGCATTCTGGCATAGAAAGACACACGCCAGTTCTGGGGCTCAGAATGTATCCTTTTTTGCTTAGGTCATACTAGATGAGTATTTTAATTCAAACATGTAAAGTAGAAGCATCACAGTCCTTTGTCCACTGTGCATTCTATAAATTCTGGGAAATATATTCTGACTATGCCGTTAACCACATAGCACCCAGTTCATCTTGAGACCATGATTTTATTCATTCTCTCCTGTAGGGCTGCTAGAATGTTGATAGAGTTGGTTGTGGGATGATCCTGGAAGGCTCATGTGTTAATGGATTTGCCTCTAGCCCATGGCGCCACTGGGAGGAGGCAGGAGTTTAAAGGTGGGATCTAATGAGAGGTACTAGATCATTGGGTTCATGACCTAGAAAGGGAATGTGGGTCCCCAGTACTTTTTTGTGTCTTCCTTTTACTTTCTGGCTACAAGGTGAACAATTTTGAGCTATACTTTGGAGCTCATTACAGACCCTGAAGCAATGAGACCAACCAATTATAGACTAAAACCTTCAGAATGGCTGGCCAAAATAAACCTTTCCATTTCATAAGTTGATTTCTCTCGGATATTTGTTATAGCCATGGAAATACGACTAACAGATCTCTTTGTTTCTCTGGGGCTCTGCGACCTTCAGATGGAAAGGATTTTGATATCAGCTTTGTAGCTTTGGCTTCAAGACCTTCTGGGATCTTAACAGGGAGGCTGAGCAGTTGGCAACATGGAAGACCACAGCTAGACTAGTGGCCTGGCTGCCAAGCTTTGGATTCTAAATGATAAAATCCACAGAGATTGCCTAAGAAGGGGCTTCACTGACTTGATTCTTGTTCAGAGGTATCTGTCTCTTTTCAGTCAGGCAAAACATGACGTTTGGACTTAAGTTCTATCTAGAATGCAATTGTCCCTTACTGAGGGTTGGGTGCAGTAAGCAAATGTGGCTCCATGGGGGATGATGCGGGCTAAGAGATGGGAATGAGAGGGATCTCAACCCAGAAGGCCAGCACTCAAAGCAATGAGAATGGAGGGAAATTAGAACCCCCAGAAATAGGGACCCCCATAAAGTCAGATGAAATGAGATCATGGATTTGAGGGCACTGGGGTACTGGGACTCTGGCAGCTTTCTTTTCCCTCTCGGGTTTCTAAATTCTGGCTTCCTTTGCTATGGATTCTGGGCCATATCAGATTCCACAGTAAAGAAAAGGACAGAAGCCTGACTCAGTAATTGCTTTCCAGGGTGATCACTCTTCTTGCTCCCCCAGCAGCTTACCTCTGCTTGCTTCTCAATGGTCTTTGTAAACAATTGTTCTCTTCCACAGAACAATCCATGCAAACACAGAAATAGCACCAATTTTCTTTTTCCTGTTGAAGTTTTAGCTTCCTTCATGGTATGTCATGCTAGCATGTACTAAACCTTGAGCTCACAGATTATACCAAGAAATCTCCCATCACTTCATAGGCTGCCCAAGTGCTATTCTCATATCTGTTGACCCACAGCAACATTTGCTGAGAAGTTGACACCATGATCTGGTTAACTGGCTGTTCCCATACACTCACATCCATTCTCCTGACCAAAGCTGGGCTAATCAGGTTCTCCTTGATGTTTGTACTTTGAACTAAAAAGTTGTAGTGACCGTGGGATTTGTGGATACAGATGCAGAGATCAAGGATGCCATGTTGGACTGATTGTCCATTTTCTATCAGGGGATGGGGCAGAGGGGAGAGGTGTTAAATAAATATACTAACTTCAGTAGGAGAGGTGAGGAGAGATGAAGAGAGTAAAGGAGGGGAAAGGAAGACAAAATGGAGAGGCAGAGAACAGAAGGGAAAGTAGAAAGCAAAGCTACTTCGACCTACAACAGAATTTCAGTTCCTGATTCCAGCAATCACTATTAATTGGCAGTATTTCTTGGCCTGGAAGCACATGCTACTATCTGTCCAGTTGCTTTGAATGTAAATCTGATTGAGTGGTTACACCATTAGCTATCACGAAACCCAGCTTAAATCACAGTAGAGGAAGCATGGTCTTAAACATTTGAGAGATTAGCTAGTTGTCACTCAGGATCCCACTGGCAGTGGTTAGAACTACACTTGAAAAAGGTCTTTGGATCCCAATGTACTGCCCTGTGGTTGTAAAGGGATGGAGGTCAACACCTCATAGGGTACCCCAATTAACACTCATTAATTCATTGGGTTGCACCTTTAGTGAGATGGTCTAATTTGCTTGGCCTTCCAATCCATTTTCTTCTTCTCACTTATACCTGGTTCCCCCTGATTATTCCTCTAGTTTTTCCTTAGCTTAGTACCATATTTCCATCAAAAATAAATACCCCCAGTGACTGTTATTCAAGCACCCTGGAGACAGTGTTACCATTCAGAGTTGCAACGGTCTTGTGTCTTCAACAGTCTCCCAAGATGCCCTCCTTCCATAATTGGATAATTGGAATGGGCATCTCCAGGCAGCTGTATCCCCACAGCTCCAAAAACATTCATCAAGAGAACAGCAGTGGCCCCTGCTCTCTTGGCAGTTTATTACACTTTCTGTAGCAAGAAGAGCTGTGGGGATGTGCAGCAGTATCCTCTCCTGTCGTTTCTAACAAAATATCCTAGAACAGCAGGTCCACAAGGACTAGGGGAGGCCATTCTCTATTCCAAATAACACAGACTACATTTTTGAAAATAAAAGAAGCAATTTAAGCATTTGGGCTTCCCAGGGTGAGTTGGCAGGCATGCTTCTCATCTCGCAGATGCCTTCGGGTGAAGGTCCTTTCATAAGAGGGAAAGTGTGTGTGGGAGAGAGTAAAGCTCGCCAGAAGTAGGGAGGAACCATGTAGTGTGAGATCAGAGGACACAGCTGGTAGAGGTAGAGGAGGGGGGTCTAGAGAGAGTAGAAGAAAGAACAAGACAGAAAATGGTTTGATCTGTTCACACACATGTCCTAAACGCAAAGTTCCCAAGAACCTCTTCAGTGACAACAGAGAGGTGAAGAACTTAATTCTCTTTATGTCACATCTTCACGGATCCACATTAGTAAGATGAGGTTGAAATGACTATGGCATCATTAGAAGCAACTGTCTTTTAGAACCTATGTTCAAATAAGGACATGAACCCACAGAGACTGTATCCTTAGACTTGATGGATATGTCTCCAACAAGCTCCTCAGAGAAAATCCCATAGATGAGCCACCTGCTTGGAGTGGGAACTGGGTTCCTCTATTTTTTAATCATATGACCATGAAGACGAGACAAACCTCCCCAGGCCTCAGTTTATTCACCACACAAGTGGGAGTGACTGGAGAGAAGACCAGTGGCATAGGATTGTTTAGGCCGTTGACATCCACAAAGTGCTGATAACAGCTTCTGACATATAGCAAGAACCCTTGTAAATGTTAGATACTATTATTTAAACTAGAGTATGGGGCTTACAGGATGGAGAGATGGCTCGGCAGTTCAGAGGACTGGTTGTTTTTCCAGAGAACAGAGGCTCTATTCCCAGCCTCTCAAAACTGTCTATAACTCCACTTCCAGGGAAGCATAACCTTAGTCTAGCCTCCATGGGTACCAGACATAGCACACACAAGGTACACAAACAGACATGTAGGCAACACACTCATACACATGTAAAATAAAATAAAATTTATACTACAGTAGGTGGTGTCAACTATGTATTCTGTGATTAGGATGCAAAATAAGGAGATGCATTTTCCCTCAGAGCAAGCATATTCTGGTATGATTATAGAGGTGCAAAATCAACAACAGACCATATTAACTAAACCACCACTGAGAGCCAGACACTGTACACTGAGTTTAACGAGATGAATGCTCTTATCAGGATCAGAGAGGTTGAGCCACTGGCTTCATATTACACTGACATGAAGCAGTGTTAGCCAGATGCAAATCCAGGCTGTCTTACACAGATGGCTGATTTCTACTGCGAATGCCATTTCCACATAGAGAGCTTAATCTCTCACTGAACTAACACAACTGTCCTACCCCCAAATTGTCTTTTCTTCCTCACAGCATCCTCTTCTGTTCATCTTCATAAACTTCACTGGGAATTTAATTGTCTTTTTATTGGCATTTTCTCTTCTCAGACCATAAACTCCATGAGGGCAGGAAATGGGTCTGTTTATCACTCCCCAATTAGCAATTGGCAAGTGGCCAGGCATGTTGGAGACACTCAGTAAAGTTTGGGGTGGGGAGATAAACAGCTGGGGAGGATACTTCTCTGAACATAAGTAAGACGGTTGATATCTTCTGCAGTTCTACAAATTACGTACAAAGGTTAGCAAGGGTAAGGACCAGCATGTCATATGGAGAAGGCGTGAACCTGCTTTACCTACAGGAAAAGAATGTCTCTGGAGAAAACTACAGAGAGCTGAGAAAACTGAGGGAGGCTGGGTAAGGGAAGAATAGGAGCCAGGAACTTGGTAACATCCTTGGTTACAGGGCCAGTCAAACCACCTCAGCCCCTGTGCCAGACACATGGTGAATGCCAGTAGCCAAAGTTTTAATTTATTCTTATCTGAGATTGGGGTCTTATGCAACTTTTAAAAAGATCCCCAAGGATACCCTAGAAGGACAATGAAAAAAAATCAAAGACGTTTTTCTCTATCATTCAAAAGGCAAAACATTTTGACTAAGGGCCTCTCTTCCCTCTAGAAGTAAGTGTATCTGTTAGTTATCAGTTGACCTACACTTGCGTTCATGTCCAAGGGTGGGTTAATGAAGCTCATTCTTGCAGTCAGAGAGGACCAGGAACTTCCAGCTTTCACCATCTTTAGGGTTCCATTCTTATCTTTGTAATCCAGGCTGAATTCTGATTACATATAAAACACTGACCAGAATCTACTTGGAGAAGAAAGGGTTTGTTGCATCCTTACAACTCCCAGGTCACAATTCATCACTGAGGGAATTCAGGGCTGGAATTCAAGGCAGGAACCTAAAGGCAGGAACCTAAAGGCTGCTTACTAGCTTGCTTGGGTTGTTTCCATTTATAACTCAGGGCCGTCAGACTACGGATAGCACTATCTGAGAGACAGGTTCTCTCACATCAATCATCATCAATCAAGAAAATGCCCCACAGACAGGCCAATTGATTAAAGCATTTTCTTGGTTGTGATTCCCACCTCCTAGGTTTCTCTAGCCTATGTCAAGTCATTAAAAACTAACCAGCATAATACCCAAATCAAATACCACCCTCTACAGCACTGCAGCTCGCTCTTATGAGGTAGAATGAGATTATTATCTATACTGGAGGTCAGTGTACATTCACGCCAGCTAAACTTCATCTTTAGCAGTGGGGTACCATACCATGCCAGTCATTCTCTAAGTTTAAAGCCACAGAGCCTTACAATCTAATAAAATGTCATACGAATCTGTTGAAAGCAATGCTTGAGCATATTTTTCTCTAGTAAAACCAGGGGCCAGAGATCTGGAGTATGCCACTGCCCCCAGCTTCACCCTTGGATCTCCCTGCTGCATTCTGAGAGTATTCTGCCTGAAAGCAATAGTCAAGCAGTCCTGTTGGAGCAGGAAGAGACTGTCAGTAGCACTTCATACAACACGTTCTAATTTATCAACCTTTCCAGGCTTATCACTTTTCCTAATCAAAGTTTTCCCCCTAGATTTTGGCCAGTTCTCACAATTTCTGAGCACCTTTATTTGGATGTGTGGGTAGGCAGGGCTGCTTGGCACATTAAGCATTTTCAGAGGATGAAACGAGAGAAAGTGTATGAAGAGTTCAGCACAGCGTCTGGCATGCAATAAACTCTCAATGAATGTTAGTCGTTATTATTTTCTCAGAATGTATTCTGCTTAGGTAATAGGGTAACTTTAGTATATTTTTAAAAATGTCTGTATGGTGAAATGGCTGGGCTTGGCTGGGCAATTACAATTTTGAGATTGATGAAGTATTTTTTTTCGCTTGGCTTCTTTTCCACCAAAGGGCTTGTTTCTGTTCTTACCTCCTGCTATTCTTTTTATTCTGGAATCAAAAGGGGACATCTCCCCTTTAATTTGTGCCAAGTCTCCTGAGCCTCTGCCTGATCAATACTTTCCTTCCAGCAACCAGATGTACCAAATTATACCTATGATACAAAGTTCAAAGGTCAGTTCTTCTCTTTTACCCTCTCTCTCTCTCTCTCTCTCTCTCTCTCTCTCTCTCTCTCTCTCTCTGTGTGTGTGTGTGTGTGTGTGTGTATCTGTGTGTGTATCTGTGTATCTGTGTGTGATTCTGTAATAGACATACATGTGAGCATGTCTGTGAAAGCAAGAGGACAGCCTCAGTTGTCATTCTTCAGAAATACCATCCATTTTCATCTTGAGGCAGGGCCTCTCACTTGCCTGGAGCTTGTACATTAGGCTGATCTGACTGTCCAGCAAGCTCCAGGGCTCCTCCCATCTCAAGCACTGGGATTACAATTGGGCTCCACCATAAATGCCTTTTTTTTTTAATGTGGGTTCTGATGATCAAACTCAGATCTTCATGATCACAAGGCAAACACACATTGCTGACTGAGCTGTGTCCATAAGCCTCTTACTTCCTTCTTAGTTATTACCATGGTTCTTAAATAACTTCATGGAGATTCTGCCCTGTATTGGCCACAGAATGTACACTCAATCTTATTCCCCACATTTATGATGTTCTTTCTGACAATAACAATATCAATAAAACCCTGGCATGTATCAGACACTCAATAAGAAGTAACTACCATCTTGTGCTGTGATTGTGGATATTAATGCTTTTCATATTTATTGAGCTTCTGTAATTCACCACTCTAGATTATATGTTTAAGACACAAGGTCTCACTTAATTTCCCAATAGTCCTGTGAGAGAGCTCCCATTAGGTCAATTCTATAAATAAAGAAACCAAAGCACAGAGATGAGGCCTGAGTTCTCCTGAAAAGCCTGAGGCAAAGCTTGCTTGCTGACACTTTATTGGATGGTAAGAGCTTGACCCCAAAGAAACACGAATAAAAGAAAAAAAAAAGAAGAGCATAGTGGGGAAGAAATAGCATCTGGTACGTTCTGGAACATTTGTACTTAAAACCAGTCAGTGAACCAATGAGTAGAGTATGAAGCAAGGCAGTAACAGAAGTGATGCATGATTGAATTTGGCACAACTCAGAAGGAAAACATAGTGTCCCTGCTGTCACACAGGACTCTGTCGAAGAGGTCACATGGATCTTTACGTCTCAAACAGTCCAGTGTGAGCTGGACACACAAGCAACTCAGTGGCTTCTACTCTTCTCTGGCTTATGGGACAAGTTTATGCTTAAACACAGATATATTTTATTGTTTTCTGCCGTTGGTTTAGATCAATCAAAGTCAACCCCATAGGGTACTGCATGAGTTTCTTTCATGCTGCTATGACCAATATTCCTCACAGAAACAAAGCAAGGAAGAATTCATCTTGGCCTGGGTTTCAGAAGGTTAAGTCTGTGCTTTCTTGGCTGCATGTACTTGGGAAGAACATCATGGCTGCAGAGCACACATGACAGAGCATGTTCTAGGCAGGAAACACAGAGTACAACAGGAACTGGCTTACCATCCCCTAAGACCTGTCCTTAATGACACACTTCTTCCACTATGTTCCACGGCCTATAGTTGGCACAACCTCCCAGAATAATACCACCAGATGAGGACCAAGCACTCAAAACACGATTCTGCTGAAGACATTTCCTGTTCAAACTACAGTGGGTACTTGTTGCAGGATATTTGATCATACTGTGAACCCCGAATTGTGTTGTTTACTAGAAAAAAAAACTATTTCTAGTGGTGATGTGACTCAACCTTAGCATACACCTTTAATAGGCTGGAATATGGACATACACCCTTAGTATGCACCTTTAATCCCAAACAAGATAAAGTTAGTTTGTAGAAGGAAGCATCCATGTTTGGAAGTGACATCTAATTGAGGGGTCGACAAAGTGGTGAATCAGAGAAAGATTTGACAGAATAAGATATGCGGAAATCTCACAAGAACAGAGAGGAAAGAGAGGTAGGTGATTTAGAAGGAGCAGTACAGAGAGAGGAAGGAGGAAGTTTAACAAGGAGAGTTTTACAGAGATAGGTTGAAGAGAGAACAAGCTAGGCACAGGTGAAGACAGAACTAGCCAGATGATGAGGAGAAGCAAGGAGATTAGAACATATTCCCAAAGTTAGTATGAGGCCAAGCAGAGCTGAGAGTCAGAAGCTGAGAGGAGCTAGTTTGAATCAGTCAGGTTAAAGAGAAGTTTGGGTCAGAACAGCTGAGACAGAATTAAACTAGCTAACAGAGTTCAGAAAAAGCTAGACAAGGTAAGTTAATTCACCAGTATGTCTCAGAGGGTGAAAGCATTCTACACCTAGATAGAATTGTACAGAAGCTAGAAACTTCCAGTAGTAGGCCTAGCTTAGAAGATGGAAGCAGTACAGCTTTGAGATGACAATTACCTGAGGCAAATAAAAGTTATTTTTACAGGTGTTAACCCTTTCTATTATTCCCAGTTAAATCATGTAACCTCTCTTGACAGCTAATGAAAACGATCAAGCCAATGGCGGTGTTAGATACGGATTCTGGAGTTCTGTGTGTCCCTTCATAGCATGTGCAATGGGAACTCTGGAGAAATCAAGCTCTGACATGTTCAGTCTATGATGTATAGGACCAGGGGATAGGATAATAGTGGTGGTCAAAATTTCTCAGATGCAAGAGTAAGCTATGAATGGAAGCATTTTTCTGATGGGGAAACAAAGCAAGATACCCAGAATAAGGACCATATGAAACCAGTTGGATCTGCATCAGCAAAAATAGGGCTTGAGACCACTCTGATAGTTGAAGAGGTTTGAATATGCATTCAAGCCCAGACCAATCTGAGTCCAAAGTTCTTAAGCAAGCTGGAAAAGGGAGTCAGAATTTCCTTAGCTCTCTGACTCTTTGGCCAAGAGAAGATAAATGCTTATGAAGTAGTCATGGGTGATCAATCAGGCAACCCGAGCACCCATAGGCCTTTGCTCCTTCCCTATCTGCTAAGAATAGACACTTAGGGAGGGCATGCTCCATCACAGAGTTCTGCCTATATCCTGCTGGGGCTGTCGTAACTCAGTTCAAAGGATGAATGCCAAAGACAGCAAATAGACACAGGCAGTATAGGAGAGGCAGTGCTCTGCTCTCCCCTCTGCCTGCCAGATGTCAAGGGCACTGTGATGAAATTAAGTGGGTCCATTTCCTCAAAGGCTTGAGAAGAAGGGGCACATATTTCACAGGAAATGGCTTGTAAATGCACAAGAACCAGACCAATAATCAAAGAAGTGAGGCTCAACAGCTGTGCAAAACTGAGACTCACTCCTAAGAAACCACAATTCTTCACAGGTGTGTCTTGTTTTAAGAAAGACCATCATTCACTGTGAGCTTCTGGACCTCTCTGAGTTTGTCTTTTCTCTTGTGATGGGAGTAGGAATGGGTCCCACTCCTCCTCAGAACCACCCCAGGTTTCCATTCCACCTCTGCCTTCTCTCCATCAATTATTCTTCTAGCATCTCTCACGTCTTCAGTCTTTCCTTGCTCTGGGTCTTCTTGGGAGCTTACACACATACTCAGGTTTATCCATATTCAAGATGGTATTTGCCAATTTATCCTCAATCTACACTCCATTTTCCCCTCTTTCTTGCATTTCCCTAATAAGCATGAATGGGCTCTTAATCACACTGATGTTCTTCACTGGGTTGATTCAGGCTGCTTTCAAACCTGTACTGGCCTTATCTTGAAAAGCGGAGACAGAGGCGTCTGCTATGTTGGCCATCCTGTCTTCCTTACATCACCATTCCCCAGTTCTATTTCAACAGAAGCGTTTCCTCATCCACTGCTTGCCCTTGCCATGGCTTCCCTATCAATGTCATTCAAAGGAGAAAGACTTGACCTGGGCCTAACCTCAAGGGTGAACTGCTCAGGGCTGAGCACATGGGATTAGGGATTGCTGACGAGATGATTTTCCTTTGAATTTGCATTTGACCTGAGAGAATGAAGGCCTGTCTAGTGTTACTGGGAGCTGCACTAAGATTGGGAAAGACCTAATCCTGGAGAGGGAGCCAATATAGTGGTGTTTATGTCGTTGAACTGCATGCTTGGCTTTGAGATTGCTGAAGCTGCTCCTTTTCCACGGAACACCCTCCTCTCCAACTGTTTATCCTCCACTGCTCTTCTCAAATGCTGTCTGCCCATCAACCTCCTGATGACCATTTTAGCTGGTTGTTGTGTTTTCTGATCTCCTGAAACATATGAAGCTACCTAACATTTCTCACTTTTGAAGAAAAAAAAAGTGGGGGGGGGGGGAGTCTGGGGAGGTGGGGAACTTTTCTCTCCAGCTGTAAACTCTCTTACTGCTTTATTTGTCTTTGTATCCCCAACAAGCAAGAAATTGCTGCTTGATTAGAGACAAGTCTGCATTTATCTATATGAAGCAATATAACATTTGGAGCTAATATCTTTGTACTAAAGAAGAATTATTTGCCTATAAAAATTAAAAAATATTCCCTTAGGTTCTTTTAAAGGCAACTTCAAGTTCATTTTAATTTGTTTATGGGTTATCAACTGTCAGTCTGGAGGACTGTGGTTTGAAAGAAATCAATCAAACAAACATGGTGAAGTTAGGAGAAACCATTGCTTGGGGCTGGGGATACAGCTCAATTGATAAAGTGCTTGCCTAGCAGGAACTGAGTTCAATTCCTGAGACCTGCATAAGCCAGGGATGGTAATGCCTTACTAAAATTCCAGCATTTGGACAGGTGGAGAGAGGCAGGAGCATCAGAGATTTAAGATCATCCTTGGCTGAACGAAGAGTTTGGCTACACGAAACCTTGCCTCATAAAACAATGCCAATAGCAACAGCATCAAGGATAAAATTCCTCACCACTATGACTACAAAATACTGCCCACTGATGATTTCCTAGAAGGGAAAATCAAATAGATTATTACTGGTCTGATCAGAGAGGCTAGCAACATGGGGGAGTTCTGTTCACTCCTTAGGAAGATTCTGTTCACTCCTGAGCCATGTCTAGAGTGATTTTGATCCTCCGGAATTCCCCAGTGTTTCAGGACACTAGTCATAAACAAGCTCCAGGGTTCTGGATGACAATACGCATGAGTTCAGGGTTTTGTTGTTGTTGTTTTGGTTTTGTTTTGTTTTGTTTTGTTTGGGTTTTTTTTCGCTTTTGTTTGTTTTTTGTTTGTTTGTTTGCATCTATCCCTGTATCTTTCTATTGATCTGGGCTGGGGATGTTATTGTCACTATCAGCCTTGTTAGAGTCCTTGTTCTGTGCTGAGGCTCAGGCCCTTGCCTCTCTGGACAGCATGATAGCAGGATGTAGAACAGAATGGTCAGACCATTTAGGCCTGCAAGATGCTGAGCTTACTCAAGACTTAAAATAGGGAAGAATTGGACCTACATGGCCTTGGGAAGATGTCATCCTGGCTTGGTTTTTTCATGGTCAGGATACTTACCTCAGACCAGCTCCCAACCAGGTATTCTTAAGTATGTTATTATCACACCAGTGGATGTGTTATGATGTGTGTAGGTACATATGCTCATGGGTACATGAGCCAGAGGATGATTTTATGGAGTTGGTTCTCTTCTTCCACTTTTAGGTGGAATCTAGGGATCAAATCCAGCTTTGTAGACTTGGAAAAGCCTTAACCCAATGTGTCATCTTTCCTGCTCTCAACAGTGGTATTTCAAGCTAGAATGGTCTTATAACCAGCATGGCGGCTGTCCTGACACAAACAGTGAGCTATGAGGGATTGTTCTGTATGCTCAAGGCTTCCCATCACACACAGCCATGTTCCAGACCCTTGAGGGTCTCTAGGGACTCTGAGGAACACTTGGTTCCCCATTTTTCTCCAGTCTCTAAATGTCCTGTCTGCAGCAATTAGAGGCAGGTATATCCCTACCTCCATGTTTATGGCAGGAATTCGGGGAACAAGACAGGAAGCTCCTGTAACAAGCAGTGCTTGATCTAATGCAAACCCTCAAGAAACATCAGCTGATATTTATTTCCTTGCTTAGTGCCCCATATTCACTGTGCTGCAACATATAGCAGACTTCCCCAGAGATGCAAAGGGAATACAGGCTGCGAGCATAACATCACAAAGCTCTGAACTAGAGGCCAGAATCTACTAAGACTGGCTACTGAGCTTAGGATAAGTTTCTAAAGTTTTGCAAGTCTCATGTGCAAAAACGTTTGGAGCAGCATCTGTTTGGATGTGTGGATATGAAGATCACAACATGAATAGCACAGGCAGAGATGCTAGCATGACATTCGATATGCACTAAATGATAAAAACAAATACTAAAAACATATTACTCATTGCATTTAGTTTTATTTCTGCAGGAGATGTGTGTGTGTCTGTTAAGGAGGTGAGATCAAGTACAGGGATGTCAGTAAAGTCCAGTACAAGGAGATGCATGAGAAGGGTATATGGGGTGTCCAGGAGCAAGGTAGGTATTCCTTGACAGGTGGTGGAGGCAGGATTGGGACAGAGGCATGGGGGGGTGGTGTGGAAGGACTTCAGTGGAGAGGGATATCCACAGGACCTGTGGTAGCTTGATTTGGGGAACACAAAAGTATTTCAGACAGGAAGACAATGGCATTGCTTTTAATTATCTTGAAGACCATTGTGCAAAATGGGCTTTGATGTTTGGATGGGGATTCATTGACACAGTACCATAGGTTGTGATGGTACAGCATACATCTCTGACAACACACAGATGGGCAAGATGGATAGCTCAAGCCAGGCTAATTACAGCAGAGTTTCTCCTCAGAGAGATGCCATGTGAATATTCTCCAAAGGCTCTACCTCCCAGCTCCCTGAAATCAGCCCACCAGCCCCACCTCCCCACGCTCCTCCCCCATCTTATTGTCCTCATTGTTCAAGAGCGGAGCTGAGAATTAATCACAGAATGGAGTTCTGGGATTCCCTGTTGCTGCTGGAGGTCTGCTAATGTTTTGAAGGACAAACACCTGAGGACCCAAGGCCACTTTGCACCATCTCACAGGTGGGGATACAGAAGCCACCTTGGGCAGAAACTTGAATAACGTGACACAGCAAGGTGCTAATGGACTCTAGCTCACCTGGCTGCAGTTCCTGCTGGGAAAGTAAAACTCTGTTCTTACACCTTTCTTCTTCTTGCTAGTACTGGGGTCTCAGCACCTCCGCAAACTCTGAGTTTTGATTTCTTAGTTTGGAAAGTGACATCTTTCTTGCCTTCCTTCCCTTCCTTCTTTCCTTCCTTCTTTCCTTCCTTCTTTCTTTCCTTCCTTCCTCCCTCCATTCCTTCTTTCCTTCCTTCCTTCCTTCCTTCCTTCCTTCCTTCCTTCCTTCCTTCCTTCCTTCCTTCCTATGTAGGAAGAAGCTCATCCCTCTTTGCCTAGACTTTCCTGATTTCAGTACAGAAAGTCTTGCACTCCAGAACCTTCTATGGTTCCCAGCAGCCCTACCTTTATGCTGGATGACCCAGCCTCACTTGTTCTTGTACTTCAGGACCAACAGTCATCTTATTAGAAATCCCTGATCTTGCAGAGATCCCGCCATCATACTCAGAGGGGAAGACAGACAGACAGACAGACAGACAGACAGACACACACACACACACACACACACACACACACACACACTGAGGAATAGGTAAAATAGTCCACATTCTACAAATGGGAGCCATCATAAAATTTGTACACATATATCATATTCATAAAAATAATGCTGTGAGATAAAGATGAAGACAAATGTGAAGATGGACGCTTGGCTTTATTAACTACCTTTCACCAGATCCACACAAGTGATTAAAGACAAAACTTAGCCCTGGAATTCCATTGCTCATGCATCCTCCTTAATACACTGATACCTCACAAAGAACAATCAGAGTTTGGATATAGCACAGCCAGGAAGAGCCCTCTTCTCATGGAGGTTGACCCTGAGCTCCTGCGATGATTACATGGCTTCTGCCCAGGCACTTTGCTCAGTATCCTTAGCTAGACTGTACAGACCATGTAGCAAAAGGCCCCTCCAGTCCATTTGGTCCACCTACCAGCCCCTGCCTGGACCTCAGAGCACTTTTGATTGGTTCTGAAGACCGACAACATCTGGTGAATGTCTTCCTGCTACAGCACTCAGCGGAGAAAAACAGAAAGGCAAGAACAGGCCCTTGATTGAGGGGATTAATCCTCTTCCAAAGAACCTACAGGAGCCGAGCCCTTCTCATGATAACAATGATGGCATTAATCCCTGCCCTCTGCCCCACTGGTCTCCTTACTCCCTCATTATGCTCCAATTCCCTTCTGTTGTTGCTAAATCCCATTGTTTAGGAAACATATTCAAAGAGAGTAGGCTGTTTCCAGCCAGAGACATCTACTGGCAGGAGATGGAAAAAGGTGGTACCTCTGATGCTGGCCAGAGCTCTGTGCCAAGAAAGAAAATGGAAACCATTTCTCTCCAAACTTCAGATCCCCTGGCAGATGACAGGCTGATGTACGAGGGCTGTGCCTGCAAATATTTCCAGTTTCCAAGGCTGACTGGTTCATCTATCTACAGACCACATTTCTGTTAAACTTATGTACTGGGGCAGTTAGAAAGGGCCTTATTCATCACTTCGTCTTAGATTTGTTTTATGGTTGGGGGAATGGAGGGCAGGGGTTGTAGTAAAGGATACCTCAAGGTCACACAGGTGACTAAGAGGTTTGGGTAAGGCCCCCTAGTCTCCCACCCTAGCCGCACAGCACTCTGTAAAAGTACACTGCCCACTGCTCCTCACAGATGGACTAGAAAGTTACTCATGGAAGAAGGAATTCCCCCTTCCATTCTTCTCATTTCCACAGAAGGAAGCGGTTGGGCTTGGAGCCCATGCACCCCTGGCTAGCATTAGCTGAAAAGGGAAACTGGAAGCATTTTAATTGGTACATTCCAAACAGGCCTAAGAACACTCTTGGGGCCAACAAGGGGGTGTGAGGTAGGACAGAGAAAAAGTAGGATCCAGAGTGTTGCTGTGGTATAAACAACCTACCAAAGCAACTTAAAGAAGGATTTGTTCTGGCTCATGACCTGAAGGTACATGGGGACAAGAGGCAGAGGCAGCTGATCACATTGTATTCACAGTTAGAAAACAGAAGAGGCTGCTTAGGCCTCTCTCTCTCTCTCTCTCTCTCTCTCTCTCTCTCTCTCTCTCTCTCTCTCTCTCT